>NC_064872.1:15772863-16084203 GCF_943734695.1 Anopheles maculipalpis | reverse complement strand
CATGATGCACGTTTGCTGCGTCACGAACCGTTTCAAGGGCGATCGGGTTCTCGCTAACGATCTGAAGTATTCCGAACAATTTTGTCATTAAATGTGAAGACAATTTAACGTTACGTTTGGAATGAATATTTGTTTAAATGTTATCAAAAGTACAGCTTTACCTCAAATTTATTAGCTACTGAAGATTGTGGTTTCGATCAATTATTTTGCGACACAAACACATTTAAAAGCGAAGCGCGCGTGAAGCTTTTGCAATAGAACATTAATCGGTTAGCTGTTTTTTTTTTTTCTATTGGCAAATTTTATGCACAATGCACTTCTTTCTTAAACAAATTCCGCAAAAATCCCTATGATTTATGGCTGTAGATAATGAACTAGAGGAAGAACAAAAATCAAGTCTTCAAAAAAACTCCTACAAATTTCTTCACCGTACTGCTTCGCTAAACGTTAAATGTGCGAATGTGATAAGACCCCTTTCGGTTCACCGAGGCCTGCCAAGGTTATCGATCGGCGATCGTCTGCCGCAATGCTGTGGCTAGGTATTGAAGTGTGAAATAAATTGATTCAGCCCGACTGGACGCGCTTTCGCGGTACGGACAATAGGACCATCGGTCTGCGGGTTTGGGTTGATTGTGGCCGGCGTTCTTATCTGGGCTCTGAAACACCGACTCGCTCGTGCGATTGTTTGGAACGGGTCCATTAGAAGGGCATTTCGTGCAAAAATACACGAGCAACAGATCGTGGTTCCGGCTGCTAGATTCAGTACGAGCAGGACAGTAACTTTGCTGTACGGACATCAAAGCCGTACGGGCGAACGGATGTCGCATAGTATTTGCAAAATAATTAGCGAGTTTGTAAACAGTTGACGGAACGCTTTGTCAACTGGGTTGATTGTAATGAATTTAGTGCGGTGTGTGCATTATCAATTTCTTCGACCGAGTGACAAAACCCGATGAGAAATTTATTGTGATGGTTTTTTTTTTTTGTTGGGTGTTTCACTGTCTTTTGGGGTCAGCCAATGCGCTGCATGTGGCTTGGGGTTACTTGCAATATAGTAAACATACTAGCAGAATGATTCCACATCTGTAGCTGGTTATTTTGAAATTCCCCGCATGGAATGTTGAATTATAAGTGAAAGAATCATATTTCAACGTAGATGTTTCAGCACAAAATGTTAAATATCAGAAGCCTCAAAGTATCAAAATATATTCTACAAAATCAAGCTTTACCCAAACACAAATCCATGCATCCCGAGAGGGATTATACGCTTCAATCTACCGAGCCGTTGAAACGTTTTCTGTTCAAACCCGTCGAGCTCGTCCGGGAAGTAATGTGCAAATAAAATTATATAACCCGGAAAAATGTTGCCAACCACGAAGTGAGATGATCGGATTGATCCGCATCGGTTGCTCATAAAGAAGCGGTAGATCATGGTAGATAAGAACAGAAGGAGTGGTAAAATGTGTAAGAACTCTTGAGCGGCTTAGACGAGGCTTAAAGAGAAGTGAATGATGCAAATGTGATTGATACACCCGGGGCAGGACTTTTTGGTTGTAAAACGCATTCTTGTGGATTATAGAAATCAAGACATAAGTGTTCGTGTGCAAGTTAGCAACTTTTACATATATACGACGTTATCGACTATTATTGAAAATTTTTCTTTAAAGCTTCTCTATGAACGTTTGTACGAGCTTGAGTATTTTTACCCTTATTTTTTCTTGTCGAGACTTTCTTAAAAAAAGTTGTTTTTCTTACACTACTCATGTTGCAGATGCTTAAAATAAAAACATTTCTTAGCACAAACAAAAAAAAACGTAGCTTCCAATCTAGCTCTGTAAGCTTTGCAGATTGTGTACGGATGAGCTTCTCGACTCATATCACCAGGTCGTGCTATAAATAATAGCAATCAGCAAAATACCGACTCGACCGGTGTTTGGTGGGAGCTCCCCGTGGGGTGGCACACATTTGTAGCCGAACGGTGGGAAGGACGGGGGAGAGCGACGAAAGAATAGCAATAAATTGTTGCCGAAATTTATTACTTTACACTTTTATTGCACTTATTGCACGCCGGTTCCCATCAACGATCTGGTTTTTTGGGGGTGTAAAATGAATTTCGAATACGGCGAATGCCGCGACACCGTTTGATTTTACGTTTTTATCACTGGCAAGACCTTCCATTGCTGGTGATGATCGTCTGCAGAATCTTATTTTTTTCAATAGACAGCATAAGTCATATGAAACAAAAAAAAAAAAACCAATCAAAGAGAGTGAGAACGGAAAGCAGAGAGACTTGGCATTGAATGGGTTGAAGCGTGTTAAGAAACTAAAATACTTTAACTAAGAAAAAAAGTGTGTTTCAAAAATCACTCGTTTTGTTCCATTGCTCCATGGCAAAAAGTGCAGCTACTGAACAATAACTAAAAACTCCGAGAATATAAATGAAGCAAATCGTAGTTCAACTGCAAAAGTTCCAGCCAGTAAACCAGCCATGAAACACGACTCACCCGTTGAACGCTGACAACCGTAACCGACTTCTCACCGATCATACACCGAGTGGCTGGCGGAGAATGTTTGCATCGAGAGTTGTTCTATCACCGCTTGCAAGCGAGCTTCCAGGATCAGTAAATGAATCACATTTAAGTGATTGCGATCCAACAACGTACTGTGCGAGAGAAAACTTTAATATTTAAAAAATATCGACAAAAAGGTTCCTCGCTTGCGGAATCGTTGTAGTCGTTCGTTTGGTGCACGGTTAAAGCTTACCGGGAACGTAATAGCATCTTGCCGGATTTTTCGCTCGCTTCCGACCGGTAAAGTGGTAAAGTCGTTTTGCGTCAGAATTTAAATAGCTGTCGAACACGTGTTTTACATAGCACCGATCGCGGATCGCCGATCATAAATATTAATTGATCGACTTTTAGCGTTCGGTTGTTTTCTTCACTCGATTCACTTCTACTACTGTCTGGTGCTGCTCGCCGACTAGGGGACGGCACATATAGATCGTTTTTCTTAGCATGTTAAGCCGTTGTGCGTAGTCTTGTACCGTTTTTTTTTTCTCATTTACTTCGGTACCCCATGCAGATTGCACGCGTTTGTGAACAACGCCTTTCGTGTCGGGAGGTAACACTGGCGAATGATACACTAGCCTCTAAATGATACACCGGCAGTGTCGATAAGCGAGTGTAATACCACGGATCACACACAACAATGTAGATACAGTGCATGAAGGGCTGACACACAGGTATGCATATGAGCGCAGCGAAAGCAACATGGTGGAAGCAGAAGAACAACCAAGAGAGCGAGAGAGGAAGAAATGGAAAAGAAATTGCTCGCCGAAGTTACTGTCGGACTGTTCGGAATGTACAAATGATAATGCAAGCAAAAAGAGAAGAAAAACTTCACGCAAGGAAAAAAAAAACGGCTACTCACAAGGAATGATAAATTGCTTTTGTAATAGCCATCAAACGCACGATATGAATTTACAACAGATATGCTAAACCGAACATGAAACCGAGGTGCAAGCAGCAAGCAAAGTTTGCAAATGAATTTGCAACATGTTGTGCCAACGGGGAATAGTAGATGTAATCCCGTTTTTCATGTGTGTGTGTGTGTGTGTGTTTTTTTTTTTGTTCGCTACAACTTACATCCAACGTACAACTTAATATTCGTGACACGATTTTACATATTAGCACCTTGATAAGGTGAAGTTTTTGTTGCTGCAGAAATGATGTACATTTAAAGAACGTTTCTTTTTTTTCCCTGCTCAAACAATGCCACAATGATCGTGTACGATCGAATGAGTGCAAGAAAAATGCTAACAGTTCAGAATGAAAAAACAAAACACAATACCAATATCCTTGTTAAACGCACAGGAGAATTGGGAAACAAATGTCACTGTGCACGGGGTAGCGCGATTGATATGACATTGTAATTTCTTCCATTCCGGGGTTTTCTGTCAGTTTTAGAAATAATTTATGACACCCCACCGTGTTGTGCAAGATGTGCCCTTCCCGTTGACTTGCCAAGGACCTTAACAGATCGTTTCGATCCGCTGCTGCCTGTGCTATATTTCCTTATCCGATCGCCGATCGCCATCAAGCAGTAGGTCCTGCTAGATAAAACTCATAGCTCAGAGATCCGTTTTCTAGGTCGTTTTTTTACGCTCCGGTGCGGTTTCGGTGTCCCAATTCCGATACTGCCGAAGGTAAGGGAAGGAAACCAGCAACAAACACCTGTCCCCGCACTGTGTCGCATCCCGTTGTATTCTAGCATTGCGTGCGTAGGATCGCACCCTACCGGGCAAAACCCTCGGTGGCCGATAATTTATGTTTCATTTATCAAAACTAGGGGAAAATATAATGGCGTGGCCTTCCTTCCTGTTTTCTCTGTTCAGGCGCCCTCTTACAGCAAGTCCTTCCGTACTCACACGCTCCATGGAAAACAATAGAAAGACACGTTTCAATTGAGTTCTCAGCCCTTGCTTTGATGGTTCCTCTTTTTTGTTTAGCGAGGATCAGCGATCCTTCGAGCATGCGGGTACAATGCCACACGTCATGACTTTATTTCTGAGAGCATCCAAAGACGGTCCTTCAGTAATTGTAATCTTAATAGTCGTTTAGCATGGGGGTGATAATGATTTATTTCATTGTTGATCGAGCTCAGTTTTCGTACGAAGTTTTGTGGGTTTCAAGTTAAATTATCCTTCCCGCAAAAGAGCGTAAAATTTTGTTGTCTCAAGGAAGCAACGTTTAGCTTCTTACGCACTTTTTCCCATCAAACTACTGCATTAATCACGTGGTGATTTAGACACTGTTAGACGTACACGCTGCACGATGGACACAGTGGCGCCAAGAAAATTTAACGACTTTTCCAATCCGACCGCTTTGGCTCGCTTTGTCTATTGATCGTATTTAAATGAGATCGTTTGATCGTTTCGGTTTCAGTGTAAGATGTGAGTTTGTGATCGTTTAAAATGTGGGTTGTTTTATGGTGATTTGGTTCCGAAAAAAACACACCACTGCGGACTGGTTTCGACACACTGAGGCTTTATTCCGAACGGTATGGTAGCGTTGGACATGGTAATTTATGTGGCCGACCTGTTTGAAGCGTGCAATAAAAGCGCACCGGGTGATCATGCTCATTAATGCACTTATTTGGGTTGCATTCTAAGACACCCCAGTTCAAGCATACATTCACTATCAAAACAACAGCGAAAGCACGCTATCGCACCACCAAGATAGAGTGTGTCTGTCGCCAATGTGCACTACAGAAATTAATGGATGCATTTGTTCCAGTTGTTGACGTTCATCGAACGACACGCTTGTTTGACATTTGGTAGACGCCGGAACTGTCAATCACGGAATGCACGTCTTGGCCGTTCCGTCTGGTTCGATTCGAGGGCGATGTTTTGACTGACACATTACGCGCTGGGATGTTGCCTCCCAGAGGGCAGATTAATTTGTAATGAGTCGTAATTAGTCTGCTGCGTCGCTGAAATGCGCTTATTATCGCTTGTTATCAGGGTGCGGTGTGGTTCACCGCATCTTGGGGGTTAGCTGGTGTGCAATCGAGAAAGATTGGAGGGTCAGAACATCATATTATGTGACTGAAATCGACATGTACCTATTTACACGCTAGCAACAACAACAGCACGCGAGAGGATGCTGTTCTTTATCAAACCTTTTTTTTCGTATTTAGAATTTTGGTAGAAGAGCTTTAAAAAATTGCCACTGGATTAAGCAAAATTAGAAGTAGGAAAAAAACCTAATTTATGCCCAGTTGCGCGTGAAAGTTGCGGGTTTTGGGGTTTTTATGTGACGCGGGATGAAATGTTCAAATCATGTCTATTTAGCTTTAACTTTTTTGAATACCAACAACATGCTAACGAGCCCGTGTGGAAATATGTAAATTCAAATTTTATAAGGCGCATTCCATGCACAGCTCTAGGAAATATACAATTTTCCCTCCCAACTTTATAGACCAAAAAGATGAGGAAAGCTTTTTCTCAACCAAAGTGGCATAATCCTTCCGCAAGTTGAAGTTGAAAAGTGCTATTTCCATTCCAGAAACATTTCGGCACAACGCACACACACACACCAGCCGCTCCCTGGCATCCGTTAACGCAATTCAAGTGCAAATTGGAAACAAATTGGCTTCGGAGTATATGGCCATTCATCATGCCATAGTTTTCGAACGGTGGCTTCTCGGTGGCTTATTGCGTTTAGGTGTGAGGTAGCTTGTTGCGTCCCGTTTTTTTTTTTGGCTACGGTTTTGTGCTAGCTTCTTCTTCTCATTTGACCAACACCGAACACCAGCGATAGCAGCGCACGAATGCACGATTAAGTGATTTTCTGGTGCACTGAACTGTAGAAAACTATTTCTTACGCCCATTAGGCTGTCCCTTTCGCTGGCGGGTGCGGTGGTTTGTGGGGTGGGGGGGAGTGGTAGATTTTTCGGTTTTCAGTTTCTTCGCTGGCTGGCCTCAGAGTTTTTCCTCTCTCGGGGTGGATTATTAATTTAGTGGCACAAAACCCGGGCAGCGCGCTAGCAACGGCCGTTTGCTACCGGTCGTACGCCGCCGGTACGTTACGCAGACAGATTGTGATTGTTTTTGGGGGGGTTCGCTTTTGGTGCAGACACTGATCGCAAGGGGTTTGCAGAAGTAAGAAGCGAAACAAAATACAACAAACTCTTAAATATTAGGAAAATCACGCCTCGTTTGCTTGAATCACTCACACAACGGAAGCAATGATTTAACGGTGAAACATGGCGGATACAAGTGGACACGATCATTATGTCACGGTGTTCATTCGTTTGCTGTTCGAGCCGTTGTGTTTTGCTGGTTCGAGATGATCTTGAGAGATGTTTCGATGCGATTTAAAACAATCAGCACGTGTGAGTTGATTAAAATAAAATTTATGCTTTTGTATGTAATGCAAACAAACTCCAGCATAGCATTTCCGTTGATCACATTTTGCGACATGCTTCGAATTGCTTTAAATATCAATTTGCTAAGTATGCGCTTTTCCTTCTAGCTACGATCATTAGGCGAAAAAGCCATCACTGGGTGTAACGAAAGAAGGCCATGGGCTTGTTTTTGTTTGCTTCCGTTTGATGTTTTGTGATGATTATTAATTTTTAACACGCTACCACGCTGATTAAAACAAAAAAAAAGAAAAAAAACGTTGCAGAAAAGTGAGCTTGCGATGTAAAAGATAGCAATCCCAACAACACACAGTAGCTGCTTCGGAATAGAAATTCCGTTTGCTCGTAACAAAATAGACATCGTCCGGTGGGAGAAATACACTAGGTAGCTAAATTGATATTGACATGATTTCCATTCTTTCGCGGTTGGGTTGTATAAATTTTACTTGTTTGCTTTTGTTTGTGGTGGCGTTGGAAGCAGATGGTTGGTTGAAAATTCAAGGCTCATAAATAAAACACAACTCCTACAAGCCTTACAGTTCAGGAAGGTGTTGCGAAATAGGTTAAACAGTAGAGTTGCTGTGCTTTCGAGTCTGAATATAATTCTATAAATGAAGTATTTCAAAAACATACAAAGTATTTAAGGTGATAAATAATGTAAAATTCAAAGTAGCTGAATACGAACTTCATTGTCATTCTGGCATAACTTACCCCATATACAAGAAGAGAGATCCGCTTGACTGTAGCAGCTACAGGAGTATTGTTGTTATTGCATACAGATTAAAAGATCTTCACCCTGATAAAGGGTGATGATCAATTTGTTCCATTCGTAGAAAAGATCGTTGGAAACTATTAGATATAAATTTTAATATGGAAGCGATAAGAGCTCTTTTGAAGCCCAGGCCGAGTTGGCCAGGCTTATTCAACTTGATCAACTTGACATTTAAGCGAAAATTCTTAGGGCTTTGCCGTTTGCTCTATCACCAAGTGGCTGTCTGCAATCGACACTCAGGGCAGGTAACGTTGAGGAACATTCAATCCATCTCCAAAATTTCAAAAAATGTTGAAATACGCGTAATGGGCTGTCAATCGACTATACTATAGCTAGAAAAAGCTTCTAGGCGCATCATATCGGGGTAAAAATCAAAGCTCCAATCCAAACTGACGAAATCTGCGTTCGAGACAAAAATGCTCCAGCGAATTTGAGACTCCGTAAGTGTAGACGGAGAACGAAGAAGCCTCGCAATAATATTACGTCGGATAGCGTAGATGAAACCGCCTGAAATGCCTGGATATCGTATTGTAAAATGGTTGAGGACTTTTAATTATAACACTAGTAGCAATACTGTATCGAATCTTTCAACATTCTCCTAAAATAGAGTTCATCTCAGTTTTTTTGTTTGACATAAATTAATTAAAGAATCTTTTGCTATTATTTATTGTCTTATTCATACGATGATTCTTATAAATTCACAGCTACCAGCTACCTTCGAATCTCTGGTGCATTTCTAATGGACTTTCATTCGATAAGCAGTTGCGCCTCAATTTCGTTTGCTCATTTGTACCAAAGAAAATACAACAATTTAAATGGCTTTTTTGTGTGCTCCATGTGAAAACCATGTGAAACGTGCATTGAATCGAAAAGAAAAACATGGTACAGAACCAACAATCAACACCGGAAGCTACGGGAAAAAAATGTTTATCCAATAAAGCCCATTTAGTTGGTGTTTTCCGATTATTGTACGAGGGGCAGGATAAGCAACGGGAGCAGCTCGGTGATGTAGAAATTACAATTTCAAATCGCTAAACCGCCCCAAAAAAACAACAATAAAATAGCTATTAAAATTGATATCGCGTTGCTGGTGGTGGTGGCGGTGCAACGCAGAATGATTAGAGCGGGTAGTAGTTTGGGTGGTTTAGATTCTCCCCGTGTGCTCCGGGAGGGTGCATTTAATTTATATCTCTACCGAAATGAACACAGCTCTCTCGGTATCGGTGCCGAAGTGCATTTCATTGAGATTAACGCCAACTTCGGGAGCAGTGTGCAGGCGGTGGCAGCATAAAGGTCCGTTCGATTGGATGCTCATTAACCAGGGGTTCCGCTGGTGAAGGAAAACCCGGTGGAACGCGCCACCAATCAACATAGCTGTGTGTTGCACCCCCCCTAGGTGGACACACGTGGGATGATGACCATTAAAGGGAGTAAAACGAGTCGTTAAGATCGTGGTCTAACAAGCTATAAATACATAATTCAGCAAGCGGCTTACTTCGGCGGTTGGCGTCGGGATCGGACGACCGATTGCATTTTAATGCAGCAATTAGACATTCTTCGACTACCATTACACTCTCCGACTGAAGTGTACGCCTGCGAACAGTGTTGAAACGAGACGGAAGCTTCCTGTATTGTGAGTGTCCGCTTCCGACTGCCGGAAGATCATCTCCCAGGCCCATCGATAGATCGATGGGACCGCCCTTAGTAGAAGGGCGCCTTTGGTTGGTTTCCATAATTCATGGGCATAGCCTTCACAGCTTCCCTCCGCTGGGAAAATTCCTCCACTCTGTCGTCCCTCAATATCCACCTTAAGAAAATAGTGTAACAAAACAACACAAAAAGGCCTAATAGAAGCAGAAAACAACCGTTCGCGATGGCGGCATCCACCTGTGCCAGTGCAGTGTACGCACTCAGAACGTTTTCTGGTGCACTCGGAGTCAGGTTCGCTCGATCCGCAGCCCGGGGTTTGAGAGAAATGAGGAGCCCGTTATCGCTTTCGGTGCATCTTGACAATGGCGTTCGGTATCGGTTTTCGGTCACCCGTGGCTTTAACCGCTGTTTTTGCCGACACAGAGGACACACAAAAAAAATGCTAAAAAGGGCTTTCATTTGTCGGCGAGAATGATTCGAAAATTAATTACACCTTGGTGGTTCGTTGCACTCGCCTAGAAATGGTACGGCATCGACGGTCGAAGAAAGGTTCGGTTATTAAAATAATTAAAGCATACGCTGTATCTGGCCGGAAAGATCTACTCAGTGCCTTGATGTGGTTTGACATTAAAACCCAGGAGAAGGAGGATAACATTTTTCAGCTATTGAAATGATGGGTATTTCAGTTGTTGAAAGTGTAAGTATAATATTTAAAAATTATTGTTTATGATTTGTTTATGATTATGAGGTAATTACACCGTGGAAAACCGTCCCATTCGGACCCGACGGAACTTCTCCGAGAACTTCTCGCATTGAGTTGTTAGAGTACAACGAAAGATCATCGCACCACGTGTGTGAGTGGTCGTTAGAATTTTGAAATGAATTCATCAAACGGTTTTTGGTGCACATTATTCGGTGCTTATCTGCTCAATTTATCCGGCCCGCTTACCTTGCGGCTTGATTTAAGTTGTCTTACCATTCCCTTGTTTATGCTCTACCTCATCATCAATCAAATCGAACCGATCTTTGCGCTGTGTTCACGTATTCTTGTCATTTTATTCACCTTTACAAGTAGTTTTCGCTTTCTTTCTCGGCAGAGTTGCCTCGTTAATCCGTTGAAAAAAATAGCCATATTCGCTGTTATCGAGTCGTCTTAATCATTTCTTTACTTATCAAAACCATCATAACGAGTAGATGTCGGTTCTGGTCTTCAGTGCTACTTGAGTTGTTTAGCAATAAAAAGAAAAACTTACTACCCGGGGCATAATAATTTTCTCCCGGCCCTCGAATCCGCAATCTTTCGAGCTCCACACCGGCCGGCCGGCAGGGTGTTTCACTTAATCAACATTGGCTTCCGAGCTGGTTAGTGCTGCTCCCGGTCTGGGCGGAGGAATCATTACAGCCCTCCTTGCAACGATCTCATAACCATCATCATCAGTGCGCGATAATCATTGTGCTTCGGGAATGGAACACCGGGGAAGCCAATTGGCACATAATTTTCATCCGAAGATTTTTCTCGGGACAGGAGGCCGTCGAGCGACCCGTGCCAGGTACGGCGGGGCTATATGCTGTACGCGCGTGCTACGATGTGATAATTAGGGTGACAAATTTGATTATATGTACACATACACACACACACACAGCGGACACAGTGGCTTGTGGAAATTAGACGGCAATCGCGTTCCGGTTCGGACCACCGGCCATCGTCAACTGGCGTTGCGACAGATTGTTGTTTGTTGTTATTAAAGCATTAGCTGTGTTATTATTTGTTCGCGAGGTCCACCGGCACGCCACCTCGATCCCGTGCGATCTAAAGGCAATTGAAGGCAGGTGGAGGTGTTGGGGCCGGGAAACGGGAATGCCGTGGTAAGGCTTTTGTTTGTTATTAATATTTGTTATTTTCTGATTTTCCCGGCGAGATTAGATGCCGCGCTCGAATGGACTGCAAGTAGTTCAGCGCTTGAGAACAGTCCAGTTCAGTGTCCGGTTGGAGGAGCAAGAATGGAATGAAAAATGTGACCATCCAGGGTTGGGGTGCCGGAAGAAGTAGGGCTCACGATGGTCAACCATTGCTGTAACCACGGGCCACAAGAGGGCCCGTCCGTCGATAGATCGGGCGACGTTCGAGATCTCATAAATTAATGCACTAATTACTCGCGCAGTGACATCAAATCAACGCTTGGCGCGTGACTTTCACGCCTGACCGGGTGTAGCGAGCGGCAAACGGAAGCCACTGGCTAAGGCATCGGCCCGATCGGTACGGTTGAGTGCCAAAATGATAACAGTTGACAGGCGCCTTGGATGGCGGGAGCCTCATGCAACCCCAAGACAAGCCACCGAACCGAAGTGAAGTTGTCAAATCGGCCGATTTTCGATGGTCTGGTTGGGTTGGCAGGTTTTCATAAGGCTGATAAGTATTCATGAACCGTGCTGCTTGCCGGCGATTACCTAGTCACAAAAC
Source organism: Anopheles maculipalpis (assembly GCF_943734695.1). Taxonomy (NCBI): domain Eukaryota; kingdom Metazoa; phylum Arthropoda; class Insecta; order Diptera; family Culicidae; genus Anopheles; species Anopheles maculipalpis. The sequence goes on along the minus strand of NC_064872.1, from coordinate 16,072,396 downwards.
AGGCCAGAGTCTCTCTCGCTCTCTCTCTCACTTGGTGTCGGATCTTGAAGAGAATTTTCTTACCATTCCGCATTACCGTTGGGTTTTCGGTGTTGGTTAGCTAATTTCGAGACCAATTAAGATTTGAGCTAGCAGCCGTAGCAGCTGCTGATAGCCGGATGTGAACCGTGGAAAAGAAGACCTGTCAATGCGCCGCCATAGACTCCAGCGATAACCATTACACTTAATGGGTGTGATTAATTATAGATAGAATTGCAAAAGCAACACTGCCAAAAATGGACCCCGTCCCGAATTGGGTTAAGTGGCTGTTTGATACCAATTCCAATTAGCTGTGATTGCAAATTTTATTTAACACCTGTGTTAGCTCTTTGTTGGTAGCTCAGGCGAAGGTGTGAAGATAAATATTCAGCGAAGTGAACGATTGAAGATGTAACGGTTGTTTTTCATTGGTTTGCAAATTTTCTTAGATAACTACGTCAAACTACGACCGGTAAGATAAATCATCTTCTCTTACCTTGGTCGAAGAATAGAATGCATCGAATCGTAACTAAAATTTTGCTTAAATTAGCACATTAATCGTCACATCTTCCTTCCTATTCTGGATGATTTTCCACAGCAATGAATACTTAGACAGGTACTTAATCATCAGGGAAATTGCTTCCAAAAGGTTAGTTCGTACAGAGATATCATTTTGAGCTGAAGCTCACCAATTTACTGTTACCATTTCGTTACTGCTCACTCTGCACGACCTTGACATTTCCTTCCGCTGGAAACTGTTCCAATGCTCTCTTGCCAGGGTTACCAGGGTGATCTTTTTGTTCCAACCAACGAACCAGGTGAAGGGCCTTTGACACTATGCACCAATTATCTGCCATGCCGCAGTGTAGCATTGCATGCGGTACTTACCTGACCGACCGGGAGCAATTATTTCATTAGGGTTTCATTTATCTGCTCGTAGTAATTGTTCAATTACTAACCGACATTCCCGAGGTTGATACTGGTGCGTTTGCACTTGCACCAGGTTCGATCAAGCGTGAAGTAAAGTGCAACGTACGTTCCTGACACATCCATACGTAAGGCGAAGGAACGGGAACGTTTCCACCAGGTTGAGGATGGTTGAGAAATCCGTTAGTACGGAGAAAATTTTGGAATTCTAGAGGCGGCACTCGTGTTTGACACATTCCCTGCGCAGAGCATTAACATGACACCTAGCGTTGAGTTGACACAATGAGGGAGTGTTAAGTAAATATTCGGAATATTATACTTCTGTGGTGACATCAGTAGCTGGCGGTGTATCTAAAGCATTCCTAAAAAAATGTGTCTTAGTTTCTTGTTGTCAGCAGTTGAAAGCAGTCTTTGCAGCAGTCTTCAATACAGCTCACAGTCTAACGCCTTCATCTGCCAATTCATATGATCACATTAATCGAAGGTTGAGGCGACAGTGGAGCCTGCTTTTACACAGCAGAACTGGGGTTCAAAGCCCATCCAGATTAGTATTCAACTACGTGGTATTATCAGTAAGACCTAGTAGGTCGTAAAGGCAATCAAAATAAGAACAGGATACGTCTTAGGTTGGCTTAAAACACCCTGCGGGATGGGGAATCCGGCATCATTCTGAAGACCATCACATTGAAATCTGATGAGGCTTATTCGCTGTACGATATTGGGGACAATCAGGTGAGACATACGTACATCTGAACTTTAAAACACATGTGGAATACTCCAACTGCAGCACATACAGTCAGCATTCACCATTACCAAGTCAATTTAGACAAAATAATTAAAATAAACGATCGCGCTTCGTTTCCTTTGCTCATCGCTGAAAGTAGCTCACTAGAACAAACACCGCGTTGTATTGTTTCATCTTACATGAAATTATTAATTAAACCAGTGAACTTATTCGTACGTACAGAACGAGCTTTGCTCCGAAAATGCTCCACCAACGATAAACCTCGTTTTTCGGTTTACCACTGCGATTACAATGCATTTTCTTTTCGACTCCTACGTACACGCTTCCGGGCAACCGTTTATTGCCTTTTCCCAGGTCCCGTAGCACGCGCGCTCGCAAGGTAGCATAAATGCTTCCGATTTTTGCTTGAATTTGCTCCGAAACTTGCCAAACGTCAGGCACAGTTAGGTTGGGATTGAGGTCGTGAAAGAGTTGGTGAATTATTGCTACCACGACGCTGGTTCAGTCCGTTTCAAACCAACGACAAACCAAAAACTAAACATCACCCCCACAGCATAAGATGCTGGATCGGATGTGCTGGTGGAACAGGGAAGGGGAAGTTCATTCATGATGGTTGTAGCGCCGGATTGTTCCTATGTTCGCGCGTGTCTGAATCGCAGTTGACGCCTTGGCTGTTCGCTGAATCGGTGGGTTTAGGGCGGGCCAGGCTGAACTGTTAGAGCGTTCCCTCTTCGTTTTCTCACTGTCTGGTAGGCTCGAGTTTAATAGTTTTCTGCTTTGAAATTCAAACGTTAAGGAAATTATCATAAACGAAACCAGCGCCAAGAATGGGTGAAAAACAGCTGGTGCCTAGCAAAGCTATGCTTACCTAAAAACATAAACAAACGTAAGCTACAAGCGCCATAGAGCCTGCTGAGCTGGTACAAGCTCTGGAGTGAACAGTTTTACGATTCCAGAGGCATTTTATTATTGATTTTAAAACAACCTTTTGTGCCAAATGATGGTGCCTCACGGCTTCGCAATGCACTTCCAGCTCAAGCGCAATGAAGATGTACCAAGTTGTCCGCGCGCATATCTTTCGCCTTTCGCTTAGGTTCGGCTTCGGTTGACTGCTTCTACTGGATGGCACTGAAGGGTTAGACATCCCTCTGCTAGACATCGCTTGCTGCTTATGCTAAACGTTTTTAACGGTGGTGTTACGTCCCAACTATAGCCACCACGGAAACCCTATCACGCCGGCTCGTCACAGGTCACGGCAGACAATAGATGGGGTGGTTCGCTCCCTGGCGAAGCTTTTCCTCAGCTGACCGCGAATTGCCTAGGTGTAACGGGTTCAAGTGACTACAAAAACGGCGGCCCCGTCCTGTACAGATCGAGAGTGAACGTGAAAATGTGTGCCCAACTCGCGCGAAAGGTTACAGCCAATGACCACACGCGTACGCGTCCAACTGCTCCAACAGAACGACGATCTGTGTGCGCGTGTGTGTGTGTGTTCATATTTTATCTTCCAAAAAGCATCTTGAATATCGTCGGCCCACAGCATGCACATGCGACACACGGTAACATGCTCCGTCCGAATGAAACCATTCGCCCTATCCCGGCCCACAATCTTCGAACATGTGTAGCTACATGGGATATAAATAAAAGAGTTAGATAAATTTAATTTATCTTGATTTAAATATCATTTTCCTCGTTGTGGGTTCCTACTCGCGCTTCTCGTGCGATCTCTCCCGCCCTTCTCTCCATGCTTAGTGCGCTCCGGTACAGGTGCAGATGCGGTGGTTCGAATCTTGCAGGTTAAATCTTTCAATCCTGTTAACGTCGCGCGAATGCTCGTCTTCTTCCTTTCCCGGCTTATCCCGGTATATGTGGTGCCCGGCGCTACGACAAGTATTTGACGCACGTTGAACCCTTTTTGGTCGGACCGTATCGAAAAAAAGAAAACGGGAACGAAACAAGTGGGCAAAAAATCATACATAAAATAATCAACGCCAGTGGTAAAGGTGCCGGGTGACTCCCTATGGACCCTATGGATTATGCTCCACTCGAGGAAACAATCTTGTTTTTTACGATTGTTTCAAACCTTGTCACAGTTTCATGTTGATTCTACGGGACTGTTTCTTTCTTGTGCGCCAGTACGTTCATTTGCCGGCTGTGTATCGGACACCTTGGGGAGCGAAACAGAGGAGATCGCTTGTTGTGAGGTGCATTTTCCATCATCATAAATAACAGAAAATATTAATAAATAATATTTTAACCACTTGCAGTGCTGGAAAGTATGCATTCGCTCTGACCAACATCACGAGAACAACGCTAAAGTGGAATGAAAGTGGATATTTTACACGACGTTCCTTTTGGCGACAAAATGGTTAGCAAAATTTATGCGTTTCGTCTTACTCGGCAACGAAACTGTGCGGGGTTTTGGGAGCGGGCCATGTTCTGGGGGAGATGATCTTCATTCGAATGGTAAGAGTAATGTATGGTTTTAAATATATTATCCATTGCAGAGATTGTGTTGTGTTTGGCTTTTTCCACGTTCAGAACTGGCCAAATTACAAGGCTATTAAAGTGAACGAGATGTTTTCCGACGTGTTCTGGATGTGGGCGAGTTCTTAACATGTTCATTGCTTAACTCTTGTTAGCATAAAGCCGCGAGGAATCGATTCATCTCAATAATAATTTTAACGTAATGATTATAATTGAATTCTTGTGGCTTGTGTTTTGGAAATGGGCCCCGCCCGAAATGCTTCCGCGCCAGTTATGCCGTGGCTTAATTAATTATGATTTTCCAATATACCACCCATCGCGCTGATAACCAAATTACCAGTAACGGAGAGGAATTGGAAAATGTCTTCATTAGGCTAACCTTTTTTGCTTTGCTCACCATCATCTTCGCCCTATCAGCGGACGATAAGCAGACGACTGGACTTTCGCCCGCTACCGAAACAGATGCGTAATACAGATGACTTATTACGACAACAGCAACCCCAAATAGCTGAACCCCACGAAAAAAAAAACTGATTTGGTTTTAAATAAATAACACACACACACACACACATACGCACACCAGACCAGCATACGAATGGTTTAATTTGCTAATGTTACATTAAAGCACATTAGCGCTGTCTGCGATTTCGTGGTGAAATCGTCACCCGCAAATGACTTGCCGGCCCACTGACCAGACACCGCGCCAGAGCGCTTCCGTGGCCGGATAATGCGTGAGGTGAATTCAAAGCTTTTGAGCAGCTTTTGAGGAAAAAAAAAGAAAAACAAATTCCCCGAAAAGATCACCCATGAATTAACGCACCCGGCATTGACTTAATAAGTCATTTAGTAATTTTAGGCGTGGGCGCGACCCCACGTGATGCGGCGCCAATTGATGGATTGGTTCGGTCCGGTGGCATGGGTGGCTTTAAGCCACCGGCCAGCAGCTCATCAGAAAGTCAGATAAGTCACCGTGCGTGAAATGAGCCTAAAAGGTTCAAGTTTTCCGTCTTTTTTTTTTCTTCTCTCCGCCGGATTGTTTTCCATAAACAGTGAATAAGAACGTTAGGGTGGTTTTGTAGGCCACGACATCTATTTCCGTTTCGAATGTTTGATGGGGTATGTAAAAAAGGTTCTTCCTTAAAAACAGCTGATAAGATAACAATAAACAACACTTTTTAGGGCGAATTATGACAAATGAATTGCAGATTTCTTAAACTTCAAACGAAGTATCGCCTAGTATCGGACTTCCGGTGGTCGTTGCTTCCCTTCTGACTTTAATTCAAAACTATGCATCTCCTGATCAGCAAACCGATTTCTTATCTTACTCTCCATACGCTCGAGATTGTCATTTATTTTACGAAAACCTTGCAAACTCACAAAGGTTATTGGTAATGGAGATTGAAAGAACCCAACGTCCAGAAGAACTCCACAGCGTCGATCGTAACCTATCGTCATCCGCACAACAAATAATCGTAATAATCATAATCAACCGTCATCAACATCATCATCGGCAGTTGCTGTCTGCCGGACACTCGGACAGATCGTTGCTCCGAGGACATCAGTCCCCGATGACGGCTGCAAAGCCTTTCCATAACGGTCCCCTGAAGATAGGGACCGGGATCCGAGCATATAATTGAATGTTGAAATGATAATTTGACTTGTGTGCGATTGATTTTGTGCGTGCGATAAAGAAAGTCAGCAACAGTGCAGCCTTCTCGGTGCGGATCGCCGATCTTCCCTCGCGGGCCTTCACTCACCGGGACGTCTCGGCGGCTCCTGCCATTCCCTGCGTTTGTGAACATATTTTTGTTTTCTGCTGCGAATGGTTACGAAATGCTGGGTGTTCCGGAGCCAATGCTGCTGCGCTCATGAGCCGTTCGTAGCGGCGTGTAGAAAACTGCATTGCCAACCCTTTTTTTGGGAGGTTTATTAGAAGGGATGTGTACAACGTGCGTTCGCGTCGGTTATTGCGAAGGGGTCCACCGCTGGTCCACCATAAAGTCAACGGTTTCTGTTCATAAAGATATTCGTTTTATGCTTAAGGTTCTTCAAGGGGGTTTTGTTTTTTTTGGGAGGTTCGATTTTATGACCACTCGGCATTGGTCTTCAGATGGGCCGTTTTCGAAAGTCCACCATAAAACGCAGAATCGCCGGCAGCGGGTGTAATAAGCTACACGGTGGTGGTGTTGTGCATTCCGGATGCAGCAGCCGCGATGCAGTAGGGTTGAAGAAAAAAAAACATACAAAATATTAAGAAGAAGAAACCACAGGAACAAAAAAAAAAACGCACGTGGCGCCCCGTCGAACGGATGTGCCCCGAAGGGCTGAACGGCGGATGAGTTTTCCGTTTTTGGTTTTCCCATTTATGATATTTGTTATTCCGCGGTGCCATTGTGGGCTATCAATAAATGTAACGTCTTGCGGTCAGTTTTTTGAAGGTGTATATGTGTGTGTGTGTGTATGCGTGGACAATCATATAATGGCGAGGGTTGTTTTGGTTTCTCGGTGTTGTAATGTCTGTGGTCTGGGGTTAAACAGCAGAGTTAACAAGTCTTGGAGAGAGAAATGTTCAACTTACAGGAACCTACATTGTGGGTACTCAACAAGGTTAAGAAAATAATCCAACATCCACATCACATCCTTTTAAACGTTTTCGTGACTTGTCAACCATGGGCCGAGTCATGAGCGTATGAAGTCTAAAACCGATCCATTTCGTCGCAGGTGGATCTGTTGGGTGATGTGTGTCTCGACCTCGAGCGACACCAGCACGCACCCGAAGGCGCCCTTTTACACTGTATGCAACCCCGTTCGTCACGAGCCTTCTTGATGGACAGGCGCAGTGGCCTATTCATTTAGTGTGGGGCAGTAAAATTTATACACTTTTTGGAAGCGCCCCGAACCTGTCAGCTCCGCTGTGAAGCATAAATAAGAAAGAGAAGAAAAAAAAAACGTAAAGAACAGTCAAAGTGACGTGAAGGAGCCGGCAGCTGTGCGGAAGGGCGTACACGCCTCAACGTGTCCGCCAGGCTGAAGACGCAACGTTTCTCGGTAGTCTGTCCCGCAGCGGTTGCTATCCGCTTAGATGTTAATCTTGCGTAAAACATGCAAGCATTTATTAGAGGAAGTACTTTATGCGTGTGCGTTGAGCGTCTTCTTTTTTTTCCACCCGAGCTCATGGGTGATTGCTTTCAGGTGCGTTTGCGAAGTTACTCTTCTGGTTGACTGTTCTAGGTAATGGTGGAATAAGAGAATGAAATTACATTTAATAGCTTTATGTTGCGCAGAAAAGTATTCGTTGAGGCTCTTCGCTAAGCTTGTATCCAGAAATGGATTTAAAAATCGATCTAGTACACAAGATGTATCTATTGGGTTTCGATCTTGGAGATCTCAACTCCCTGTGGCTTCTTTCACGATTAAGTACTTGGCACTTAAAGCTTTATCCTTAAAAAAAAACTACTCTTTACCCATTTTGTCATCCCCAAAGTTGGAGTTATATCTTTATTTTTACACTTCAATACACTTCGAAGCAAGATGAAGATGTTTCGCTCAAGTTAATGGATGAAATGACTTCCAGGGCATGCTCGTTTGCTTTTAACATCTCCCCAGACGGTGATGATGAATACTCCTGTGCATGCGGCGACCGTATCAGTTATGTGATTCATAGCCTTTTAACAGCTTTATGATGTACAGTCGCGTCACTCGTCCGGACGGTACCCTTCGGCGTTCGTAACAAGTTTATTCTGCTCACCTCTTCCGAATGAGATGGATGTCACTATAATGGCAAAAACAACAACCAACTATAGAACACAAGTGGATGAAGGAGATTTAACCACCAGCCGTTTGGATTTCCCCTCGCTAGTACGAACGGTGTGTGTGTGTGTGAATGATAAATGGAGTCGAAGCGACATTTTTCGATATGATTGATTTTTCTGTCAAAATGTGGCCCACGAACCGTGACACGTTGAGCGACCAAAGTGACCGTTAACTGGACGGGACGCAGCCTTTACTCACAGCGCACGGATGACAGGTTGATAAGAAGGTATGTTGGGTATCACGCGGGGACTCCGGGGTCCGTTCGTGTGAATCGAAGCAGCTGGCAATGAAAGAAAAAGTCGTTCTTTTTGCATGTCATCGCAAACCCGGCTGGGGCTTTGGTGCAATCAAAACGATGTCAAACTTCATCCAGTGCTTGTTGTCATCGTTGAAGTGGTCGACAGGGGAATAAAAAGGTGGCATGCGGGAAAGCGTATCTTGCAAAAGGTGTAAACATTCTCAGGTATTATAGGGCAATATTTACTTTGGCACGGTTTCAACGTCAGCTGACTAATGCTTCGAATCAATAGACTGTTTGCTAATGATCGACAGGATATTGTTTATGTGAGAATTTCGAATGTGACAGTTCTGTGGAAAAAGATTGTTTTATTTTTGTTTGTAGTTTTGCATCATCATCACCGACATTGCATTTCAAAGCACGCCAAGTACATCATTAATAGCAAACTACTATCAGGTGTTTCCCTTACACCGGAGGAACGTTTCGGACGCTTGTTCTGCTTTTGCATGGTTCTGTGCAGGCACGTACAAATGATCGGATGCCATCGGCAAACAGCAACTAATCGCAAGCAAGAAACGCAAGAAACGCGAAGCATAGAAGAGAAGTTTTCCTCTTTAGCAAAGCCAAGCTGACAACTTAATTAAAGGGCAACCGGGAACGGGAACGAAGCAAGAACACTGACGCTGCGGTGATACAAGTTTTACAAGACAGCGAAAAAACAAACCCAAACCAGCTAGTTGATCAAACTGTTGTATTATAAATTATGCAAAGATAAGTCATGCCTCTCCCGGCCATCGGCTAGACGGTCGGGGTGTACTGCTTTCCTTGGGAACGCGCGACATTCAATCCATCGGCGCGACTCATTGTCGGTATCGGCGGCGAAAAGCGATCCAATTCCGGCGGGAAGTTTTTATGAGACTCATCCCAGCGGTTTATGATGCGATGTAGCCACGTCTCGCCGTATACAAGCGCACAGGCAACGATCAGGTAACTTTCGAGCCAAGTCTTTGGAGAATAGTTTTTAATTCTCTTGCCCAGATTCAGTTAGACTCCCAACCCACAGACAAGATACAGACCGCACAGTGCCTTCAATCTATGCCCCCATGCGGGCGCCTTTCCCGTCCCAACGGTGCGTTGCGTTGCGATTCGTGACGTGGTTTTTGAGAGATGGTTTCGGAAGATCATCGGCGTCGGTAAATGGGCTGGTTAAGTTTTATTAGACCCATAAAGATTTGATCAAATCACCGCCCGTGAGCGAGATTAGTGGCTTCACGGACGCCTAGTCGTTTTCACCCTGGCGGCGTCTTGTTTTTTTCCCCCCGGGTCTGAGCGCTGTTTGAGGAACTTTGTGCTAATTTAATGACAGTTATGATTATGCGCGACAAAGTGTACGATTTGTAGTAGGATGGTTTTTCTTATGAAGAGACTACATTTTGGGAATCTTTTGAATAGGGTAGTTGAAATGGAATGTGAAAGATATATGGGAAATAAATTTGTATCTTTTTCATAAACTACCTCACGTGTGCTCTATAGCCATAGATATGAATCTAAATGATTATTACTTTATAGAAATCCTTATCAAACAAATTTGATACGAACACCAGTATAGCAATATCGGATAAATATGTAAATAAATCCAATTTTGAACATTAAAAAAAGACGATAATTTCCTACCAGGAACTTCATAATTCCTAGAATACACAATCTTATAAATTTTCACCCGAAATGCATACAAAATAGAGACACTAAAGAGGATCCTTGTGGATTGATAAATGCTCGAACGATCTTTCATCAGCATCGATGATCAGCAAAGCCCGAGGACATCAATGTGTCATTAATTGATGATTCAATTTTACTAACTCGCCACCTCACCCCTGCGCACGGATTCGAGTTGTTGCGCGGAAACTTTATTTTAAGACACCAAACATTGCCAAAAACCGATCTCGTGATGCGGTGGTCTGATAAGGTCCATTCCGACCGATCCTTCTAACCGACCGAAAAAAAAAAAACAAGGGGAAGTTTAGCAGACATCGTTCAACAGCGCGCGCAAAGTAGAGATTAGTGTACGAAGATTAGGCGTTGACAGGAAATGGCTTCACTCCTTTCGGTTGCTGATGATGCTGCCGTTTGGATGCGAGTTCCCGGGCCGGCCCGAACCACCCGCTTTCAGGCAGGTGGGCCTCTGGATAAATCGGAAATTTATTCAAATTTTTGCTCGCGGTTCTGGGGCCTTCCTTTTTTGTTTTTTTCTTGCGGCCCCCTTCGATCGTTTTCAAGCGGGTGTTGGCGATCCTTGTGCGTTCACCCCGGGCGGTGAAAAATGCTGATGCTGGTGTGTATTAGAATTTACAGGATTACTACCACGGTTGGAATGCGAAGAGAAGGAGATGTATGCGCCCGAATCTCGCGAATCGCGCTTATCTTGGTAGCGAAATCTGTTGGTAAAAATGTTCAATTCGGGCCAAAACAGAAAAAAAACGGGAGAATTATTGACATGAATCTCATTACCAGTCATTAATGGTGACTAAGAATTATCACTTCTTCGGAGCCCTGCTTTTTTTCGTAGCGGTGAGTTCGGGACAAGAGTCTCCGGGACCGGTTGAAGAATGAAGAGATACTGTCAATCCCTTCCCCATTAAGCGGTAGGAATATGGAGGATTTGTTTTTTTTTTTTGTGAAGAAGAAAATATATAGGTCGCTAGTTGACCCTTGCGGGTTTCCCTAATACCGTACCGCGTCCTTGTCTCACCCGCTTTCGGACGGGTAGAGTAATGCTAAATCCACGTCGTAAGCGGGGAACCACTTCATTGGGTAACCTTAGGAAGTCTCGAGCCAGTGGTTCGAGTTCGGGCGGAGCTCAGTTTTAAGCAGCAAACGGGATCAAAACTATCGCCTCCGGCAACAGACTACCTATGGCAGCACGGCACTGTACGGAGGCCGCGTTTTCCCAGCCCTTGGCGGTCCCTTGTTTGCAGACTCCCGTGTTTTGTCACATCGTCGAGCATATCGGGATGCGTTTCCCGCCCATTGCTTCGCCCTGCTCGGCAGGATGCTACGTGTACTTTGGTCGAAGGGTTTGGCCCTCGTAACCCCGAGCGTTTCATCACGAAGCTTGTCGGTGCTTCCCGCTGTGATAATGTGCCGGTATCGGGAGCGTCGCTTGTTTATGCTATATCTCAATTACTATTGTGAGGGGAGAAGACACGTCAGACGGACGGTCGGTGTCAATCAACCGCTTGCGTTTTCGGTATGGCGGTGCAGCTTGAAAAACATATTTTTCCTGTTATTGTAATCCATTGTTTGTGGGTTGTGTCCGGTGGAAGATCCTACCGGAGCGAAATACGGCGTCTGTGTGTGTTTACCCTTACGACGTATTTAGGGTCTCCGGTTCCGGTTCCAATTTCCGACCGGGTGAGCACCGGTGGGGGGTCTTGCTGTGAAATATTCAACCAAGCGCCATTGGCAACACCGGTACAAGTTTCACAGATATTGAACTGAGGTGCAAACGTGTTGTTCGATTTACTAGGGGTCTCTAGGGGTCGATTGAATAAATTCGATAATTACGGTATTTGTTTAAGGATAAACACTGTCACGCATGATTTCGGATGAATTTCGTTTCCCCTTTTTTTTGTTCTGGACAGTCTGGGCTATAGAGTTAGAAATGGCTGGTTTTTAAAACCATTGAAGTTTGCTCCTGTCGTATGGGAATGAAGTACCAGAAATAGGATGAAACTATTTCAAAAGTGTTGCGGTTTCGATAACGGTCGCTTTCTGGTGGTTTTAGAATTGCCTGAGGGTATGTTTTGGCTTCATTAAATATGTATTGAGTATCAAACTAACGCTGATTCTTCAGAGAGTTTTTGCTTCTTACCAATATTCTGAGCAACTTTACGGGTTAAGCACATTCTACAATATCCAGTTTGTACCATTGACGCTTTTTTTTATGGCCGACAGACGCAAAGTTGGCGATTATATTTTTACGACTGTTTGGACCGTATTTGGGCCATCATTCATATTTCTCCCTCGTTGGCTAGTTTCAAGTATGGGCGTCTTTGCAACTCTTTGGAGGACACAGTGTGTCCAAAGCGAACGCAACGGGGCTGTTGTGTTGCTATTTGCATAATCAGCACGTTTCGCTCGCAGTGGCTATAAAATGCACTCCATAAAGCTGACGTTGCACATCGAGCACGGTGTAAGAGTACCGTACCGACCATTTTGGAGACAAGGCCCGTACAGTGGGCGTACTGCCGTCTATCAAGCGGGACAACTCGAGCGCAGTCAGTGTGTCCTTGTATCAGGTCCCGTGGAGCATCCGGCGACAGCTAACGCGTAACGGCGCCGCGAACGATATTTTGAAATCGTAATCGGATATCTTGCGGCCGGTTAGATCCTTATCGGATTCCCCGGTGCGCTGTGGTGTGCTACAGGTATCATACCGGCAACCGGGGAAGATCAGCGCGAACAACAACAACATAAACACACGTTGTACAAGTACGCAAAAATAATACAACACGTGTAAATATATATCATCCGTCAAGATGGCGGTGCAGGATGTGTCCGTTGCTCCACGAAGAAGAACTCCTGTACGGTGAGCGTGTAGATTACAGATTTACAGGCCCATGTGGTATGCCGAACATCATCAGCACACCGTATCAACGCGCGGATGCATCGTTGGAGATTACGAGCAGCTTAAAAAGTATGATTTATGCAGCTGCACATTCGGCATCGCAACCGTGCAAGTTGCTTTATCCTTTCGAAAAGCAAACGATACGGTCTTATTTTCGCTTCTCATTCCTTTGCGTACTACGTTCGACAAGGATCTACCAGATCTTGGTAGCCAGATATGCACCAATATTATTCCATTTTGGTGACGCATAAAACTCTCATCCACATTTCTGACACATTTGAACACGGTCACGGTGTCCCATCGGCACGGTGTGGCGTGTACGTTATTTGTGCGTTTTGATGTTGGGTGATTTGAGTCACGATCGGTACTCACCCGATCAGTCCGACGAGTTCAGAACGACCTTGCGATCCCAGCCCCGGGGGCCGGGTGGAGCAAAACGCTTACGGAACTGGTATCGCATTTCGCCGGGCGGCAACAAATCTGAAACGAGTTCACCGTGCAACGGTACAGCACCGAAGGGAACGGTGCGAATCACCCAATAAATTAAAGCACTCGTCGACAAGCTGACAGGAGCGAACGAACGAACGAGCCCGTAAGCGTCCCGAATGTGCTGCAGGTCCTTCGCTTTCGTGCGCGCGAGCCTTTGGTCGTAAATCAGACATTTTACCGTCCAGTTGCTGAATTGGTACGACGCGGAGATGGACCATGCGAGCGACGTTGCCGTAGCGGTGGGAACGTTTTCCTGTGCGTGTGTTTGCCGATGGGAAATGTAAAGGCTACTATTACGTGACGACACGATGACCCGTGACAAAATGTGATGTGTTTGCTTTGTTGGCGAAGAAGTATGAACACAGGCGCTGGCAGGTTTAGGTTACAAATCTTAGCTTCAAATCACTCACCCATCATTGGCGTGGAGCAGCCAGGAGTCCCAAAATTTCCGAAAAACGATACACGGTTCCGTCCTTCTGCATTACATCAGAATGGTTCAATAAAGTTAATTTATAATTCAATATAGTGTTCATTTTTATATCGACGCCACAAGGCGGCGTGTGACAGTTTAGGTCCTCCCGTAAGGGTTTCAGCTTCAGCTAGGTTCGTTGTTGCTTGTCTGCTTGCTTCAACTGGGCAGCCGTGGAAGAAAACATGGCCTTTTTTCTGTCGTGTTCGACCCATCTTCGCTCTACCAATGGCCCACTGGACCTCGGGTAGGATCGTACGGCAGAAGCTGACGATCATACGGCTTGTAGCTGGGGTTGTGTCGTTTTAGTGAGTTGTTTAGCGTTTATCAGTTTCCCATCAGAAGCACCAGCAGCAAGCAGCAGCATGCAGCAATCTCAACAGCAACCATCCGCTGTAGAAACCTCTGGTTGTTTGCCGGTGCGACAGATATCATCGCTATCGGTCTACACCATCGCGGGCGCTTTCCATTCCCAGCGCTTGTTCTCCGGTTCCTTCCAGCAGCTCTTCGTGATCGGTCTCCGGTTGCTTCGGTGCCAAACCTGCTCGAAGAGATTCTGTTTCTTTTTATTATCGTTTTATAAGAAAATCAATAAAAAATATCTTAATTTTAGATCTTTCTTCCCGAATAATGGTGCCCGGGCGTGCAAGCGTTTGGGAAGTTGTTCGCGCCGGGTTTTGTGGACCGCATACAACGCTGCTAATGGTGATTTGTGTTCGGACGCGCGTGTCTCCCGGCTGCAGGGAGAGCGACCACCTTCTTCCACCGAAGATCGATGTGGTCCATAGCGTACGGTGGTTGAGTTGAAGTTGAAGAGAAGAAGTTGAAGAATTATTCCTACCCATTCTCCCTGTCTCGGATGAAAATGCTCGGTCTCGGTGGTTAAGGAATCGTTTAGGGAAATAATTTACGGTTATTATTACGCGTGAGTGATCTCTACACCACTCGGAAATCAACCAAATAGACACAAAATCTTGCGATCACACACACACTGCCTCGCCGGGTTTTTTGGGGTAGGGAACTCAGACTGAATCTCTAGTGCGCTTGGTGTTGGATTGTTTTGTAGATCGAGTAACGATAGCGATAGTGTCCAGTGATAAAGTGTCTTGAAGTTCTTGCTGCTAGTGAAACTGAAGCTTTCTAGTTTTCCTTCCCTTTACGTGACGCTGGTGACCGATGGGTTTAGGTTTTCATTCCGAGAAGCTCATGCGAGCGTCTTGAAATGAGGTGAATCTTCCAGTTTGTAGTAGATGACCGTGTAACAAACGTCACAGAGAAGGTTTTGGTTACAAGGTTGAGCTGTTTTTACGCACGAAAAGATCTTATTTATGAGGTCAAGCAGAGCTTTGGGGGAAAGATTTATTTACAGCCAAGTATTCTCACCAGATTGAGCGAATCGGATTCGATTGTAATTATTATACCTACAGAGAGTCCTTGGTTTAGTAGCAAGATTTACACCTGCACCTCGAGGCCTTCGTTTCTTGTAACTGAAAGAACGTCTGCAAAGCTCCAATCGGTTCGAAGCGTAACGTTTTATTCACAATACCCACAGGCGCACGACTTTGGCAGTGCTATAAAACCTATTCATAGGCCATTTAGTGATCGTTAACGAGTGTGAGCAGTCGCGCGCGCGCCCGCGAGCTCACGCATTGAACCATAAATTCTGGATGTTCTGGGCCTTCGTTTTACTTGTTGCGAATATGAATTCACCTCGATTGGTGTCATCGTAAAGCTGTTGCATTTGGCGGATGTGATTCACGGCTCTGTATCGTTTGACCAACGTCACGGCACGGTCACGGAACATTGGTGGATGTGGATTTTGTGAACGTGAAAGGACGTCAACGTTGGTTGGGGACAGAAACAAAGTGTGTTTTGTTTGTGCTGTTTGCGCACAAACCGATACATTAATGTCAATCGATCAAGCAGAACTGTTTTCATTTAGTTTTGCGTTTTTTTCTGATTCTTTTGCCACATGAATCATGTCATGTTTTGTGCGTAATTTAAACGAAAAACTTGAATGCTCAGTTGTGAAAGAGTCAAAGCGTGATCGTAAAGTGCGTAGTTTCGCCAACTGTCTTATAAATCGGTATAATGAACAGTTTTACTAGCAATGAATTTTAAGATCAAATAGCGCAAGTTTAAGTTCAAAAAAAAAAAAACAACTCCCCATCCTAAACGATCCCTTTTTCTAGTGTGGCAGAACGAGGCGCGAGTAAACTGACTTGTAGCGTTTGCGCCCACAAAAAAGCACTGCACAGACGTTGGGCGAGCATTTAAACGCATCTTGGGCACATTTCCTAAAGTCATAAAGCTTAAATTTACGACAAATAAATCATTCCTCGCACGGGGTGAAATGAATATAAAAAAAGAAGTACACTGCAGAACGAAATCCGAGTAGAAAATCAAAAAAAAATGTAATCCAAGCGAAATGAGTTAAGCGACTACGGCCATTCTGCCCGTCAGTCAGTCAGTTAAAGATGGACTTGATCTGCCGTTCGGGCGGCAAGACGACTCTCCCCGAAGCCAATGCCAGCCAATCAGACCGACCGGCGGACAGTAAAAGGCTGGTCCGGCGACGAACGGACGGGCTTGTACGTACAACTTGTTGGTCCGGCCGGATCTTCTTGGATCCGAAAATCTTGGCGCAACCCTGCAAACCGTTTGTCGCCTTAACGCGCACCACCCCAATCGTTTGGTCTGCGATCGTTTCCTTTACGCTGATGCCCCGTGTTCCAAAACCGGAACGAATCTCGTCCCGTGCCCGTACCTGCTCTCCCGGGTGCTGCAGCTACAAACCGCGAATGGGATTATGATGAACGGCCCAGCCCGAGACATTCGTCTTCCGTGAACGGGTACATGATTTACGGATATCTCAATTTAGATATCATATTTTACAGTTCGCCACCCTTCTCCTACCTTTGCCGGCATGCGTATGTATGTGTGTGCGTTTCTGGGTGGAGAGAAAACGAGTGTGGGGAATGATAAATTTCCTCACGTGAAGCAAAAACTGCTTTCGGTTTCGGTGTCGGTGAGCGATCTGTCTCAACCTTGCTTGCTCTTTTTTCCTTTTTTGTGTTGTTGTATGGGTGCCTAATGTTCCGCGTCTGATGGAAATTTGATCCCGGGTGCATCGTGGCGTCCGTGGGCACTGCGATCCGCCCTGCCTTCAACCAATCGCAGGCGTCTTCTTCTCGCGCTTGTGCAAAATCTAGAGGTGGGGCAATAAAATATCGCCCCAGAAACTGCATCAATGCAATTTTCCTGCCCGTGGAAAGGGTGAAACGGAGTGTAGGAAAATGGCAACAATATGTTGAGCATAAAAATTTTAACCTCCCCAAAACAAAACAACAACAACAAAAAAAACTGCAAAAACAGAGCAGTAAAACTGTTTCTTACGAAAACGGTGACATATGCAGCTTATAAATCATTCCAAAAAAGAAGCGCGTAAACCAAACCATCTCCGCGACAAGCTAAAGCAAAGACTCGACTCCAGTCGGCTCTGGGTGCCATCGGTTGACGCGAGTGCGAGATGGATTTAATGTCGTGTTCCGGGAATCAGAGCAAATTTTTCATCCGAATAACAAATAAAAATGCCATTCCTTGTTTGGTTGCGATGTGGCGTCACATTCCTGGGATCGGGCTTATCACATCGTGAGCTGACGCGAAATTTGTGCTGATGGCGGTGCCTTGATGAGTCCTAGCTGTAGAGATGCTTCAATTTTCACGCCTAATGTTGGGTGCGTTTAGTCGGAGAAAACCGTTTCTTCTTTGTTGCTTTTGGAAATTCATTAGGAAATGACTGTAAAACTCAAACTCTCTTTGCTCTAACTTCCGGAGTAAAGTTCCTATAGACGATCAGGACATGATTCGATATCTGGTTCTGTTGTGTGAAGAACCGTTTCCCTACAGACTGCCTCGTAATACCATCCCAAAGAAGGCAATATTTTGCAAATCCTAAACTGCAACTGAACCATGCAAATGAGGCTCCCATCAACGAGGGACACTTCCAGGGAATTTTTTCGGCAGCTTGAGTTCAAAACCTCTTTTTCCTGCACTGAAATACTTATCTTTTTCGCCGTTTGTTATTGTGGAAGTTAATTTAGCCGAAAAATTGACGTCAAGCAGCATGCGTGGCAGGGCGGCAAAAACAATGCAACGAAAATTGCTCGGAAAAGCTACCAACCGTCAGCGGGATGCAGTGAGGCGAGAAATCTGCGCCATCTCCCTTTGTACGGCTAAGTGAAATTTTCCGCGAAAGAAAAAGGAACTAATACCGCCCGACACAGACAATGCGAAGAGGTAAAGGCGAAGAAGTTAACGATTGTCAAAATATGATGTGCAAAATGCAAATGTGCATATGCATCCATGGGAGAATGCGCGGTTGGCGTTGTCTGTTTTGTGGGCAGATGATGTGGTTGATGTATTTACCGCACACTGTGTAAATGGGAATTCAGGAACAATGAGCCACTGAGTTTGGTAGGTCGTCGATTAAGATAGACCCACTTTAGCATACAAAAATTTAAACTTCTATGCATAAATTTTGAGGTTTTTGTGTTAAACTATAAAACCTAAATCGAACCATAGAGCGACCTTCTCGAAAATCGATTAATCTTGTTGGCTAACGTTTACTTTCCCTGCGTTCCATTCTTGCCCTCCCCGAATCATCATCATAATCTCCCGGTCAACGAAAACGATTCTGACAGCTTTCCGCCGCGAATAAGCTGATCGCTAGTCAAAACAGCATGAAACGGGAGCAGCAACAGAAAACAAGGGGGCTAAACAACAAGACGCAACATGCGCTAGGAAGAACACCCACCATTGCCACCTTTTGAATGAAGTTACGCTCGCCAAGGAACACGAAAAGCAGTAGGATGAAGGGAAAACTCGCGAGGCAGAAAACTAAAACAAACACACTACGTAAACAAAATACTGACACAGGCGAGCGAAGAAAACGAGTTGAAAATTGAAAAATTATGCAAATTAAATGTTAATTTTATTTAATCAACGAGTAATTTATGAATATTTGAAAAATTTGAATAAGTCGAGAGCGAACAACGACAAACCACTGAAAGGAGAACCAGAACGAAAGCAGAAAAATCGCATTCACTCGAGTCCCGCTTACAAGTCATACGAAAGGAACGTGCAACAAAAGTTCTCGTGTAGTAATACTGTTGAGAAACACACTTCCTGCACCGGCATGCCGGAATCGATGTTACACGAGAGCGATCGCGAGCGCGTGAAGCAAGTTTCGTTTTTCTTCCAGATTTGGCCCAAAAACCAGGTTTCCCAGTCTCAGCAATATTTAAAAAAAAAAAGTTCACATCGCTGGGACAGATTAACGAAAGCGTACAAGGGAGAGCGATCATCAACGAAATATACGAGGACAGGCTACGATACTACTCATTTGTATTCTGAGCTTTTAATAAAGATAAGAACCGAAAAACGAGAAATGGCTTCTTGTGCGCGGCAAAGGTGAACGGTGGTTGTGTGTGATCTTGGCTTTTGTTCCTCTGCTCCCACTCTTGCTCCGGTGGTGGTGGTGGATCATCATCCCGTTCGTGGTGAAGCCCCGGGGAAGCCGGGAAGGAAGTAAATGGCTCTGTTAGGAAAGTAACGTGCAGCTCTCTGCATCTGCATGCGCACGGGACGGCTTCCACCGTTTCGGTTTCCTTCGGGTGCTAAGTGGGTCAATTAATTTTTTCAGACACGACCGATTTATAACCGTCCGAGCGTTGCACTTGGTGGTTTGTCGCCACCACGCAAATGTGAGGTACAGCCGCTCGATAATGTGTCAAATTTAATATACGGTGTGGCATTTTTTTTTTGGGGGGGTTTTTTCCATGCTCTCGCGAGACTTTTGCGACGATAATTTAATCAACATCGTTAGTGCTCCTATCGGCGATGATAAACGAACGTGAAGACCGTTCTGGGAGCGCTCACATTATCGTAATTCGGTGAAGTATGTTCGCGCTTTTTGGGCATAGGGTTCGTGGGACCGGTCACGGTGACGATGATGGCCATGCTTATCGGACAGGTCGTGTTGAATGAAATTTAGTAGACTTGGTAGATTTTACCAGCTTATTTTACTGAATGAATAAGTAGGCGAGCTCTAAATGGTTTTCATGCAAGACGAGTTCTCAAGTCTTACGGTGAATGGTTAGGCCAGCTGCAGGAGTGGCAATAAGTTTGGGTTCAAATGCGACATGTTTCGTGTTCTAGTATCCTATGCTATCTTTGTGATTTTGGTAGTAAATGAAACATGCTTGGTTTGCATTTTTCTGGATTTCATATGATTTTTTTCACTCATAACAAGCAGAGGCCTCAGTATAATTTTTTTGCTAAGAAACTCTTTATACGAGACATTCTAAGGCTGGAGTTACAGCTCGGCCTTACGATTTTTGGTCCTACAATCTCTAATGTCGAACAAATGAAAATTGTCATTTTATTCATCTGTCAAATCCCATACACAATTTTAAATAATTGTACGACCAAAGATCGTGCGGCTGAGCAGTGACTCCAGCCTAAAAGATACAAGTATTTTTCTATTAATTTCAGACATAAGCTCAGGGCTCCTTTCGTCTCCATCTATTAGTTTCTGGCATCAGCTGAGGGCTCCTTTCGAACCTTTCAGTCTTCTTATAGGAAGATCTTACTTTGGTTATGTAAAGTTAACGATGAAAGAGAAACTTTAAAAATATTATTATAAGAAATATGATTGCTAATGTGTAATTTAAATATTTTTTGGCACTAAAAATAATAACATGATATACGAAGCCAGCTTAAGTAAACGATGATATTAGGAAAAAAAAATTTATCTCTTAAACTGTTAAAAAAATACTGATACTCTCCCTTACACTTTTGTCCACTAGTGTAACTGACATGATCACCTCTACGAACATTAACTGTGTATGTTTACAGCTTCACGGCGTGGGCCATTTTATCTTTCGACGACTTCCCGCAAACACAGGCTCATTCTCATCGATCACTACCGGGAGAAACAAAAAAAAAAAGAAACACGTACGAAGATTGCAGGTGTCTCTGTCCGTCGGGGAGTGAATTAGTTAGACAAACAAATGACACCCCAAAGATGGTAGCGTTCGGTCGGCTAGTTTACGGCCGGCCGTACCGGCTACACCGCAGATAAGCGTCAGATCATTATTGAAAGAAAGCATTATGATGATACTTAACCATCGGTAGCTGTTTGAAATATGGATGTTCATTTTCGAGCATCCCGTTCGGGAAGCTTTCTACCATTAGAAACGATTTCCTATGAGCCGGCCAGCAGGAAAGGCAATTATGTGACAGTTTAACACATGATTACCGGCAAGTTTGCTTGAGCGAAGGCGATTCAAATCGATTCGAGTTGGTGTTTCTGAGGTAATTTAGCAAGTACACTATGCGCTGTATTGTCGCTTCTTTACGTCTTGCTTAAGTTGTTCTGTTGCTGATGCTTGCATGCTCTAGAAAAATGACATCCCCTTTGGCAAGTACCATTTGTCAGCCATCCAATGTGTCTCTGTAGGTCTGTCACAACGTTTGAGGATTTTCTATTAACAGATGCTCTATTCGCACCCGTTGAATTAGCGTACAGCGTTTGTTATGAATGCCGAAACCGTCTGGCAGATTTATGAATGAAACACGATGTTGGCCACATGTGTTTGCAGAGCGAAATCTTCCCCAACTGGGCTGGGCGAATATCGGTCTTCCCTAAATCAGTCACCTCGCACACAGCGTTTGCCTTTTGTCGTCAAGATTGAAACCGTCGAGCAGCAGGTTCAATGTGAAGTTCGTAGACCGGATCGGAGATAGAATCTAGCGATCGCACATTTGCACACAGACACACACACACACGCCCCAAAAACGTATGCGTCCCTACGCGAGCTAAGGACCGTAAATAAGAAAATTTGTTAGCTATCAGCTTGAACTTCCCAGCAGGGCAAATCGGCGGGATTTGTTCCCCCGCCCTTGTGGCCCACCTTGAGGTCAGTGCTGCTGGCAGGAAGCTTCCGAGCGGATCGAATTCCACGTTGGGAGCAGTTATGAGTTATGATCCCGCTGGAAGTATTCGCACGCCGTTCGCTGTCCCCAAAGTCGTTGACGCATCCGCGGGAGCTTGCGCAGAAAGCGGGCTAGTCCTCCGGTCCACTCGATCGAGCTGGCGAGACAGAAAGAAAGATCGTAAAACGAATGCTCGACCCAGCAGGTGATGGATAAATTTGGGATAAGCAATACGCGTACGGTACCGGTATCATTTGCTACCTTCATCGTCCCGAAACGGATCCTCGACGCTTGAACATCATCACCGTTTTCGCTCTTCCCCTTTTCACACACTTTTTCTCAAAACACATCCTGACATCATGGGGGCCCTGATTTAGGTTTCGTTCGTTTTTTTTTTTTGCATCCAAATCGCGACGCGCTGAGTATGCGTGGATGCGATATTATTGAAATTTTTACGATCCACAAACAAAACATTAAATACCCCATATAAGCTTGCTAAAGAGCCAGCGAGCGATAACAGTAAAACCCAATATTTTATGTCTCTATTTATGAATATCTGTGTGACTCGCCACTTGCCTTCTCTGCCGTCCGTCGCATAATCTCCTGAAGAAATACACACACATTTCACACACATTCTTTGCGCGCGCGTGTGTGAGTGTTTGGGTTTCGTTGCATTTTGATTGCAACTTGCACTTCACTGGTTTGCGGAATGCTTTCAAGCGGGGTTGTCAGTTGTGACTGGCGAACGCGGTCGACCAGAGCAGGAAACGAAACGCCAAACGGTTTCTTTTCATTTTAATTCATGTCATCGGGGGCGAAGATCAAAAACCTCGTACCCGGGGCCGGAATGTGCGTATAATTTTGTGTCCAATTGAGAAGAATCCATGCGGCGGCTGGGGACGGTCTTAAGAAGGTCTGCACACTGCAGGTGCACACGGCCGTTAAGGCAATGGCAGGAACCGACCGGATGGCAAGCAGACAAGTGGATTGCGTGGTGGGCAATTTTATAGGAATATAGATTAAATCATAAGATCATAAAATCAGCATCCTCAGCGTGACAAGGGCACCCGCTGCTTGTACGTCAGCTGTTTCTGGCCTAGGAGCCCGTGTCGAGACAACGCCTCGTCGCCCCGTCGCGCCTTCTCGAATGCTGTGGGCTCAGGAAAACATAAAGTTTGGAATAAAATTTCACCCATAAAACGCGGTATCCAGCAGCGATACGACCAGGGGACTCGTTGGGGTCAGTTTTTAGATCGCCGGTACGTACTACGCTGGTACGCACACGGCGGGGCAACTTTTTACGATATGAGATGCAAAGAATGGGACGCAAATCGGATGTTTTACCTCAATTTCGGCCATAAAAAAATGCTACGAATATATGTACATTTAAATTGAAAACAAACAATTGCAAATATAATCAGCAAAAATGGATGTTCGATCACCATTTTCGAGGCTCAGCTGCAGATTCTAACACATTTCCAAGCAATCCTTAACTTACACGTATGAGACTGATGACAAAGCAAATGCGCCATCTTTTACAATTTATTTCCTAAGGTTTCTCAAACACGCCTAACGTAACGCCCCTAATTTCCTTGCGGCAAGCATCATAACTCATCGTTCTCTTCACCGTCGACGGGGCTTTAGTTCTGGGTCCCTGCACATGACAAGAACCCTTCGCGCATCGATGGGCGCGATCCGGTCACATCGGTGGACCCAAGTGACGTAGGCAAATGAGGAGGGTTCGCTGGAAAATCCGGACGAATATGATTAAACGCAATAGCAGCATTCGGTCGAACGATGTAGAACGAAAAATGTTGCATACCGCCTACAACATAAATTTCCAACGTTCCGTTTTTCCACCGAACTGGAACGAAGAATCGGCTGAAACATTTGGAAGTTGTGTGTGAGGGGTTGCTTTTCGCTGTAGCTTGTTGGGTACGCATTGGTATTTCGAACAGTTCCTTCTGCCTTTTCGGGGCATAGTTCGTTCGGGTCTGGAATTCTGGGAAAACAAATTCTATGCTCCCAGGTTCGACGCCGGTGGGCTCGTTGGGCCCAACAGATTTGCTGAGGACACTTGTTGTTCGAAACGCGTAATGTGAGTCGCGACTGTTACGGACTCTCTGGAGCATTATGAAAGATTAATGGGACGGCGTCTCGGATGTGTGTAGGAATCTTGTCGACGAGACGAATCGGAAACGGGATAAAAAGCGGAACGGATATTATTGTGGTGAGAGAGACGAAAAAAAAAATCACCAGGACTGCCGGCCCAAAACGATAATGGTTCGCTTAATAAGGCGTTTGTCTTGTCGCTCTTCCATCCGCAGGGTATTCGGTTCGCGACGATGCTCCAAGTGCTTGGCATCGATTAGTTCCTCCGAGCTGGTGATGCGTGCCCGGCACCTGGTGTTCCACATACGCTGCTTTTCCTGCGCCGTCTGCAACACCCCGCTTAACAAAGGCGACCACTTCACGATACGGGACTCGGCCGTCTTCTGTCGGTAAGTTTTTAGCGCGAGTTTTGAGACAATGTTTTGTACCTGCAGGACACATAAGTGACATTGCATTTGCCAATCCGCACTTCAGATCACACATCGAGCTTCCGCTTGAGGCCACAACATCGCTACCTGGCATGCCGATGCAGTGTCCTTACCAGAGCCAGTACAGCACGTCCCCGAGCGCTCCGCTCAGCCCGAGCGACTCGACGACGAGCGGAGGCAAGCTGAATCCGGCCACCTACTACCCACCGCATGGCGTTACCGGACTGCCGCAGCAACCACGCCAGAAAGGTCGTCCCCGGAAGCGGAAGCCCAAAGACATCGAAGCCATGACGGCTAGCCTCGGTAAGTAGTGTTTCCCTGTTGTTTCGTTGCATATGTATCACTTTGCTGAGCTAAACCACATCTGTTAAGATAAGAAATGTTGTGAAACGGTCATCTGTTAAAAGTTTTTTTTTTTTGTTTTTTGTGTCTGTTATTATTGTTAACCCTCTCATGTGGTCATGTTTCGAAATGTACGCTCACACGTAAACATTCCACCAGGGTCTGATGAACTCACCGTATCATATGTTACATTGTCTGATAACGATCGCTAGCGTTTGAATTTCGCAAAAGTTATGAATTTATGATCAGGCTTTGGATTAAAGAGAGAGAAAAAAAAAAACGGTGGCAGAGCGGCAGCCCAGTTTGTAATACAGTTGTTTCACCTCCCGCGAAAAGCCCGCTCCACAAGCTACCGCGGCACGCACGGCATCATAGATTCATTTATTTTGTCTTCATTTAATTTCCAACTTCGGCTACCCTGAACGGCTTGTCTGTGGCTTGTCTGTGTTATGATCGCGTGCATCAACTGGCTTAGCTTTAGATAAGCTGCCTTTTGCCTTGCGCTGGAGAAAGGAATGGAGAGACAGCGAGGGAAGAAATGTGTTTCAACAAGCGAACGATCGGATGTGGATCTGTTCGCACGCCTCTACGCAACATGGTTCGGTGAAAATTTATGATGCTACCCAAGACAACCCAGCCCTCGCTACCCCTTAGTTCTCCATTTCCATTTCATTTTCCAGGGCGGGAGGCGGTGGGACCTGTTCTGGCGGGTGAGTGCGGTAGCTTTTGCGGGCCGAGCGCCGGGGTGACAGAAATAAATAAATATTTAGTATGTAACGTTTGTGCGGAGTGATGAACGATGCAGATACGATGTGCCGTTCCGCGGCATCTGCCCCATCGGTGAACCGGTGTTGGGGCGGGTTTTTCGCGGGCAACTGTTTCGCGCCGGTTTGGTTCGCGCAAAAAAAAAAAAACGTGGCGATCTCTGAACCTGCCTCTGGTTGGACGAATGATGGCTATCGTTGTAATTGCTTCGGTGAGCTTTTAGCTACCACTTCACGAGGGTGGGGTTGCAAAGGGGGCTGGTAAATAGGGTGGAGAAGAGGTGGGACAAGATCAAGCTAAGTCCACCAAGGGAGTAGCAAAGGTTTATCCATTTGGCTTTTGCAGATATTGTTTTATGCCGTATCGCGTTTAATTCCAACTCCTCTCTCATTGCACGTACCGAGCACAGTGCTCGCCGGGCTGACCTTTTCCGTTTGAGTTCTCGTTTGCTGTATCGTATTATTTTCTGACCAGACTTGCCACCGTACCTTCCGCACCACAAATACGGTGCCGGCCGTAAACAACCATCCGGGCAGATGGTTTTGGTCCGCGTGTGTGTTCGCGTTTTGAGTGACAGGTCATGTCGCGGAATGTTGTTACGCTTTTTTTTGCGATCCGCGGTAGTGCAGCAGCGAAAAGGCGACTTAAGGAATAGAATGAAAAATGAAAGGATTTTTTTTATTATTATTTAGTTGGCTTGTGGTTATTTGTGTTGCAACAAACAAGACATGGCTGCTTGAGCACATTTCACAGGGCGCATGATTAATATGCGCCGATTAACTTGATAGTAAACACGGTGTAAATATTCATCGTTGTTCAAGAAAATTGGGAGAAAAAAACATTGTAGAAACGGTTCCTTGGAAGAAATAATCTATTGCAAGAATTCTTTGATTGTGGCTCTTAGAGCACAGTTCGAAAGCTCAAAAAATCGGTTCCCTTTCTGCTACGGTGGCAGTTTGCGAGTGCTAATGATGTGCCATTTACAAACGTTTTCCATTTCGGGCACGCCATTCGGTGATCGACGCTAGGAACAAGCGTCGTTTCCTCCCTTGGGAAGGTGTTCCACGTACGTGCGTAAATCTTTCCATCCATGAGCGTACCCAGTAGCTTAATTGCGCGTGATTTGATGCTTAATCCCCATTCGGGGGCTGAAAGGTCTAAAGCTTCCGAGACCTTTACCAGCGCTTTAGCCAGGCTCAACGTTCTCAATTTGGGGACTTAAGACCTCTTTAATATCACCAGAGGTCCGGAAATGGCTTCCGTGTTGCTTTGCATGTTTCCCGAGGTGCCCCGCTTTTTTCCTGGGAACCAAAGGCAAGATCGAAAGTTCTTACCCCTCAGCTATCAGAAGCTGGAAATCGTCCGAAACATCCGACCATTTTCGAAATTCCGGCCAGTGTTTGTGATGTCTATTAGAGAGATCATCGCATGGACAGGAATCACCATTCGCTACCGGTACCGGCAGGTGGGCATACGGTGGTGAACAACGAGGGCGCGGAAAGTAGCGTTTAGGCAGCTTCCAAGAATACTTGGGCCTGTCGGCGGTACCCGCTTATCTCTATTAGCACTCACTCGAAATGGATGAAAAATAGACAAATGCGCGCTGCACGCCTTCTGCCCTCACGGGAAGGGTTCCGGCCAAGTCCCAGCAAGGCCGCCATGTCTTGTCTCGAGGTCGCACCTCTTTTTTTTTTGTTTTGTTTTATTTCTCCCATAGTGTGTGCGTCGTTCACGTCTTCAACTGCTTCGGATGGTTTCACGATTATATTGCTCTACCGTACCGGATTCCCTCCTATTTCTTGGCGAACGGCAACAACGACCAGCAGCGGGCGGGTGGAAGAAGATGAGAAGTTTTGTTGTTTCTCGTGTGCGATCATTCCTTCATCCGTGGCCCATAAGGTAGTAAAGAAGTCGAAAAGTTAATAAACATATCATAAAGAAAGAGATTGTAAAAGGTCGTAGGTTCAATAAAAAAGGCCCGTGGTTTGCTCGAAGCCTACGGCATGCCCAGCGGGTCACTCGGTTGTCGGGTGTAGCAGAAGGGTGTTGTGATAGGGAGACCACGGCAAGATATACCAGTCCTTGAGAATGTCGCGGAAAAGGGGAACGGTGTTAGGAAAACGGTGCGACGTACTGTAACTGGGTTCGAAGGATCACCAACGGATCAGTTCGTAGAGAAGATTCTTATCGGACGAGCTTTCCGTTGATTTTTTTGGTACTGCTCACACACACGCTGACCGGCCCCATAGATCAGCAGGACACAGATGCGACGAATGCGCAGGTTTTTGTCATCTGGTCGGGCAGTGTGTTTTAGTTCTGGATTGAATTACTTTCGGTTAATTTATGATCGCAACAGTTGCTTTCCCAACGTTCTAGCAGGAACCCAACGTATGACCTGATTTCGTAACGCGTTCCGTTTCGTTTGTGTGTGTGTGTTTTTTTTTGTCTTTACGCTGTAATCTTAGGAACATTGAGATGTAACCTGATCCTGTTGAATAAGAAGAATAGAAAAAACCCGTTCCATAATAGATTAATTTATCGCTTTATGATTTGGGAAAGCAATATTTAAGAACGGAAAGCTTATGGGGATTGTGTGTTGTGGTTCACAGAACGCACCATAAACCGCGCGCTCGTTCCACGAACAATGATTTTAAAGTCTCAAACTGATTGGTTTTTCAGTTATTAGACATCATTTTGAATATTCCTTCCTTACTTGGTCACGATTGAGCTTTCGTGATCGTGTTTCTCGTTCAAGATTTTAATCAATATTCTGCAATAAAACCAGGACATAAAAAAGGGCACATCCAAGCAAGACTTCAGGAAGAATTTGCGCCTCCCCAAAACATACCATCTTTCCGACAGGACTTGGCATGAAACGTTTTATTATTTGCTCGGGGCTTTACGATCCCTTTATGATCTCCACAGCGATCGTCCTGTTTGTGTGCTGGCGTTAAACATGTTAATAACAACCTTCAACACCGAGCATTTTCAACGATGAAAGGATACTCCGTTTCGATGCTACTTCAAGGACCACAAAAGAGCCAACGATGACGTTCGGGTCGTTCTCAGGTCTCCTCCGATCCGCGGCCATACAACAAACAGAACGGTTGATTGGCAATCAGTCTGTCCGGCTGGAATGGAGCAACCAGTCGAAAGGAAAGGAAATCTGTTTGCGCATCCGGCCGAGCATCATCATCGGCTTCCATGCAGTCAATGCGTTTTTATGTCAATGTTTATGTTTGTACTGCCCACTGACCGATAGACCCGGGCCGGGTCGCGTTGTCGGCGCACAAAGCACCGGTGCACCGAAGCAAGTACAAAACACCAAAAAAAAAAAAACAAGCCTCAAACAATAAAAAGGAAATCAAACTCTGCTAAGGAAGTGGCAGACACCGTACCATTGTTTTTTGTAATGATTAACGACTGGTGCCGCGCACCAGGCGGGAAACCCTTTTGTGGAGGCTTTGGTGGGGTCCGTCGGTTTGCTTTGGCAGCCAGTAACCGGGCGAAGGTGGGTACACACAATGGGTAAGATACACTTTGGATGGGTGCATCGAATTGGTTGGCAGGTAACCGTGTTACACGGTCGCGTCGTAAGTCTTGTTTCGATGTTCCGCGGACGAACCACGAACCGGTTTTCGATTGTTTAATCAACGAGAGCTCCTCCTTCTCATTCTGGAGGCATTCTTTAGGCAGGCTTTTAGAAGACAATGCCAGACATCTTCCGCAAGAGAAGCGCGATCAGCTCGTTAAACGGTTTCGGTTTTACTTTCAGAGACCCGTTTGTTGCTTTAATGTGTCCTGCTAAGTACAGAACTGCTTTGGTTGTTAGTGCTGCTCAAACTATTTCAACGTTACTTTGTTGCGAAATTTGCAAAACACAAGGACTCGTGTATAGTATATCCTGAAGGACCATTTATCCAATTTTCACCAGCCTCAGCTTGGTAAGTCATGCCCACTAGAGATCCAGCAGGCGACTACAATTACGCACCTTTTTTTTTGGCTTAAGAGTCGTGAACGCAATTTTCTATACCAACTTAAAGTGACCATTTCACTTCAGGCTGCTGACCAGAATCGGTAGCCAACTGGGATATTGAGAAGACCCGAAAAATAAAACAGAAGCTCAACGCCGTCGACTTTAACGCCCTCCGGTGGTAGATGTTTGTCCGTTTTTCGTTTCCTGTGGCTCTGTTCGTTGTGTGTTTTTTTTTTGTCTGCCCCTCTCATCTTTTACGTGATCTCCTCCCCCGTTGACTCCCTTTGATTTCTTTGATTTGACAACTTCAGGCGCCTCAAGGCCCTGACTGGCGATGATCATAAAGGGTGCAAAAGAAGGAAGCACACGCAGCATACGTCCGATATCTCTTCATCGACCAATAAGCAAGACAGAGACATAGCAAAGAGAGTGAAAAAAAAAACCAACCCGTAAGCCATAAAGAACACAACGCTTAACAAATAGTAAGCGAAGAAAACCTTCCAAACTGACCGCTATTTCCAACAAAAAAAAAACAGAAGCGTTCAAAAAAAAACCGAGCCGACGAGGAAAACAGTATCATTGTCTGGTGCGTCAGACGGGGCATTTTGAACCCGGTTATTATTTGCTCTCGGTACCCTAAGGGAGTTACACCACGACTTCGCCCTATCCCACCAGGTTCCTCCTTCCTACTATTGACGGCGTCATGGCTACCGGTTAACCGGCCAGTCTTGATCGCCTTCAAGTGAGAAAAAATAACATACACCGTGCTGGTAGTGCGGTAGCATAATTCTAATAGTCCGATCGGATAGATCATGTGCCATTGTAGTGTTCCGAGGATGTAGTTTTTGTGGTTGTGGCTCACGAAACCATAGCGTCGGAGAGGGTGGTTCGCTACCGTCGTCCACCGGCTCGACACTGTAATTTGTCTGAGACGATGGTGCTACCTTCGGTGGGCGATTCTGTATCGATCTCCGGGAGGGGCCAATAGCGCCGAACCTACAAAGCAGTACGGACCTATGGTCTATGATTTTTTAAACATTGTTGTTATGTAGAGCGCTTACTTGTGGCTTTTGTGTGGAAGTTTGAGGCTACTGGAAGTTTGAGCTCGCCAGTTCCGATCAGCATCAGCACCCACCCTTCATTGGGATCGTTGATCCAGCCGACCTTTACGTTGATAGGACCGGTATGGATTTGCGTAACATCAGGTAGCTCGGTCGGGCGCTACTGGTCAGAGGTCGAGTTCAGACCGGAGCAGATCAACCCAGCTTTAAGGGGCGAGAAATCCAAGCGGACAGGTAAAGCAATCAAAGCAAAAAAAAGAGAGAAAAAGAAACCAAATCCGAGCAAAACCTTCAAGCGTGGGAAATCTAGTTGCTAGAAGTACGTCCACTTCAACAGGCCCGCTCCTCGGGTTGGGTGGGAAGATGGGGCACATTTTATGACACAAAGTTGTAAACATTTGGTACCTCTTTAGTGTACGAGTTCGTTTTACACACATTTGCGTTGCTTGAAGGCACATCTGCGAGCTCAAGTTTCACCTGTTGATTGTTGTTGTTAAAGGAGTTTTCCAAACTCCAAAATCTAGAAACTAGCCAAGGTATAGCAAGTCGTTTTTTTTGCGTCACTTGCGTGTGTGTTTTATTTTTGGGATTGTGTTTTCATGACCTTCAGGGATGGAGCTTTTGGTTCGCTTTACTGTCCCTTTACACCTCTTGCATTCGCTACCTACATTAGGCTTGGGCTACAAAAATTGTGATCACGTTACTCCAAACATCCAGCCAGGAACAGACCCAGTGCTGCGTTCTCGCAATACTCACGATGTCCCCGATAAAGACATCGGTTTGGTTTTACGATTATTATATGCTCGTGTGCGTACATACGTACGGCCGATGTTGTCTACAGACAGATACTCCGGTCAGGTTCAGAAAGGTTGGAACCGTGTTGTTGAACTGTGCTCCTTCAGTGTGCTGTTCATGCTGACCAAGTGTACACACTCCTCGACACAGCATCCCAAAGCCGAGAGGTTACGATGTACAATTTCCTTCCCAACGTGGCAAGTGGTAGGTGCGCCGGTTTGGCTTACGATTCAGTTTTATGGTGCTTGACCAGCTACAAAACGCACATTGAGTTCAGGGATAGTCACACCCCGCGCTGGTAAGTGTGGCCCTTAGCCGAGGGAAGGTCGAGAGAGGGCGAGGGAACGTACGAGAAAACTACGACATAAAAACGGCCTTTATATCTACCGACACACACAATGAACAAGTAGCACCCAGCTAGACGGAGTGACAGGGTGGATCGGTGTGTTTCTCCTGGTTTTTCTTTCCTATGTTCGATGTTTTGTTGCTCTCGGCAGAAAAAAAAAGAGAATAAAATTGCTGGCAACAGCACCACTGCTGGGTGGGTGCTGCCTGGGAGTGAGTTAGCAATAAAGCTAGACATACGCAAAACACACCGGCAACGTGCCGGCTAATCCAGTCGTGATGCTTTCGTCCATTTTCTTTAATCTTTTCCGTTTTCGGGTTTTCCTCTTCCTTGCCTTGCAGACCTGAACACCGAGTATTTGGATCTGGGATTTAGCCGGGGTCTAGGGTCATCGTCGCGGGCCAAACGGATGCGGACGTCCTTCAAGCACCATCAGCTCCGCACGATGAAGTCCTACTTCGCAATCAACCACAATCCGGACGCGAAGGATCTGAAGCAGCTGTCGCAGAAGACGGGACTTCCGAAGCGTGTGTTACAGGTAAGATTTTCTCGGCTTTTATAGACTAGAATGTTATCATTAAAATTGTTAAAACATTAAAACAAATTCATTTTTAAATTATGCATTTATTCTTCTTGTTTGGATAACATTTCTGGAGGTCTTGGGCTTCCATAGCTGGCTGCCAATGTATCGGTTTAATAATAATTCTATATAAATTTTCCCCTAAAAATGCATTGCACAAGATATCCAGCTACTAAAGGAGTTTCTGAGATGTGAGATGCGACTAGTTTTCTAGTCGATATTTACTAATGATCTTCCCCAGGGAACAAAAATTCTTCAGTTGTGATAGTGAAGAATTAACAAAGGTATTAGGAGAAAAGACTAGGAAGAGGACTTTATATTCTATCGCACAACAACAATTTAATATTTTATGGAAGAATACTCCTTGAAAATCTGTATCCTTCATCCATTTTTCGTAAATTGCAACCAAAACCTTATCCAAATCGTATAGGTTGTCTATGAAATTCGATTAAAAATAGGTATGAAAAGCAATCAAAACCAAGCTGCCACCATTTCCTTATCATCTCCAACGCAATCGATTTCTCATCCCCCCCCATCTCATCCCCTTTTTGCAGGTCTGGTTCCAGAACGCACGCGCAAAATGGCGCCGAATGATGATGAAGCAGGAAGGCAAAATCATCGATTCGGACAAGGGCGACGGTTCGCTCGATCTGGACGGGTACGTTTCGCACAGCCCCGGTTCGTACATTATGGGTGGCCCCGGTAGCCCCTCGTCGCTCGACTAGCAACACTCGCAGTCGAGAATGCAGTGGCAAGTGCATCTTCGGCGCTGGATACGACGGCTGCTCGGTGGCATGGCGACCAGCCAGGGTGGTGTGTCCGCTGGCGTAACCGCACCGGTGTGTCACGCTCCCAGCGAATCGTCCGCTGTGAGGAAAGCCGATGGTACAGCGAACTGAACCATCCCAAGTTTGTGTGACAATTGTGCAAGAAACTTCGACCAAAAGATCGGTGAAAAATTCGGACTTAAAGTGTTATACGTGTGTGTGTGCGATAGGTTGTCCGTGTTATTTTTTTTCACATTCGTACGTATACACAGAAATAGGTTCAGCCAACATCTCAGTGCAAAAAGCAACAGAAGGGGAAAAATGGAAATGAAAATGTAAACTAAATCCCCCAAACAGGTTGTGCGTTTCTGCTCACCATGTTTTGCGTGATGCCCATGCCCCATGTGCCTACCCACAGTCATGTCGCGCGGAACAACAATGATGTTATTATATTCAAATTTGGTTTTTTTCGTCCCCCACGGTCCTCCTCGGCTGTTTTCGACCGATTATTCGGTTCATAAGCAGAGAGAGAAAGGGCCAGAGAAACGAAACAGAGTGCAGCGTACTGTAGGGTGGCGCTGAGATGCGCCCGAAGTAAAAAGATACTTACCCGAACATGCAATGGATGTATCGAAATGAGAGTAAGCATGTCGCCCCCGTTAGCCCCGCCGCAGCGGATTGAATTCTTCCCAGCCCCAGGAGCACACGTCGCCGGGGCTGCTTGGGGTAAAAGCTTTCGGCATCGGCAAAGACAACATGTGCGGTTGCGATGGGCGTTTTGTTCGTGCCCATGCCCAGCCAGTATGGGCGGGTTTGAAATGATGGAAAAATCTCACCACATTCAACGCAACAGGAAAAAAGAAAAAAAAAACATCATGCAGGAAGCAATAGTGAGCAAAAATGTTGCAGCAAAGAGGAAAAGAAAGAAGAAACCAAAAACCGCACACACACACAAAAACGAACATGAAGAAGGGAGTTTGAAGTGCAAAAAAAAATAACGAAACTTGTATCGGGAGTTATACAAAAAAAAAGGTAGAAGCAAACATATAAAAAACAACAACAACAGTGCTACATACGCGCCGAGATATGAGGAAAAGATAGAACAAGACAAGAGTAAACGAAACAAGCGAGAGAGAGAGAGAGTGAAAAAAAAACCGCACAAACGCAAGAGTACATTTCAGCACAAAACCAACGAATCCAACAGTTGAATTCAGTTGACTCCAGTTGGGTTGGGGCAGGAAAAATTCTTCTTCATACTCTGAGGAAAGAGACGCACGTGAAGAAAACTAAAAGTAAGTGTGTGTGTGTGTGTGTGTGTGTAGCAAAACAACAACAAAAAATGGCGGTAGTAGTTACCCGCTCCTAGGCTTGTGGAACTCGAGACTCTTAATAATAATGTATGCACATACGATTACCACCACGTCTGTATGCAGCATAGTTGTATGATTTTCTCATGTTCTTCGATCGTTCAAACAAAACCGTTTGTGCGGTGCGTTCTGCCGCCGCCATCAGGCTGCTCCCATGCGGTTGATCTATCGATTTCTGACCCCGGCCATCTTTTTTGTTCTCCTCCCATCGTGTTGGTCCACGGAAGGTAAGTGTTTCGAGGTTTGAACGTCGCTGATGTCCACCGGGGTGCGTAGAGTTGGGGTCCACAAGCAGTGGCAGCTTTAACCGGTCGAAAACCCGGGAGAACCCGCCACTGCCCACAAGGATAATCTCCACTCGCATTGTGACGTTCTGCTCATTGATTTGAATCGGAGTTGATTGATCAATCTCCTTTCCGGGGCTGGATTTTTTTTTTTCGAAGCAGAATCAGGATTCATGAATTGCAAATAGACTGTGTCACCGTGTTGTTGTGAGCGTGGTTAAACCTTCCTGGGGGAAGGATAATCCAAACGCATGGCGATTATCGCACAAGGCTCTTACTTTGCCTTTCTTTGTTGCTCGTTGTCCAGGAGTCGCACCGTAATAAATTCACTTCAGTTTACATAAAAAGACAATCGATTTGGAGCCCAAGCTTGTAGACCTCTGCTCTGGATGTGTGTCGTTTTTTCTCTCCCTCTCTTTTTATTCTAACAATTTCGATGAACCGAATTGATCGTTCTTGTTGCTTGTTAAGGAAAATAACGGCTCGATGTATTGATTTCCATTGAATGGAAGCATTAAGTAAATGTATTTTTCATGACAACGATTTGATGCATATAATCCTCCCAATCAGCGAGTGTAGTGTTGTTTTCTGTTTTGTACCTACAAACCTCGAAATATGAAACATTTGCCCCAGTAAAGTACATAAGTTACAACGTAAAATCAAGCCAAATTCCTAATTTACTTCCGGTGTCTGCTTCACTTTCCTTGCCAAGGGATGTCTTTATTTCTTCTCGCTTGACACTGCCTTTGTCGTGTTAGACGGCAAGGCAGCAAATGTAAAATTTCATGGAACAAATCAGACCCAGTGTTCCTTCTGCTTTTCCACTACAAGGAAATGGTAAAAGTAAAGGAAGCATAATGCTCAAAAAAGGTAAAAATTCAAGTATAAATAATGCTCTGTCACGAGGAGTGAACCACGAAAAAGGTCCCCGAAAAAACAGCAGTTAGATAGCTCATAATTTATCGCGATGCTTGGAGAGCTGTTTCCCATCCGGCTTTCTCCACGTGTTTGCCCGTGTTGTGTATATCGTCCTATTAGGGTGCAGAAGCTAGGATAATTATTGTTACGCCGCCAGATGTGGTGGCGCCACTACGATTGAGATTGAGTGTAAGCAAACTGTCCGATGTAACGTAACCGAATGCTCAAACAGTCGGGCTCGGGCTCGGTGGAAGGGCCGGGATCAAGCTCTAACCAGTAAGTCCGTAGTGTACAGTGTCAGCTAGTGTGTAAGCAGTTAACATAAGACGTTAGAGATCGTACTCTTTCTAGAAGAAGGGAAAATAGGGAAATATTGTTTAAGAGCTAAAGATAAATGCGTCGCGCACACACGCGCTTGTGTGAAGGATATCCTAAAGGCACGAAGAGATTCTTATTTATATCATTGCAAAGGTAGGATACGGTAAAGAAAATAAAACTCAATCTATGTTTAAGGAAGTGTGTGTGTCCGGGGATTAAAACAAGAATTTAACTAGTGATAAACATTTTCAACAAAACAAAAACTCTTCCTCCTATCGATACGACTCCCACGAATGGATACGAAATGAGGGAAAAAGATGGCAAGAAATAGAGATGAAAAATAAATAAAGAGAAACAGAAATTAAACAAACAAAGTGCTTGAGTTTTAATAAATGTTGGTTTTTCCTACTTATCGCGTTCCCTAACGCGAAGGTGCGACTGCTCGAAAGTCAGGTAAGATTACACGGACCGTGCCAGGGTTGGAGTAAAGTAAATGCTCACTGAAGTGGCGCAGGACCTCCTCGGGAGGTTATGTTTGTCGCACGTGTTTCTCATTCACGCCCCACCAACCACGGACCGGCATGGGCGACATGGAGAGCTCATTATTTCACCTAGCACGTGTACACGCACTCATCTCCCGCCGTGCCGGTGGTTCCCGTTGATCAGGGACAAAGTCGAAGGACTTTTTTTTTCGTATCGTGCGCATTCACACAAAAAAACGCAGGTCCGTCTCCTGGGTGACAGGCGGGCGAGGATGAGTGGGTTTGCCTCGCTGGTTGGAGGAGGCCAGAATGGTAGCAACGAAGCCACGTGCAGGATCAAACGGGACGGTTGGTAAGTTTGGTCCAATTTGTAAGGTGATGACTACAGTCGAACGGCGAGTTTACGGGCGACAATCCGGTGGGTGTGCATTGATACGATTTTAATCAGAGAATAATTCAATGGCTCATATGGTGACGGGAACGCCGAGTGCTGTGGTAGTTCATACTGAGTCAGGGAGATTAAAATAATTACACCCATGTTAAGTGGCTATGTAGCGTTGTGGGAATTCGGAAGCTTACCTGTGGTTGTTAAGCATTTTTAATCAGAGTGATGGTTAAATTTCGATCGTTTTCAGATTTTTTCCATTTTCATACGGCCGACCCAGAGTTCAAATCCCAGTCGGACCGTTCTCTCGTAGTGAGGACTGACTATCCAACTACTTGGTAATCAACAAGTCTCATAAGTCATTAAATAGTATGTTAGTTTTACCATTGTAGGAGTAGGTTGATTGATTTTTTATCCCCATTCATCTATTTTTCTAGGGCAAGTTTAGGTTCTTCTTGATGATTCTTAATTTTGATTTTCTTGAATAATTCATTCTTTTGTCCATTTTGCCTTCTTTATTAGACGATTTTGCTCAAAACCTAAAAAAATTAATATTTATTTCATTCCGGGATTTTATTTGAAGCAAATATGTGCTAATGGTCGCAGTTTGGTGGCCTTGGCTCTAGAAAAAAATATTTAAAATATTGAAAACCTTTTTTACAAAACTTAACTTTACTTTTAGAGCGGTGAGGATCGTTCGTTTTGTTTTTGCAACACTTATTTTCAGCTTTATTACCCTAATTTTGTGTTGATTTCCATTCATCTCAACGCTTTCTTTCCTTTCATAGTTCTTTTTCCGCAAGGAAATGGTAAAGACAGCTGCAAATGGAAAACACCCTTCAACTGAAACTGATTCAAACAAAAGTGATTATTTTTGCAGTGTTCATGCTCGTTTCGACGGCGAAACCCACGCTGTGTAGTACGGTAGCCAGAACGTAATCTGTTTTGCGTAAATGGTGGCCTCTCCTTTCGGTGGGTTTAGTTGTAAAATTTCATCTCAATACCGTCCACCCAGACGCCAAACGGAATATCACTCACTGGCACGGTCGTGTTCAGTGCGGGCAGTTAAAAGTGTGGCGCAGTAAAGGTAAAAAAAAAAACATGAAACGAAACGAAATGATCCGTTGAAGAATGAAAAGAAGGAAAAAACCAAAAAAACACAAAAAGTCTTCCTTATATTTTCTCACCCGTTTACCTTTACCCTGCCACCCCGTTCGAATGTTCTACTGCCAGAGAGTCATGATTTTTTTTATTCCCTTTTTTACAGTCGGCCCAGTTAATATTGGTCAAAATATAGCGCTTTCTAATTATAAGCCTCTTTACCAGAAGGAACCGATGAGATGTACTACAAAAAAAAAGCTTCAGATTCACGAGAAATGAACAGAAAGGTCCTAGAAGTTGAGTTAAAATTAAGAAGAAAAAATGACGAAATGGAAAACAAAAAGAAACAGTGCAATTCAACAAAACACATAACCCAGACAGAGACATTCAAACTCGAAAACTGAAATTGAAACTTGCCAGCGTAAAACGATCGGTTGGGCAGACGCTTGCCGATCGCAGTCGGCATTGATTCTTTTTAGTTTTAAAATTTACGCAGAGAAAGAACGGGACGGGAGACGGTCGAAAAAGGACGCAAAAAAAAATCGTGCACCTTCTTCGATTGTGCAGAAAAAAATCGAGTGCTGGGTGCCCCGGAAGATGGCACACCCGGAGGCCAAAGAAAAGATGCCTCAAATTACAGTAATTACCCAGCGAGAGAGGACAGGAAAGATGTGCCCCTTGATCCCCTGTGGTACGAATGCGACGATCTGTGCGTCGTACGATCATGCCAGGGAGTGTGTCGGTGGCAACTTGCGGTAGCTATGAATGTCGAGTGGAGACACGAAAATGATCATAATTTCCACCTAATAATATAGAATTGTCAAGCTACTGAAACTGTGACCGGCTTCGCACACACACACACGGAAGAAAGGCTGGCAACCGTTCGCATCGTTCGGAAATCGATCGTTACGTGTAACGTTTCCCTGTCCCCCAATGCCAGTGACTTTTGTCTGCAAAATGAAATGACATTTGTGGTGTGCGTCCTCCGTCTGCAAAAGCACGGTTCGATTTCCAAGGAAATCTCAGATAAACGGTTATCAGTCGTTTGCTGTTTCATTGAGTAATTTATAGGGTTCGAGGAGTGATCGGGGTCCTTTTCGGGGTTGCGCCGGACGTTATGATTATTTGAATGACTGGCATTTTGGTGCCCTTGTGCCGGATGCTTCAGGAGGATCGTTACTGATCGGAAGGTGTACATTAGGTGTATGTGCGTGCATCATGTGGGATGTTGCTGTTGAAGGACTTTTCGGAAGGAGCTTCAGGGATGATGATTAATCACACCGAGGCGCTTGTTTTGCAAAAATGCGAATCGAATTGAATCGTTTTCTAGAAGAAATGGAACAATATTTAATGTTTCAACACAGCTGCCTACGATCATGACTATTATAAAGTATTTCTTTTCAATTTTATGGAGCAATTCAATTATATTGCGTATTAGAGCTGTCTCTAGAGTGTTACTCAACCATTCAATTGGTTGTCCTCTTAAAGCGACGAACGTTCGTTGAAAAATGGAATACATTTATTGAGAGTAAGAATCCAAGGGAGTCAAACAAAGCAAAAAATGGCTTATTAATGAAGGAGAAGAGACAATACGAGGCACTGGACCGTAATAATCAATTGTAAATAAATAAAATGAAGGAGAAGATTTCGTTATCCAGTTTTCTTATCATCCATTTGATAGGATGCCTTTAGAGTTTCCCGCCAAAAGATAACCCTTGACTCTCACGGAGTTCTAGATCCTTTTCGTTCAGAAAAATTCTTCCAACTGCAAGGTTTTTGGTCGATGAGATCCCACGGATGACAAAACATTTGGGACGACAAGGTCTTTACAGGGTTTTGATCTGTAAAATGGAACTTTTGAATCACTTAGTGTAATTTGCCAAACAGATAGTGGAATGTGGTTAGCTTCTTGTGGAGCTCTGTAATGAAATTGTGGGCTATAGCATTATTTTTGGAGAAAATTATGCTAATCCTCTGTGGATCTTTACAATCATCTAGTGGAATTTGTGCTGAGCGTTTGGAGCTTCTCTTTTAGAAATGGCAAAATGGAAAATATCATCTAATAATATGTTTAAATAATTTGTACGGTTTTATGCAAAAATTAGCGAAAAAGTTTTTCTTATTACTGCTGCTATAAGTCATTGGCTGATTACAAGATTCCGCAGCCTCTATGCTAATTCCCACTCTGTGAAGCTCCATTATATGTTCGCAATTTTCCACTATCTGTTTGAAACATTCTCGTAAGTAATTCTATCATTTCGTTATATGGATCGAATCACTATCTTACGACAAGGATTCGTAGTTTCCAAAAAGAGGACAGCAGGTTCGATCTTCACACGGCAGAACCGGAGGTCAAATCCCATCCGGATCGTTCGTTTAGCGTGAGCTGAGTAACCAGCTACGTGGTATCAATAAGTTGTTA
Source organism: Anopheles maculipalpis (assembly GCF_943734695.1). Classification (NCBI taxonomy): domain Eukaryota; kingdom Metazoa; phylum Arthropoda; class Insecta; order Diptera; family Culicidae; genus Anopheles; species Anopheles maculipalpis. Next base: position 16,032,136 of record NC_064872.1, on the reverse strand, counting down.
AGTCGTTAACATGACGTTAAGAAGAAAAAGCAACAATTCAAAAATCTCAAAAAGTTTGATTTTTTTAAATAAAACTTGTACCTTATCTGCCTTTAAACACACTCAAGAACATAACAAAGCGAAAAGAACGTATAGCTATTTCTTAAGCAACTTTTAATGTTATTATAACTACGGAACACATGCATTTAAAAATTTCCAAAAGTATTGTTATTCCCATATCCTCCCTTATCTTGTATATTCATAATCTACACCTACAAACAACAAACAAAGGGTTCCTGGTAGAACATTCTACACAGAAATGGTGGTCTTGGTGTAATAAATTAGAAACACTACACGCCATCGGAAACCACAACCATCGTACGACATTATCAGTCTCATATTTCTCCCTGATGGATACGCGGGCAAGTGCACGCGAAGAATCCCTTTCGAGAAATCTCTTTACACGATTCACAAAAACGATGCGTAACGAGCCTTGTGATGTAGGGTGTTTACCATTGCGCTTAGCGGACGTGTAAAAAGGCACTTGTTTCGTGGGTTATTTTTTCGAAAAAGAAATGACAACTGAAAAGGAAAGTAAGCGATTAAAGGACAGTTTTGCATTTGACATGCTTTCTAACATTTGTTTCAGTTCGCAGGGTTGCCTTTAGATCTGCCGTAGATAAATAATGGTTGACTGATCATATTTCCAGCGCACAACAACAAAAATCCGATTGGACCATTGCATGCGGTATTAAGGCGCTATGATTGCAGTAAGATAAATCCCTCGAACCGGACACCGGAGCGAACTGCAAGTGACGAGAAACGCCCCCCCAAAAGGCGCCTGGAGGACGAATCTGGTCATATGCCCGAGGCGTTTCCGAGTCCAAAAAGCCACAGCAACATACAATAATGGCATATAATAATTTTCCAACGCCGATCGAAGATTCATGGGCTCAATTTCGGTGTGCTTCCAACCAACCACCAAAGATTTGTTTTGGGCAGTGAGAAAGAAGTCCTTGTCCCGTGGGTCAAGAAGGAAAACGGAACCGCTGGGTACGGTCGCGACGGTGTAATAAAATTTATACCGAGTACCGAGCGGTACGATTGAAAGGTAGTATTTGAGCATTTTATGGCCACCATTTCGGAGCCACCACTCTACATATCCCGCATTCCCGAATTCTGTTGCGCGCGGGACTACGATTTGCGTACCACAAAGCCCGCGAATCATCTCCAACCGGTTAAGCGGGTTAGGGTTTAGACGGTCGAAAGCTGAAGAGCACGGAAAGGGCAGGGCCATAGAGAAGCTTCCTTTTTTTTTTTCACTATCGCCGGATCGGACGATCTGGCAAGATGCCAGCACCGAGCCATACAGTGTCTATTCGGCCCCGTTTTATGACATCCCGGTGGTTGGCGGTCGTTCTCGGGATCGTAAACCCCGTCGTCTTCCGACCCCGTCCCTGCGTGGTAGTTGCTGGAGCCCGAAATGGATCCTCGGTGGATTTTTATACACACCGAGCGGTGGATAGATTTCAGAATCAATAAAATAAAAGTTTATCGTTTTTAGAATGATGGTGTTTAGATAAGTTGTCCACACGCGAAGGCAGTTGTTGGGGTGCTGATGGTACTGTAGAGAAAGGGGGATGAAACCGTGCGGAAACACACGAGATGTATAGGAATTCGATACATGTTCGACGGAGTTGGATCGAGCCGAGATGGACGAGTGCGATTTGGTCAGTTTGGACGATGTTGTGCCATTGTTGGATGGAGCTTTGCTGCGTAAATGGCTTTCGGATGCGGCATTAAAACGATATCTGATCCGTGGGCTTAAGCCATTGACTTCCGCTTCTGGACGGACAGTGTTAGGATCGGATCAAAATAGCTGTTTAAAACAAGAAGCTCCACGGTGGATGGCAATGGCGTAAAATGAAACAAAAATTTCTCTATAAAGTTAGTTGAGTGGACTCTAAAAATAAGGTAGATTACGGATTTGGTAATGGCATGTATAATGTGTTAAAAAAATTAAGATAATTTTCACAAAGCATTACATGTAAAATTACGTTCTGAGGCTTAAATTTTCCGATAAAAATCGTAGAAACAGTTTTAATTCATTTATTCATTTAATAACTCAAGAATCTCCGGGCTTCGATCTTCGTTCTGAAGATCTATTCGTCGAAATCTACCAGAAAATGCGTGTAAACGTAAAAAGGCCCATCGTACGATTCTCGACTTTTGCTCCTGGGCCTACAATCACTCAGCGATAGACGTCGAATGGCTCAGCAAATGTTAGTGGCTGGCCTTCTCACTGGAAGTATCGACTGCTCAACATTGCTACAACGACTCGAGCTCCAAGGTATACCTTGCGACCACGTCCGTTGTTAGGGATTTCCCGCAGCCGTACTAACTATGGATCTAGAGACCCTCTAATAGTTATGTCTGTTGCGTTGAAATGAAAGCTATCAGCTCTTTGACTTTAATTCACCGATAGAATCGTTCAAAACACGCCTTAAAACTAGACAACATTTATAAATATATTTTGATTACCCTTAGGATCGTTCGTAGGATCATTGTTATCCATTGAATGTATGTGTGTATCAAATAAACAAATGAACAAATGGCATCAGTTTGATCCCATGCATCCAGTAGGGCACCAAGTTGATGGCAAGTGAGGTTTAAGTCGCAACAATCAAGCAGTATATTGTACAAGATCAACTCAAAACATTCACCACGAGTATAAATTAAGGAGATCGTGCACTAGCTACCGCTCCTGTTGCAATCTTAATGCAACCATGTTGATGTACTTAAACTTTTACAAGTCAAGCATTTTTAAGTACCTTTTGACTTCCGCAGTACTTCTTATGTCCTCAAATACAGCTCTCAAATGTCCAAAATGTTCCTACAAAACCTTCAACTGATCGGAATCTAACCCACACACCAAACAATCGCACTATGCCATCGTCAACAATTCGCCCATAAAATCCTTTCCGTCTGTCAGCGAGTCGGTACCTCTATTGTTGATTGCGGAAATTGAAAAGGACATTATCAACATCGACGATCAACCGTGTCCTATCATTAGCGGGAATGTTCCCCGGTTGTATGCCCACCCCTCGTGCGTAGAATGTGGCTTACTGTTACGGTTTGAAAATTCTATCATAAAATGCGGGACCCAAGAAGAAAACCTAGGGGACGGTGTACGGAAAATCACAACACATATTCACGCCCGATTGAATCCTTCAAGCTGGCTGCACCCACCCTGCCAAGGGTGACTATGTTTGGAGGGTGAAAATAAACCCGCTTGTACCGTGATTGTACCGTGCTACCGATCGTTATCTCGCTAACTAGCCAAAATGACAAATAACAACAAGCATTCGACAAAGGGATATCAATGTGAGCTATTTCTTTCACTTGCTCACTCACCCATCTTCGGATGTTCGTGGTCCTTTACGTCCAGTACAACTGTAAAAGGGAAAACCCGGAACAACAGCGTACACCAAATTATGTCAACCCGCCGCCAGTAGAAGCCGGAAAGTCCCGGAAAAGTGCTGTCGACACATGTTTCCGTTTAGGTGCGTTCGTTGTAGTCGGGGTTTTTTTTTTTTTTTGCACACAAAAACGCCCTCCACGCGATGCAATCTAATGAATTCACTGAACGTGTCACATTTAGCTGTCGTACCCGTAAGAGCACTTCAGCCCAAGGATGGGGCGATTGTGCGTGTTGAAAATATTTATGGCAAGGGTCAGTGTTGCTGTCGGTGGTGGGTCATGCCGGCCGGTCATGTTACCGGAATTGGAATGGCTCAATTTGGGCTGCCGAGTCGTGTGCCCGACCCGGGTTGCGAAGATTTGTGTGGTGGTTTGGGTTGCGATAAAATAACTATTAGGTTGTGCGGTACCGAGCATGCGGCCACTTTTCCGGACAATAAAAAATGAACTATGATAATTTTATTATGTGACACATGAGTTATCAGGGTTTGCACTACTTGCTCTGGTTGTTTTTTGGGAGGAAAAAAGTGTTTTTTGTCTTAAATGGTATAAATATGATAATAATGCAATATTTGCGCTTGTTAGAATAATGGGCGACGGATGCTCAGTAAAGAAACGTATGCTTGGAATGAGTTCTCGTGGGAATACAAGCAACACATTGGTCACACGAATGACCGTAAAAGTAATGAGCAATATTACAATTTATTTCTGTCTTCTAATTTAAAAAGTCTAATCGTACTTTGGAAAGTCTCAGAAAAAATTAAAAATTTAGTTTAAGTTTATACATAAAAACACAAAATTTTACTCGACCGTTGACTGGCTAAATCTTTGAACTCTTTGAAATTTACTCTTAAAAAAGGCATTTTTAAAAATTCGACAAATAAATATTGTCACTCTTGAAATTCCCCTTTCAAATATAAAAAATTAAATAAAGTATTGTAAATTCATTCAAGAATATTCCTGATGACTTCCAAGGAAACATCCTAGAACCGCTTTTATTATTTTTGTTCGAGAAAAATTCATTTGAAATAGGACCAGTTGCAATATTTAATTTCAATTTTCCTCTGGTATAGATTTGATTTAAATCCACCGTTGATTCCTTGCTATTCTTTGTTGATCGTTTGCTTGTTCTATTCTGAACCAAAAGTGAAAAAAAATGTATAAAAAAACACAACAACGACCACATCCATTTCGTCTGGCATCCATCAACCCGTCGTCGTTTGGTGTAATTCATCGGCTTTCATTCATACAACCAACCGATCGCCGCATTCATTCATTACTTGGCTTTGAAGATTATGACATGCTCCATGGCCGTGTCTGTGTTTGTGTGCATCTCTATACCCGCCTGCCCCTCACATTTTACGCTGAATACACGAAGGAAACACAAACCTGTCGGCGAACATGACAGCCCCCTGGATCCGGGCAAGACTCCACAGGTTCGGCAGGTTTTGGGGCGGTAAAGCTATTGGCATGTAAAATACCTTTCGCTAGAGCTGCTGCGTCACTGCGTCACTGTCGCCGTTGACCTGTTATTTCGAACCAACGGACTCCTCCGGATGAAGCCGTATTCATTGCGCACATGTTCCGGCCACTTTTGGAAGCTCGATTGTCGGTAGCGGCTCAATGGCGTTGTACACGCTCGGTCTGCATGATCAAGCACAATTTAGCACCCAGAACACATCGGCCAACCATCGACCCTCTCCCAGACAATGCGGTGTTATTATGCCGCCAGAGGGAGTAAAGGAAGGAATGTTCATCTGCCGCAAACGCTACCCACAAAGAATGGGCCCAAGATCCGAGATCTGCCCAGTCATGTGGTTTGTGGTCGCGAAGCGGAAAGAACCCGATCCGATTTAGCGTAATTCTCGCGTCCGGATCTTGGCTGGCATGCAGCATCCCGCCCTTTACTCGATTCCCCCGCAAAACGTCGGTACGGGAGAGGCTTTCGAGGGAAAGATAAACATACTTTGCCTTTGAATGGCGGCATGCCAGATTGTGGACGGAATTTGCCACCGATTGTCAGGGCAGAAAGCCGGCACAAGCGCAAATGTTTGCACAAGGGTAACACACACAATAAAAAGACCCTGAAAGACATGCGGCAAATCGGAAGCGGAACGCGTTCCCTTGAAATCCTTCGCCCCATTGCCCAACGACGACGACAATCGATTGGCGGCCGTCGGCTCGTCTGGAACGTTGCCCGATGCCACGTGGCCACCGCCTCCTCATTAGTGGCGTGTTACATGATATGCCAATAGGGCGCATTACGTCCTGACGGTAAGTCGACCGGTTCGGGATGCTTGTTATGTGGCGGGCGTCCTTGTCCCGCGGGACGCTTGGCTGCGAGATGGACGCGGACGAAAGAGAGCCGGAATTTCCGATCCGCTCAACGGATCGGTTGTGCCTGCGCACCGTTTCGTTTCCTATCGCGGTGTAAGCCGATATAATCCGACTTTGAAAGGCTGGGTAGGAGTGAGGAGCAGATTTGGGTGGTTTAAAAATCGGTACGCCGCGGGGCAAACTGTGTAGGCGAGCGGAAATCGGAGTTGAATTTTCAAATTACTAAAACGAAAACGGAAAACCTGATAGCAAGCACCGGCGGAGGAAAATTGTGCTATCCGGATCGGGTTTGCACAGGAATTTTCCCCCAGCGGCAGCAAATAGATTCATGATTTTGTATTTTAAATTACGGCTCTTTAAAGGTGAGTAGAGTGAAGTTCAATTAAGCTACACGAACAAGCAGGTGGAGGATATTGAGGCTTTAAAATAGCATCCGTTTATTTGCCGTCATCGAATTTATTATGAAACAGATAGCAAAGAAGATGTACTAAGGAACATCCTGGCGTCTGTTCATTATCACTTCACATATTTCTTTACTGAACTACACTGATGTTGGACCACAAAATAAAGCAGCAAATGATGAATATATAGGAGCCTTCATTTTTAGGGAGGCCTTGCTGTCCATGTGTTAAACACTCAATAAAATTCTATTCACATTTTCGAAGAAAACTTTATCAGCGTACCATGTTTTTGACAAGAAAATGAAGCAGTTAATTGTCAGTTTTTACTTGGGGAAAAACAATTAAATTGTTGATGGAAAGCAATATTTCAGGTCTGATAAAACTTTCCTCAGAAAAGAGTGGGAGCATTTTTGGACTGCTTCTGGAATTTTAAACAACAATAGTATTCAAAGCATTTAGCTACAACCAGTAATATTATTTTCAAACGGATAAAAATGTGTTTTCATTAGAAAACAAAAGATTTTTTAACCAATTAAACACACTTCAGAAGCATATCCGTCAATCAATGATAAAATGTTGTATAAAAGATATAATAAATATTCATTTAGTGAAGTATATCTTTTAAAACAATCTGCTTAATGTTGCAACTAAATAATATTCTAATTAATCGTATGCATGTGCAAAAATATAATCACGAACCATTTAATACAACACTCTTGAACAACGGACACTGGCATCCATGCTCGATGGATGCTCCGGTAGTAATAAAATGTCCCATTATCGTCGTGTGGAATTGTTACACAAAATCGTTAATACCACCCGCCCAAACCACCGAAACTCGTGCCAATCGGTGTTAATTCACTCGTCACCCACCGGGGGGAATGCAGGGGGTCCATATCCGTCACACCAAACCGAAAGGCACACGCAAACCGGCACTGGCACACGATATTCGTGCGTTAATCCAATATTTTATCGCCATGTGTGAGGGAGCCGGCGAGATGCGTAATAAAAGTCACAAAGCAAGAGCGTAAAGCCCGGCACCGCACCGAGCCGAAAGGTAATGATCGGTAAGAATTTTAATGAAAGAATTAATCGTTATCCGTTTTTGTCCACCCTTTGGCGCTTCATAATTGCGTACCCTTTTTTTTTTGCTGGCCGAACAGAACGGACAAAAATACTCTCCCCGGCGTACGTGAGGGCAGCTCGCTTTCGCACCCAAATTGCCATTAAAACTATTAGCATAATTGCAATTGATAATGGTTGGGGCAGTGCACGCTTTCGTTCACGGAGCGTTGACTGTAACGGATCGCGGATCTTCCATCGCCAGACGGCAGGTCACAGATGGTTTGTGGCGGTGAGCATGAAAGTAAAAGGCTTAATGTTTCCAACTCGTGTGCGGTAGCGATCGTCAAATATTAAATTGGGAGAAATAAGGGCGCCTTTTTTTTTGAATTCATTTATGTTACACACATTTACTGAACATATGTTGGGAATTTGTTCAACATTTTGCTCTATTTACGTTACGGTAAACATCAAAATTCATAACTAGTTGTATCAATACGGGAACAAATGTTTCAATAGCTTAACCAAACAGCACCACCAAACGAACCTAGAAGAAGCGAAAGGATAGTGAGCCGGAAAGATAGCAATCATTCAGTAGTATCTGGTCTAATCTGACAGCAGTCATGTTTGGAGAGAGGATCAAAAAGTTTAGCAAATAAATCCCACCGAAACGTTGTCACGTCGGGACGGGCAGGGAGCGGCTCGTACAGGCATAGTGAAGGGTAACCCTTAGCTACCAAATCCTCATTCCCTTTTTCTAATGCGAAAACCATAGAATAGCCCGAAAGTAAGGGTGTATGTTGCAGCATCCCTTCAGTTTAGTTTCTGAAGGGTCATAAAGAAAGGACAGGCATGTGATGCATGTTTTTTTGTTTTGCTCCTCATTGTTGTTTCTACCCCGTAAGCCGACTTAATGCGATGCAAAACGCTCGTACCAAGTGGGTGGCTCGGAGGACCGGTCGGTGGTAGTCGTTGGTATTAAGATGCTTAAAAAACATATGATTCATATCAAGCCCTCGTGGCGCTTTGGTACGCAAATTCTATTCCATCAAGAGTTTTCCCCTTTTTCCACAATGGGACCTAGCAAACAAACCAATACGGTGGAACTGATTATTGAAGGAACTCAAGGAGCGACACGTTTTCGGGCCGAAGTGGTTGATTCCGGCGAGCTTGTTCAGCGTTTTCAATCGTTCGCTTGGAATTTCCATGTGTTTTTAGAGTGCAATTGAATTTAGACGCTTCGAAGGGTGATGATGATGTGCGCGAGCTTACAAACAGGGGAGTGAGCGCAGTTTGTGGCTTTCGGAAGGGGTTTGTGAAATAGGTCGGGTGTGTCCTTGCGTTACATGGCTCTGGGACCAGTTGTTCTAGAGCAAAAGGTACTTGCGGTAATTCTAACTGTGGTGATGTTTTGTGAAGGGTTCACAAGAAAATCGTTCATGCTAGAAAGGAAATGATTGCATACTGTTATGATTTGCTTGGATCTTATCGTACCGGAAATGGATGTGAGAAATTGAATAATCCACTCTCTTCGATTATTACAGACAGCTTAAACATGATAAAACTATGTAGAAGTTTTGAGGAACATGGTCCGGAATTTCTTTTGGAGATATCCCACTTCCTACCGCGTACAATCATTCGTATTCTTTTATCTTTGAAACAGGCATAAGTAAATGATTTAAAGACAAAAAGATAAAACAAAACCCAGAACACACACACACACACACAGCATCACACAAGGACCACAAATTTGGGATCTATCAAAATATTAACATGTTAGCCGAACAGAAACTGACAATCGGTTGACAGCTCACTAAACACGCTCGGCGTGTTCACGTTGTCCCTACACTCACAACAGCACTTGACCGATCATCATCTCACCTGCCCAGCTCTCGGATACGATCCCGGCCTACTCATTCATTTTTCGGCTACGGTCCTTGTCCGCCTACCCACGGAGACTCCTCACGGCCAAAACCCGAACATCAACACTTCTCGTCTAATCATCCCTGACGGCTCCACAATCATCACCAATCAATTCGAATCAATCTAAAAATCATAAATAACACCGTATCGCATTTCATAACCGGTGTGTGCGCGAGTGTGCCACGGCAAACGCTGTTTCCAGAAGCAACGAGCCATTCCAGGCCCAACGTGGTCCCTAGGGGTAGGCCTGTTTATCGCAGAACAAGTTCATTCTCGCTCTCGGAAAGTTTTCTCGCGTCCCTCGTGTACGCGACAGTTCTATCGATCCCGGGGTCGATCCTTCATCGTATCGATCAGCATCGTTGTTACTTCGCTGTTGACGTTTGTCGTCTTGTTTTGCTTTTAGCTATCATCCGTTCGGCCGCGTGTGTGCCGGTGCGTGCTTCTGGCCTGCGAGACTTTGCTGTTTAGTTTGGTGTTTTTCATTCTTCTGCCCTGTCCAGATTTTAACCGACTGTCGAATGGAGAAAAAACACCGGCAGAGACTGCGAGCACTAGGTCCATTGCGATGCAACTGGCTGATGGGATTTGCGGTATCGGTTACAACTGTCCGGTATCGCGATCGTAGCGGAATTGAACCGGACGGACATAGATTGATCGTCGACGATTATTATTTATTGTTTAATGTTGCTTCAATAGGCGTGGGCAACGCTGGACTGTGGTGAGTGTTTTTGTTTTATCCCAAAGGATTACTGCAACGAGTCTTGCTGAGAAGGTGTGTAGATTTTATATTTTACAGTTTTTATAAAAAATTTGGAGTATGTTTGGACAAGTTTTTTGATAACATCTGAAATTAATAATAATAATTTGGATAGTTGAATAAATGAATTCAATCTTTTCCAATTATACATTTAATAATATTTTAATAAAATTTGCTGTTTTTTGTGCATGAAGAATCTTCAAAAACTCCACTTTGTGTGAATAATTTTAATGAAACGAATAATTTCAAAATGCCTTTCAAATTGATAAATATATTTGAGTAATTTTTATTTATATTTTAGAATTATGGTTTAGCACCGTAATGTCAGAAATGCGAGACATAACATTAGAAATTCAAATATCCAGTCCCGATACAAGATGCACATTGAACTATTTATTTACTGCAAAGCCCACGAGCATCCCAAGACTGCAGGAAAAACTAGTTCTGTTTTTCTAACATTTTCCCATGTCCACCGTATCCAAATGGATAGTTTATTATCTGCGCGACGTGCACACGTGTATCTACCGTTCAAATACGCACGAATTCCTTCGATAGCACCAAACCCCGAACCGGAAGCGATAACACAGTCAGTCAGCCAGCCAGTCAACAGTGGGCGCCAATAGGACGACTTTTTTTTTTTGCTGCGCTTACCAGCCTTTCCACATCGGACAACAGGTTCGCGCTCGATCACTCGCCAAGCAGTCGAGACCGAGCAATTGCTAGTTGTGAAGGAACTTTAATAATCTCTGTAGCATTTTTTTCTTATCCCGCCGCGGCTGGGTATGGGATCATTGCGCACGGTGAATAATTTATCATTTCCACGCTGATCCTGAAACTGAAATTGCTCGATCATTCGGGATCGTGAAACGCGCGGCTGGTTTTGCGTTCATGTCAGGAGGCTTGCGTTGGAGATCGCTTGGAAATTTTGATCGATGAAGTAACATGTCCACAATCAAGAGAAAGAGAGATGTGTTACGGCCCTTACAAAAGTGCCTAATAAATCGAAACAAATTTTCCTCACCCGAACCGACTTGCGTCGGTTTTGCATCGTTCGATTAGAAAGTTATTTATTATTTATCTTCCGCCTGGGATAATGACGAAGACGGCGACACCTCCGGGGAAAAAAATGACACTTGAGCACCGGCAGCCGGCAGTTGACACAAAGGGAAGAAAGAAAACACCCACATGCGTGTAGTCAACCCGGCCGCACTCAGCGGGGATCAAATTTTCCGACATGTGAGAAAGAAAAGCGTCGGAAATGGCTGTCGGAATAGCAACGACCGGTTGGGTGAGGCAGCCAGGGTGGCACATTCAATGTGCCACTGCAGGCGTTGAGCTGTGACAAACGATCCGGAACGTTCGTCGTACGTTTCCAGCATCCACTGGACCTACGCGCCGTCGTCCGTGGCCTACACTGCTCGAATTCGCCCGCTCGCTTTACCGTTCTCGTTAAGCGAAATGAGTACGAGATCAAAGTGCAGACGTGTGGAAATCTGTCAGGCACATTCACGTGACGGTGCGCACCGGTGCGCTTAGGACACGAGGGCCAGCCGGGAGTGGATGGATGTGGATCCGGTTGGTAAGCGACAGGGAGAATGTTTGGGTTTTCAGTGAGCTACCTTATTAGCGTTCACCTTTAGTAAACAATATGTTTGAGAATTGCGTACGCAGGTGCACAGACGCATAGAGTGCGTTAGCTGGGATGTAAAATAGATTTTCCGAGTAGAATTATTTCTGAGAATCTTATACTATAATTATGATAAATTATTCTTTAGAAATTTGTGGGATATATCAATATTAGAGCAAGAGAAAATAATAATACAAGTAAACTGTAATATTTTCTATCGTTTCTTTCCATTTTTTGGGAATAACCAATTAAAAAAATGCAATTTTTCACATGGTCTTGGACCTACCAGCCTACATGGAACTGGAAATTTTATAGTATTAAGGATAAACAGAAAATTAATTTTATCAAAAAAGTTTCGAAAATGGTTGTATGAAGTAAAGCCTGCATTATTGTCTAACGATTATACTCTAATGATTCTGATTCAAAAACTACTTGAGTTTAAGTCATAAAACTTTATTAAGGAAAAGAAACCTTGAAGTTAGTAAAGTATTCTGAAAAGTTTGAAGCACTTGAAAATATTGATATTAATTTTCAAGTCGAAACAGACCTCCAATATTTCAAGCAAATTTTTTTTTACAAAATCCAACACGCGGTTCTCTTCAAATGCTTGCAAGAAATGGTACATTAATAGAGAATATCCAAAATGTGCCATGAAACGTCCGCCAAATGTGAAACCCTTCAGAACCAACCTTCAGCGAGCATCCTTCCATCACACATCACACAGTAACACAGTATTTGGCCACGCTTTCCCAGCCTCGCTCGCACGCTGACAATCCGCAAACCAGTGCCTGCGGCGCTTGCGGTCCGGAGAGACATGGCAAGGATCATAAAACTATGAAATATTACCATTTGCGTGAAATATGATGCTCAAACGATGCCCGCACCATCCTCCGACCGGGTGTTTTAAGCTGTTTGGTTTGGTTTGCCGGTTGCCGCACTGTGAGCATGCTGAACTGTGGCGCTTCGATGTTATACAGTACAGCGTAAACGTACGCCCAAGAAAACGGCAACACCATTCTCGAATGGCATCGAATTTCATCGCCTCGGTCTATGATCTTCGCTGTCGGATGTCGGCTATCGATGTGTGGTGAGGAACGGATAGGTGTTTGCATAGCGGAGATCACTGTGGTTGAGAAGGCGTGAAAGTTTTTTTTTCCTCTCTCCTCGGGACGGGGCGTTACCGAACCGGGAAACGATACCGACCGGCGATGGGGAAATGTTTTGCGGTCTTAAGCGATCATCTGGTGGCATGGTGGATCATGTCTTTCGCTGAAGATATTGTTTCCTTTCTCGCACATCACACGCACACGTGTCAGTTATCCGTCAGTTTCGCTCACATTCCAGCATAAAAAGTAGCTGTTTTACTACGTTTTTGTTTAAAACAAACTCAGTATTTTCACACAAAAATATTATTGTACATTTTTTTACATTTTGATTAATCTACTTTGTCAATAATTTATTATTCCCGTTTTTTTTTTTCGTTTTCAGAAGCGCCACTTCATACTCCTTCCGAACAAACATCCGCTAACCAGCTAATCAAACATTTCTCTTCCCACTCACCATCAACACAAATGTCGCATATGTTACCTTCAACTACCATTTGATGTACCAATCAATGGAGCGAGCCCCGTAGAACGCCACTGTGTACCTCGAGCACTGGTAATTGTGATTTATATGAATGGCTCGATAAACATCTCGAATGTGTTTGGTTACAATTTTCCATCACTAAGTGATTATTTTAGCCTGCTAGAGGTCCTTCCTGACACGACGAGTTGCCTGGCGTTCCCCTGATGAAAGCAAGGGGTTATTATTGGCTGCGTACCAGCGGGTGCCCTTAACCATTCCAACGGTCATCGCGATAGCGGTGCGATGAGTGGTTCGATTAGATTAGAAAAATCTCCCCGGTGGGCTACACTGGCAAGGTTTTCTGCTTCGTTCCTTTCTTTCCTTAACAAGCAAGATCCAAACCATATGTCAACAATTTGGTAGAAAAGCTAACGATGATCCACGGCGCACTTGAGCGCGAGACTCCGTGATTAAATCCCGGGAAAATCGCTTCAGGCATACTCACTCGAATTCGCTGATTGGATTTACCGGGCGCGAGCTGATCAGTCGATCGATCGTATCAGTCATTAGGCTGTCTTCCAGCTGTCCACCACATCAACCGTTGGGCAGGGGAAAAACCTCACCATTCGCATCGCATTTTCCGTTTTCCCTCCACCCGGTTTGGGTGGCGATTGTGCAACGAGCGACCGTTTTGTCTGGGACGAGCGTACCCGTCAGACGGTTTGACGATACCGTGATCGGCCCATCTTGGGGACGAACATTTTCATTGAAGCCCAAACCAGACAACGCGACGATCGCCATCTTTCGTGCGCATTTAAAGTGGGATGCACTGGGCGAAGCAATGCCCATGCTGCCCGCAAGTGCGGAAGGAGCGTTGGGTTGGGACATCTGAAATGGAAACTGGTTGCTACCGAAAATGAACGCGGCGGTCGCGTACCGTGCACGGTCGGAATTGGACACACGAGCCTCCCAGACGCTCGCTCGCTACCGTTAGTAACCTAAGTTATCCGGTATTGTTTGACGGATTCATCCATCGTCCTTCACCTTCCTCTCTTTCCGCCCTCCCCCCGAAGACTGTAACCGAAATGAGACGAATTACGCAGTGACAGTTTGCTCAATCGGTTCTCGGTCGTAAATGGCGATGAGCTTTTTATTTTTATCCCGAACGAGGTAAACGCGTGCAGTTCGTCGCCGATCGCACCATGCATGGTGAGGTTAATTCGTAACATAGTAAGCGCACGCAGCGCCAGGAACGTTTACTACTAGCGGTGGCAGCAGTAGTACACTGTGGTCGACCAGTTTTTCACTTATCAATTTTGGACTGATACTATGGTGGGTTGCCCTTTTCTTTCCACTGTTTGCGATGGAAATCGTGCACTCGGTCACATGGTGCGCTTGTTTTCCATGTATGTCCACGGTCCAATGGCATCACAGCTGACCGATTCGCTTGCAGAAACGGAAAGGTTGCAACATTTTTGAATGCTTTATGAGCTGAAGAACTGTTGCAGCAATTGTATTGTAAGAAAAAAAAATGCTAATCTAAACGCAGGTGCTGTATATATTGCAAACAAATTGAAAGTAAACGATCGCACCTCAACGCTGGACTTATTATAAAACGCCTTTTTTGTTACAAAAATTAACGAAACTTGTGGTGCGCTGATTATTTTTCCTGAAAATGAAGAGCAGCTGCTACCATCTTCGCCAGTGCAAAGTAAAAACACCAACACACGACTAAGGTAAGCCACAACTTCGAACATTCTTTCGTCAAGTTCAGCAGGTGATGGATGGCATTCGCTAGTAGCAAAAAAAGTTAAACACTCGTTACCATTCCATCTCACGCAAGCATAAAAACCGGCATGAAAAATTAATAGCTTAGCCATGATTGATGGAAAGCGAAAACTTTACTGCAAATACTTGAAAATGTTTTTCAGTTTTTTTGCCTCTTGAGAAGTAATCCGAGTGCTAAAAGGTGCGAAAACCGATGCATGGAATTGTGTTCATTTGGTGGAACATTAGCAGGGAATGAGTAGTGAAAAATGTGCATAAAGTGCATAAAAACTGGCGAATTATACTTGTGGTTTTCACGCGTCGTTGTGGTTTTACTGCTGGAGAAACAGTTTCTTGAGATGGTTCATTTTTGGATTGAAATCAAATGCTTTTACTTAAGTAGGAAAAGAAAGCTAGAATGAGAGTTATACTGTAACAACTGTTTGGCTCATTAACAATGCTAAACCGCATTGCTAAGCTTTTTTGTATGATGAGAGATGCCTTTCGCTTGGAGCTTCGTCACTCAACGGTGGTCGTCTTCCAAGGACTTTCTCTACATTCTATGGGCATCGTTGACCAAGAAACTTCCTGGTGTAAAAGGATTTATTTTCCAAATAATCCCCTTATCCAAAGGAGCCTCCTTGGAACACAATAGTTCCAAGGAGTCATACTACCCAAAGGGCATTATCATAGAGAGAGCCTTGCCTATCCTAGTCTATTAAAAATCTTTCTCATTTGAGAAGCTTCAAAGTTAATAAAACTTCTTTAAATCTTTCGCTTCATTAAAAAATATCGAATATACCATTAAAAAATAATCTGACATCCGCAAACTATTTCCAGCAACTGTTCCAGCGTGGGGTTTTCCTAGTCTATAAATATATCCCTCCAAAGACTTCGTTCATGCAAGACCGTGTACCACGTACCAGTGACACCTGATGAAACATTTAATTGTAAAGCATTTTGCAGGTGTCCCAGAACGTTACTTTGTGATTTTGCTGATTTATAATCCTCCCTAGCGTACACCAGCAACCCAAGCAGCAACACCGTATCGGATGCGCCCGAGTGCCTTCGATTCCAGTCAGGCGTAACATTTAATCCTTGCATGGCGCTTCCGTACCATTTCCCGTGTGCTTTTCCCATTGATTGAAGTCTCCTACACAAGCCCCGCTCCAGCCAGAAGACCATACCGCCCGCGAGTGTGTGTGTGGTACGTCGGCGAACCGAAACAATCCCACTCGTGTCACTCGCATTTCACTCGCCAACGAGCCCTCCGTCCGATATCCGGTTACGGATTTTTGACAGAAATCAAATTGCAGAAAGCCGTATATCCGTGGCGAATCTGCGAGCGAGTGAACCGGGAGGCTTACTCTGCCCCGTCTCATTCATCCCGGCCGTGCCGGGTTGGGTTGCAAGAATCGCACCAAAAAGGCTCAAATTTGACACGCTTACTCGGCCGACTAATGCCCAATAATGTTGTCCGGGAAACGGATGACGGGACGCCACGGACTGACTGTCGGGTACGATTTGTTGCTTCACTTTTTTATCAAGTTGGCGAAAGAAAGACACCAAATTGCTCGGAAGATTGGTTCCGTATGGATTTTTTTGTCGGCTAAAAATGAGCAAAGCAAGACTTTTCAAAAGAGGATTACTGCAATTAATAAGTTATGATTCGTTTTTTCAACCAACAAAATGTAAATTTGTTAATATTTCATTTTAAACATAAATCCTATTTTTTCTATCGCTTGTTCTTTGGCTGTGTATCACGTAGTATCAAGCGGGTCGTAAAGGGAGTTATAAATTTTCCACGTGCATTACTTTTACTGCAAAAAAGCATTCATTTGGAAGACTCCGAAACGATTTATGACCACTCGAGAGATGCACCAGAATGCGTAATTGCGCATAATATGTCCATAATGTTTGTACGCAGCCCCACCTAAGCAGCATCTCAATAAACGAAAAGCCAGCAGAAGAAAAAAAAAGCAACCGGAACTGGTTTATCTCTATGGCCAGTCCCAAAAGAGCGACAATTGACACAATCCTGAATGAAGGTTCCAAATGCCGAACCTACAACACTATTAACGGGTAACTAATTTTGGTGAACAATACCGACACCGGAATTGAAAACCCAGTGACGACAGCTTCCCGACCGCAATTAACGGGGTGCTAATAAAAAACTTTAATAAATTACCTCATTAGAATAAGAATGAGCGATCCCAAGCGATGAGCCCTGGTTGTGTGTTCGTATTTACCTACAACAGTGGTCTCATTTGCATTAAACTGTCATCACCCTTTTGCCGAGAAGAGGTACGGTTGGAAGGGCCACTGGAAAGGAAAATAGAGAGGAGAATAGAGTGAGTGAGGGAAAGATGGAGAGAGAGAGAGAGCTGTAATAAATCTTGTTTTCCTGTACGATGCAGTATTGATTCGGTACTTCTAGTTGTTTGACCAAGAAAATATGATGCCCTTGTCTCTGAAGATGATTGATCAGAGGATAAAGAACTATCTGCTGAAGTTGTTGACTGATCTCTGCATACTCTCACATCCGTATGGTCAAATAATGAGCACCAAAATGTTGCACAAAGCACAAGTCACCTCACAGGTCTTTATACCTATTTATAAATAACTAAAACCACAGTTAAATACACGATCATAAATTTCGAACACAAGATACAATTTTATTCCACTCGAATTCTTCTCACAGTGATCTACTCCATGTTTGTTCCTTTCCTTCCCTAAATGTACCCTCCATTGCTCCCGGCACTCGGTAGGAAAATGATGTCATAAATAATCATTAGCACTCATAATTACACACCGAAAGTGCTGCACCGGTGTTGCATCCCAGGCGCCATTAGACCCTTCAGGTGACAGAAATAAGACAAAAAAAAAACCCATCCAACCAACCTACTGACAAATCTTCCGACCGCCGATTCGTTCTAGGGTGCCTATTAACTGGGTAGATGTGGCAAAAGTGACTGGCACACAACCGGACACAAGATGAATTCGTCGCTCCCGGGAGAATTCGTCGCTTGCAATGAAAATTTTACGGTAAAACTTGTGAATGAGCATGCCCACCGTAGCTATCAACTGAATGACCACTGCCGTTGGGCAATCGCTGGATGAAGGACAGAAACGGGTGATCATAAATGGTGATTTGGTAGCATCAAAACTGCATCCCAAAAGTAGCTCGCCATTCGGGTTCGCGGCGATGAGTGGTGCAATTGGAAAAGGGCCCTCAGGAGTACGAATCGCTCTGGTACGGAGCTGGGAGCAATATTCTGCAACCGAGCTGGGTATGGACATTCTTCGGAACCGGTTCTGTGCAATTGCAGTGATGAAGTGTATTATTTTGGGTGACATTTTTATGTTTTATTGTTTGTTGTTTGATTGTCTGTTGCAGTGTATTATTATCGGGTAAGCGATTTTTGCAACTGAAATAATCGAAAAGCGAGAATCTCAAACCCAATTCTTGACATTTTTCACAAAATTTAATATTTTTTTAAAACCTTGCTGTAAAAATGCTACAGAGTTTTTTAAGCTTACAGAGTTACAAGCTTTCTCTCTTTTTCAAGTCCTCCGGCGCGCAAAACCGATGCTTGGAAATGATGGAATTGATAAGAAATTACGAAATCACTTCTTCTCCATCTCAATATTTGTACAACTCCTGAAGAAATAATTCAAAAAATGCACCATCCACAATCGAAAGGTTTGCTGCATCGCTTACCTTCGATGCACCCGATCGCACATAAATCAGGCAGCAAATCATCACAATACACGATCGCAATTCATCTTCATCATCTGGTCTTTGGATGCCGGGTCCTCGGGTGATCGAGGAGTTCGAAAACGAACCCCATCTCTGCGCCCTCGCCCTGCACATCTCTCCCGCTATTGAGTGTTCTTGCAAGTGTGTGCTTCTTCGCTTACCTCAACCGAGCTGCATTTTATCGTTTCGAACTGCAATCGCCCAGCTTCCCAAACTATGGCCGACGGCAAAACGACGCTTTATCATTGCATTTCCCCGTCCTTCGGTTTCCACCACCCTCACCAACCCGTCCTGCCATACGATTGCTCACACATCGACACTAACTTTGATGTTCGATCGAAATGGGTTCGAAATCGTGTCATTGTCCGTTTCGTCTCCCTCCCTGGGCTAACCGCAAAAAGAAGCCAGCGAACAGAGATGCAGTTACACCAGTTGCGTCGAAGCGCATCGCTACCGAAGTGTATTTATTGCTGTCGCTATCCGCTGCTCCCGAGCTGTACGGCCTTGATATCGGTTGCCCCTTCGGTAGCAACGGTTCGGCGGCTTTTTCACGTAAGCGATAGATGTATACAACCGGACCGGAATTGGCAATGCCCGGCCGCTCGACCGTCTACCGTTGGGGGTGCGTAATCGCGAGTAAATGGAAATTAATTGAGAAGCTATGTTAGCGAGATTACTTTTCCCGCTTCGAGGAGGTGCTTTTTTTCGCTTTGTCGCAGGATCAGGATCGAGTTGGGTGGATGGTAACACGAAATCGAACACTGGAAGCTTGAGGCAGATGATCGCCGATCACAGCACGGTAGCATGTTTTACGTTAAAGGGTTAAACTTAGGTTTTGTAAACGTGTCTCCGGGTTGCACTTGCCCAACAAGACAGCTGGCAACAGTAGAAAATAAGATTTAAAAAAAAATTACAGAAAAAAGCCTTTCCACTAACTATTAAGAGTCATTGGAGTTATAAAGTTTATGTTTGAGTGAGTGTCTTCACTCTGAAAAATCATAATAAGCAATAATTATGATTTTAATAACCAATAAAAAAATTAGCGGAATTCCCAGTGTTGAGCTAAGAGAAACTTATTTTTCGAGTCAAGTAGCATTTCGTCTAAGCATCAGAAACTGAAAGCGCCGAATGCAATAATTCTTTTTACATAAATCCCAGTTTGTTTGTACGAGTGTCTGAATATTCGCAGCACAAAAAACTTGATTTTAAAAAAGGCTTAGAGACGCTCCAAGTCTCTTGGAGGTCTTGGAGAAGCAAAAAGGAAATTTGAGGCCAAAGTCTTAGGCCAAATAGAGAGACAAATTCTCTATCAACATCATTGGAACAACCACTAACGAAGAATATCGACAATTCATAAGGGATTAAAGCAATTACAAGCACAGTTGATCAATTGTATGTGCTAGTATTACAAATGAGTTGTAGAATTAAATTTTCTACAAAACTCAAGCGAAACAATTCATATCTAAATCTAATGCAGTAAGATTTAAATCAATACAAATTTTCTTAATAAATTTTAATAAATTCATCTTTTAAAGCTCAATTTCTTTCTTTAAACCGTAATAAAATTCATCAAATCCAGTTTCGAAACTAGTTCCAGTCTTTCCAGAAACTCGCGCAAACCATCATCCACAAATTCATTCTTAATGCATCTTGCACTCGCAGCAGGAACACCACCACGCCACAATTAAAATGTATCACAAACCACAATCTGAAGGTACGAAAAAATTTGTACACTATTTCACCACCGTAGTGGGAAGCAAAGAGGGCCATTGGTGCTGATTGGACACCGACTGTTTTCCCAAATAGTCCGTGTGGGTTAGCCGGAAAGACCGGCTAAAGCTTGCACCCGATTCAAGTCAGTTTGCCATGTGCGCGTCTCCCGGCTCGTGGGGGCTCTGTTGGGTCAATCAAAGCTTTATTATTATGCATTGCGCCCTAACGCGGATGCAACCGGTGCATCCGATGGGTACGTTTGTTTTGTTATCAGATTTTCGGCCTGCTTATCACTGTACGGAAGCACACAGCAGCACACTATAGCGCAATAAAAGTATAATGATTAAAGATGAACAAAAGCGCGCAAGAATGTTGCAGAGTGACCGGCGACCGATTACGATCAAGCATTGTAAAGCTCGGCCGAACCGAGGCTGGCCCAACTCGGCGCAACAGTCAGTGGCAAACTTTAAACAAATTTGGAGCATGTCGAAGGGAAGATGCGATGCGTCGAATCAACAAAATAGCAACCGCAACAAGAAAAAAACTGCACGAATATAATTATGAAAATTATTTCACCACATGTGGTTTCATTAAAAATCCAACCGCATGCATGAGTTTATGAGTTTGCAACTCACTTTTATTCGACTCAATAAAAGTCCAAGGTGCGATAGTATCACATCGTAAGATCCGTTGACTGCATGCTTTTAATTAGACGAAGTGTATGCAGTTTTATGTACACAAGCTGCATTCATAGATGAATCGGTTCGGTGCTGATTTGTGCACTTCTTTCACATTCAAACCAATCTCCCGTCGAAACCGGAACTCTCATTGCACAATCTGCATCATATCAAGCTCCTGCTGGGTAGATAGATTAATATCACTTCAAACAAGCACGGGGAAGGTGGAATGAGTGTGTTCTGTAGGAAACAACGATAAACGGTGAACGAAACGAAACAATACAAAGTGAGCTGCCACCACATCGCTTCGATAAATATGAATTTATTCCGGCCCGATAAGCTCCCCGGGAACAACGTCACTTCTGTTGGTCACTAAATAAATTGTGCCCCAGCTACCTGATGTGTACCGTCGTCCATTTGGATTCCGTGCACTCGGTCGCCCTCTTAAACTCAATGAATTACAAATATAAGATGGATGTACGCTTGCTGCTATAAAAACGCCCAACATCTTCATGAGTTTGTAATAGATCAAAATGAGCAAACAAATGTTTTAAAAAAGTTTCAACCTGCTGATTAACGAAACCAAATCGCTACATCATCTGCCGCATCCTTTACCACGGGTGAAAGGAATCCCCGTGTTGAATGATTCTTTTTTCTTATGACACCTTAAAGCCTCCTAAACCTCCTCCATTCCTAAATCGCAGTTGAAAATACATACAAATAATGGCTACCACTCGATTGCATCTGCCATTAAGTGGCGAGCATTAAACTGAAACATTAAAGAAAATGATGGTAGCATTTGAGGCAAATTTGTCCGAAATAAAATTTCAACCTTCCGGCTCACTGCAGTTACAGTCGCGGAGTGTGGTGCATTTACACCGGTCGCGTTTTTTTGTGTTTGTGTGTGTGCTTTTTTAGTAAACAACACCTTAATGAGCCCATTTGTTGAAGCCACTGTGCAAGCAGCTTAGGAAACAACCACACACAAAAAAAAAGCGCAACTCCTCGCACAGTTTCCCATTTCCGGCTACTTCCGTTGCTGGGAGCGCATCAGAATGCTGCCTATTAGTTGGGAGCTTTGGCAGCAGTATGTGTAGCACCCGGTTCCAGG
Source organism: Anopheles maculipalpis (assembly GCF_943734695.1). Classification (NCBI taxonomy): domain Eukaryota; kingdom Metazoa; phylum Arthropoda; class Insecta; order Diptera; family Culicidae; genus Anopheles; species Anopheles maculipalpis. Next base: position 16,009,973 of record NC_064872.1, on the reverse strand, counting down.
TGTAGCGCGGTCGGGCCGGTTTATGGCTGTAAGTTTTATTTCGCGAACGAAAAACGGCTTATCGGCGCGGTATGCAATTTGTTCATTTTTGTACACCGGCACTGGCAGGGTTTCTTGTTTTGTTTTATTAAAATTGGTTGTCGGCATTTCTTTGACCGTGTAGCTTTTGGAGCTCGTAAAACTTTTGCTGGGAAGTCCTTGAAAGGAAAGGACGGGGGAATGGAAGGTACACATTTCTTCCGTAAATTTTGATGAGTTGATTGGTTTAAAAAGGGTCCGTTAAGACATATTAGGCGTAATGTGTGTCATTAATGATGAAATACAAAAATAAAAATAAACAAGAGCTAACGTGCGCATTAAAAAATTGTTTAACTTCAGATGGTGCTAAAACTTTACCTAAGAAGTATTCTTCAAAAATATTTACAGTACTTACTGTCACCACTTCGTATGCGCCGAAGTAAGCTTATTGTTTAGAAGACATATTAAGCTCTTTTGAACTGTTAGCCTTCTAGCCATCGGATTTTTTTTAGGAACGGCCTGGTCGTATTTTATGACTCATTTATACCACCTAGTGAGGATAGTCAGTCCTCCCTACAAAGGAAACGGTCCAGATGGGGATTGAAGCACGATCCTGTCGAGTGAAGACTGGCACCGCTTTCGTCTGCACCACCGGATCGGCCCAAGTCATCGGATTTTTTTTTCGTAATGACGTATTCCTTAAAATCTAATCTTAAAGCTTAACAATTCATTAAGCTTATATCCTATTTTGAGGATAGACATTTCCTTCTCCTTCAATTCAAGTGCATTCAAGCGGATGTTGTTGCTGCCCGGTATGGTTCTAAAGTTGTCCTCTCTATGTCTGCTAAGGGGTTGGCGCCTCTTTGTAGTATCGTGCCGTGGATTGGCTCCCAAGAAAACCCCGTCCAGAACGCAAGAGTCCGAAAGCAACTACATTTTGTGAAGCTACAGTAGCATCCAACTCACGCATTCCGCCAACAGCAAAGCCGCCAGTCACAACTGCACGTCCTCCAAACCTAATTCAATTGGTTCAGTGATCTTATGTTGTCACTGGCGACCCTGACGCCAGCAAAACGCAAGAAGCCGACAGCCATAATAACCCTGTAAGGTTACTGCAGACACGAACCCAGACATCCCGCCAACGACAAGGCCTCCAGTTGCGACCTTAGATCTCCTAAACCAACTTTTATCGATTCTGGGGCCGAAATAGCGAGCGGCGCATGTCGACGCAAAAATAACAAACTACAATCCGCTAATAGGACGCTAGTGCGTACAATCTACGGGAAGGGAGAGGGGAAGGGATCAAAAGACGATTCCCATCTCTTTGGCGAAGTCCAACAGAATCCGTGCATATTCGTAGTCCTTCTGTCCCAGGATATCGCGCATCGGCACCGCCGGGGATTTTCCTGATGCCCGAACGGCTGCTAAGAGTCCAAGTCATCCGATTTTCTCGATTACAGAATTATAGCACAAGGTCGCTAGTAATAATCGGTCAAAACTACTCCTAAAACTGGTTAACAAAGCTGAGAATAACCGCTCAGTGGCGACTATTTTCAAAATATTCGACAACTTTGGGACAAATGCTCTCATCCCTGTTGGCTCCCAAGCTGGAACGATAAAGCCATCGTAATCATCAGAGATTTTCCGTCAAAGTTTCTTGTGCTATGGTCTTACTCATAGCCAGGTGACCACCATTCGATGTAGTTGCTGTTCGAAAGAACTAAAAAGATATAATAATAACCTAATTCGCCATAGTGAGAAGTCAGAAAATACCTCACTAAGTTCAACTTCTTTGCTCAAGTAATATCGCTGGTAGTTACTTTTCTTAACCTAGTTCAAGGCGGCTTACTTGTCTGATATAAACCCTCGGTGACAGACCGTTGGTGTGGATGACGTTTAATAATAAGATTCCAAAAATAAACCAAAATTTTATCCAACATAAAAATCATAAAAATAGCGAAGAACTAAGGTTATGAATGTATTAAGGTTCTTAGTTTTATTTGTTTGGTGGTGTAGGCGACAGCGGCGCCTGTTTTCAAACGACAGGACCGTGGTTCAAATCTTATTCGGACCGTCCCCCCGTAGTGAGGACTGACTAACCAACTACTTGGTATCGGAGAGTCTAGTAAGCCATTACGATGGCCGGCGTGACCTTAGTGGTCGTTAAGCCATGAAGAAGAAGAATCAGAAACTCAGTCTTTTTTTACATCAAATGTCAAGAAGCAACACTGTCAAGTCATTCTTATTTATTTATTTATTTATTTATTTATTTTATTTTGACTAGATTATTTTGAGTTGTGTTGATAAGGCATTTCCACCTTATGCCAAGCCATTGTTATCAAAAATTATTGTTCAACTTTTGGAACAGTTTTTGTTAAACAAAACCTTACGTTAAGCTTTTTTAACTTTTCCCACATGGAATAAATTCAACATTTAACATTATAATGTAGGATTTTTGGTTAGCTTTATGCCTAAGCTTTGTACTACACCTCAACAGCATCACATAAAAAATCCCATTATCATCTAGCGTTCGCTTCCAGCCGCTAGTGACACTTTACGTAACAGTAATTTCATTTAACCATAAATCTGTGTTTAAGTACTTCCTGTTGTGAGCACTAAATTACAAGCACACCCGTCAGAGGGAGAGAGGGAGAGGAAGAGAAAAAGTGTCCAAACTCCCCATTCAAATCAGATAACATCCGAAAACGCAGCTTTAAACAGTGAACGTTACATTTACGTTCGTGTTGTCACTGTCGCCTAGCTTTAATTGGTAACCAAACAGCAGCCACTTGGACAAGCAGCGTACGCAACAAATAAATTATAACGCTGAATAGTACGCATCCCGGCCGGTCGTGGGTGTCACCCGGTCCTTCGAGCGGTGGCACCCTAGAGATGGGTTGAAGTGTGGCAGGGTGACCCGGTACATGACAACAACAAAACATCCCGTAAAAGCGAGTAGAAATACACAGCTCGTGTCAACGTGGCCAAAAGGTGAGGGCTCGTGCTATCCGCTTTGTGTATGGGTGTGTGTGTGTGTGTGTTTGTGAATGTAGTAGCATCAACATCATTAAACATACCGTCGATCGGATGACGACGGTTGATGGTCCAGCTGAGCAAAGGAAAGGGGGAAATCAGATGCGCGTCCCCTCCATCTCGATAGCTCGTTTGACGTTTAGTGTGTGGCTTTAATAAAAGTTACCCATCATTCGCAACCTGTCAGCATTATTTAAAGTCGCTCCACTTACCTACCACCGGAGGGACAATGAACATGAAATATACAGCAAGCTTTACTTTTTTGTTGGTGTTAGATACACACACACACACACAAAGCAGAAGCAAGAAGCTGAATTCGCAGCATAGTCGAACAACGCAAGGAAGTGACTGAGGAAACAACCAAACGACACATAAAAAGAGAAGTATATGAAATGGGGAAAGAAAAATGTAAAAATCATCATCACCCGGTGAAAAGGAAGCGATGAATCTCGGATAGTAGCAAACGAACACAAAAAGGGCGCGCACACACGCACACGCACGCTCAGTGAAAAGTGAAACATAAACAATGCTCCTCCAACGACTGCATAAAGACTCAAAAGGCCCGAACGAACAACTTTTTCTGCCATCCATAGACACCTACGGATGGGGGTCTCGAGATTTATCCGTGTAGGTGGCTGTGCTGTTGTTGGCAACGGTAATCCCGAAGGAATCCAGTATAGTGGCAAACGTTTCGACGACTCAAAACAAAACTCTGCCCGTCACTGCACTCGCCCATTCATTGTGTTTGCTCCTCGGACGCATGCAATGTGCACTCCGGTCCGGTAGGGATGAAGAGTTTGCTTTTTGTGTCAACTTGTTTATGACTGCGCCGCCGTGCGACTAGCACCGTCACCCCACGCAAATTCTTTCTGCGAGAAGAACGAAGACTGTATGTGTGTAAGTGTGTGGAAAGCAGCAGCAAAATACATAAACTGCATACCGAACTGCCGGCACGGAAGCTGTAGCTGCACGTTTTATGTTTATGTGTATAATTATTTTCTTTTTTTCAATCAAAAATTTTGTGAAGAAACAACTACACTAATAAAAACAGAATTTAAAGGACATATTTGTATTTCATTTGACTGACAAAAACTTTTGATTTCATTTTCCAAAACCTATTTTCAACACTAAAGCCACGTGCTTTCCAATTGAAATCATAACTGCGCAGTGGGCAACGTTCATATGTTCTGGGCAACATAAAAAAGGGGCGTGTACTGTCGCTTACTCACGCACACATCCGCAGAAGACGCAAAATGAAATCGTTGCTATGTTGCAATGGCGTTCGAGCTGTTGCGCGACAAGGTAAATGTAACAGCGCGAAAGTGCATCCTAAATGCATTTGTTTTTGCATTTCGTTTAGAAGAATGATAGCCTTCGAAAACAAGTAAGAAAAACAGCTGTTGGTTAAATGAAAATTTTATTTGAAATAAAGAATATTAAACTGTTTTGGTAAATCTAGAAAACATTTGTACAGCATAACAGCATGTAAAGAGTATAAGAATAAATTAAAGAAGTATTAAAAATGAGCAAAATAAACTGCAACAACGAAATGCATCTTTAAACTTCATCAAATGGTTTTTTTTACAGTCAATTTCCAGCATAGACAATAAGAGCACACTTATCAGCTGGTCAAATTTAGGAAATGTTTCACAATTCCTTACAAAAAAAAAGGTCATCCCATCCTCTCTTGTGTTCCGATCGGTTTGCGTGTGTGTTTGTTCGCGCAATTCGAACTGCTAAAGTAGGCAAACGGCACTGCACGGTCCAGACGCACGGTCGCTGTGATGCCCTTGTCCAGGCGACGATCCGAACAAAACGTGTTTCGTTGGGAATGGAAACAAAAACCGACCTTTCCCTTCTTCCTTTTTCCTCTTCCTATCGTCCGCGTTGCATTTGGTGGTTGAAGCCGCTTCCATCTCTGCTGCCTGTTTTCGATTTGATTCACCTACACACACATACACACACACACACCGTCGATCGACATATAAGAAAAATCTCGCGGGAAAATGTGTTCCTTAGCGGTGCTGTTTTTATTCATACGCCGGTTCGCAAAGATGGATCGCGCTGCAATCGTGGATGGGGCGAATTAAAAATGAAACATTTTTCAAATATTTCCGCTCCTGAAAAGGCAACCCCCCCCCCCCCCCCCCCGTTCGAAATGGACGGGGAGCACGGGGTGCACGGTCTGGCCTGTTTAACTGGGCACGTTTACCGCGTGCAAAATAATAGCTGCTGCCACAAAAGCGCAACTCTTCAATCGAACCCGAAGAACCGAATCGAATCGAGGCAAGCTTTCGCATCGGAGCCGGGCGCGTCTGGCCGTGCCCGTAATCGAATCACAAAAGCCCGCTGACGGTAAAACTGTCACAACGGAATGAAGTATTCCTGGTGGCGGCTGCCGGTGACTGCGAGAAAACGGGGCCCGCATCATCAAACGTCAGTCAGGAGAAAAACGAAAACACTGCAATCGGGAAGGAACACAAATCAACAAACCTAGCGTTGCTGATCGCGCTGCTGCGTACAATCACAAATATGTCGATCTTTGGTACCGCTTTGTTTCCCTTTCGAGCTGCTTCCGTTTCATCCCGGTCTTCCTCCTGCCTGCAACACATGTCTCCGTTTCCTGATGGTGTAAAAATGACCAAACAACGGGCGACACTGGTTACAATTAAAAACAAATTACCCCCCTCTTCAGCCATCGCGATCGCCAGAGCCTTAGGGCAGGCCGATTTGTGGGCGATTGTAGATGCGCTCCCTTCTACTGCTCGTGGCATTACGAACTAATTGTTCAATTTCACGGTACCGGGTGTCTGGCCGGTGTCGAACCAAAGCAGCACCAATGCCAATGAAGAAACGTGAGGGATACGCTTTAGGTGGGTTTTTTTCTACTATATGAGTTAACGTGGGGCAGCTTCCACGTTGCTTGATTGGTTGAAACGATGGTTCCAATACGTGATTTTATTCTAAAAACTTATGTACAAAAAAGGTTTCAAAGGAGCCAGCAACTAATGAGCGAGACGCTCATTAAGTCAAACGGCGGTTTGTACAAATTGAAGAAAATATATGTATATATTTTTTTGTAGATTGTACCAAGGAAATTTTATTTTATTTATTTATAATTAATAATGACGGTCCAGTGCCGTATTGTCAACACCGCTTGTGTTGAGTAAATTTTATAATCATCTTGATAAGGCATTTCCTCCTTATTCTTTGCCTTATCCCGGGCATACTCGGTTAACACCAAGGAAATTTACAAGTTTAATTTTAGAAAATTCTATAGCTTTTATGTTATTAAAACACTGAAAATAAGGAAAGATTCCATAAAATTTTAGAAGAACCGTTCATTAAAAATCTTTACACACGAGACTCATCAACCAACAAAAATTTTAATGATTTTGTTGGACTATTTCCTTAAAACATGTTTGGAACTTATTTATGTCGATTTAACAATACATCGTTAAGGTTTCTACCTTCTTCGCAAACAAATAAATTAATATATTGAAACTAAAATTTTAGTTCTACATTATAGGATAAATAGAAACAACGAACAGACATTTTTTTAAGAACGAAAATTCCAGTCCAACCATTTCTAGATGTCATTAGCTAGTCAAATTCATGATGAATTCATGTTTTTTTTAGAAAAGTTGAACAATCAATGAAAAACGTTGGGAAAAGCATGTAAAAGCTCTTCCCATCATGCTTGATGTTTAAAAATCCCCTGATGTTTGACGAAACCCCCTGAAATGTCTGATGATTATTGAATTAAAAACTAAAGCCATAAAGTCACCTTCAGCTGTTTGGCAATAAGTCTTGCAAAACCTTAGCGTTAGCTAAATATCATCAAGTCAACGAACAATACATGTCTTGTAAGTACAAAAATAAGGCTCCACGAACACTGTTGATAGTGTGGTATAAAGCAATTATCTACTTAAAACCATCCGACTCAGTCTCAGACTCCATATAGAAACTTAAGAGCACAGGTATGATCCTTATGATCTAGGATCTCTTAGGCTTAAAGCGTTGTGAAGCAAGCATTAGAATTTATAATATTTGCAGAACAGCGTTTGTAAAATCGCTCCTAATCATACCATAAACATTCAACCCATGCTTCTTTTTCTTGGCTTAAAGAACTTATTGGTCACGTTGGTCATCTTGTAGCATATCTGCTAAACATCTCACTAGGGCAAACATTATTTCGCATACAACAAGCCTTACGTAGCATTATACAGTGAGCAGAAATTCACCAATTTAACAAATAACATGCATTAGCCAAGAACGTAAGTAATGTACATTCAGTTATTTTGACCACGCGCACGCCTCAACATGAACATTCAAACACTGACCAGCGCACCCGGCTAGCGAGTGACGCAATGCAATATGATATCAGTTTAAAACAACCAGCGAGTCCAGACAGTGCTCAGCAACACAAAACAACAAAACACAAACAAGTAACTTCATGCATAGCAAGCATATAGATCCAACGACGAATGATATCCGACACATTTCTTGCAAATGCAGCAATCGATCGCACCGCGACACATTTTATGCTTACGTAAATATTTTTGTACTAAATGCAATAGCAAAAAGAACAACCACTAAGAAACAATCTTGGTTACAAAAACGAGCAAAAACTATTGTAAGAATTGGGTATAAATAAAGCGGTCTTGGAAGCCTTCGACACTCAGCCAGACAGGCAGATGGAGAGAGAAGGTACAACAAGCTAAACCTTGCGTTCAATTCTTTCTAGAGGTTTGAGTGTCCCCCTACCCATGGTAAGGCCTCAAACCTCCAACATGCCTGTATGGGATATTCCTTCTGAACATCCAAAGTCACCTGGCCGACTTGCTCCGCCGATGAGTATCGAGAGTCCCCCTACCAAAGATAAGGCCTCGATGTCTCCAACTTTCCTGTAAGGAAGATTCTCATCCAGAATCTTCAGACTGCCTGGACAGTCAGATAAAAGAAAGATATTGGTCCGCACAGTTAGCAATCACGTTGTTCTGTTCTCGTCGCGATTATAAGTCCGAGTTTCTTCTTCTCCACCACATGGCGACCGTGAATTTCTTCTTCCCACCACATGGCGACTGTGAATACAATTATTTCTTCTTCCCACCACAATCTAATGGCTTACTAGACCTGAAGATACCACGGAGTTTGGTAGTAACTCACTACGAAGGGGGACGGTCGAGTTGGGAATTGAAACTCGGTCCTGCCGTATGAAGACCGGCGCCTCTGTCGCTTTAAACTCCGGGCCGCCCAACCCATACTCTTACTTGTGTTTATTCAAAATAGCATTACGATTTTATAATGAACTTTAACCTAAGTATGCAAATAACATTAGCCACATTCCTCGAAACAACTATGCCGTGATGTTCAATCTTTATGTTCTAAATTTTGTAGAACTGTTTTATGGTTTGAACATGCCTTTTCTTTAACTTTTTCCATATCCAAATCTTATTTGTAATTCGTTCATCTCTAATTTTGGTTCTGTGGTAGAAATCTTGTTGACTTATTTTACTGAAAACAATCAAGATAAAACACTTTTCTGTAAAGTCTTATGAAAAAATGATAAAATAAAGAAATGCGACAAAATGAAGCTTTTATACACATAAAATATCGAACAATTGTCCATAAAAGTGTTGGATTTACAGAAAACAACTAGTAACTTTAACGACGATCACCTTTTCACACCTACCGATCATCTGTACCCACACGATACACGATAAAGTACATTCTGCGCCATTGCACCGACACCAACATTGTTTTCCGTTTTGGTACCATTTGTTCCACCCTTAGCGTTATCTTATCTAACACGATTTGTTGTGATCCATTAATTAGCACAAAGTCGTCGCCATCCTCATGCAGACCTGGTTAATATCTAAGTAGCACGCAATTTACCGATCGACATACGGTGGAAAACCAATTCCACCGCACACCAGTTTAGAATGCAGCAAGCAAACGATGAGAATGCCTTCCCAGACAAACCGAGGGAGTCAACCCAAACTTGACGCTTGACGGCGGCAGTTCCAACAGCATTAAATGTTCACTTTATTTGATGATCATCATTTCCAACGTTCGATCTCGTTGAGCGGTTTTTCAACCGCGTCGAGTTTCATGGTGTAGAACGGTAGCCGTTGATAACGAACTGCTGGGACGCGCCGCTGCGGCGGGGGAAATGAACCGTACGGCTCGGGAACACTAATTTTCAAAACGTATAAATGCACCCGCGTAAGCACCATTTTCTTCCCGGTGAATGCGGTGCTACCGTTTTGTGCTTCCGCGATTACGCGGCACCATTTAGAGCATCACTTGATGGGTCTCTGTGTGTGCGTGTGCCTTTGGGGAGTTTTGTCTTCACATGCTCACCTTCGTTTCGTTAAGTTTCATGTACCTTTAGTCGGTTAATTTCGATTTACTGCCAATTTATGGTGCGTCCGCGTGTTGACGGGCGCTTAAACTGCTGCAGCTTTACCGCTAACCTTTGCTACCGACGCGCCAGTTCGTCGACCGAAAGGGACGATCGACCAGCACAGCTGGGGTACGGCTGACACGAGACACGAGGTGGCTCGTAAAGTATCGACCCAACCGGAGATGTTGGTAGGAATTAAATCAATTATCCCACCAAACACGACGCTTTGATGAAGGAGGGAGCCCTTTCTGTTGTAGCTTTTACGCTTCTTCTCGTCTTGGTTCCCGATTTTTGGCACTTGTTTGAATCTTTGGCGAGAAGCAGCTATCTACACCGATCACACTGAAGCATCGCATTCAAACGTGAAACAAATCAAAGGTGTCATCCTTTCGGTACGTGAGATCAAACGATCGTTCGTACTGTTAAAACGAATATCGCATCACAAGACAGATTTTATCGGTGGCAAACATATATGTCCAATTTACGAGAGATTTGCGTTCTCTGCACACCGCCTCCTTTCCCCTTTTCCAACACCAACGATCCAACACGATCATTCATTGCCTTACCGCAAAATGGCGTTTTCATCAAGTTAATCGCCCAATTTAGCATCAGCTCTACACGGCAACGCAAGGAAGTAAGCACTTTGTCAGAATGGACGAAAGAAAACGGTAAGCCAAAAACTAATTCTCGATTCTTTCCACCAAGATTCGAAAACCGGCTCAGATTTCATTCATTAATTTTCTTCCCCATTCGGATCTTGTTGACTCGTTTTTTTTTTTTGTGTATGCTTCACCACCACACGATCGGACGATCGGAGTTCACGCAACCTAGCCTGAACCCCGCTCCGAACCGCTCAAACGGTAAATCATCGACCACTGGCACCACAGGCCCATTTCGGTGGCTCTTTTGTTTTCTGGAAGGAAATTCACGCATTAGCGCCAAAACAAAAAAAAAAGCTCCAGCAGCAAGCACAAAAACCCAGCTATGTCGCCAGGAAGAAAATCATTACTCTTCTAATGTCAGGGCCGTCGCTCGTTCCCAATTCGGAAGTGGCATGTTTCATCGAATTCTTGCGTGCCAGACTTGCGGATACAGACGAATACATATTCATCCACCCGCTCCGGCCGTGTTTCAGTTTCGGATCACTTTGTACGCCAAACACCAACCTTGATAAGCCGAGCGAACCTATTAGAAACTGGCGATTGACGGCATTAGAACGGTTGATAAATAATGTATCCTGCCTGCTAGCCGCTTGCCACTGCACCGGCCAAGCTGTTGATGGGTCGTTTTCGGGGGCGATAATTGGTAATTGAATTAAGTCGACTTCATCCGCCGAAACCGTGCGCCCAAGCTCAACCGGGGGTTTTGTTAGCATCCGCGTATGTTTTCTTTTTGTGTGTGAGGCTTTTCCGATTCTTGTTTTTGCGATTCCCTAAAGAAATCTAGTGCTGAGTGGAGCACCATTTTGTTTGATTATCATTACAGTGTTAACAACCACCCGGGTGAGACGGGTGGATGGGGGGTTTCGGTGTTTGGGAAATAGTTTCCAGCCAAAACTTATCCTTAATTCATTTGTAACGATTGTGTTATGCCTAGCTGTCAATAGGAGCGTTCTATTTGAATAATTTCGAGTGTTCCAGAGCATTCATCAGACATTCGACTGCTTGTGGGAATGAGCTTGGAGCGCAATAATTAATGATGCTTCGTACATTTATTCGGCTGTTTCAATTAGCTTGATGGGTAGTTATGCTAAGTCTTGTTCTATTCCACCGTGTGTGCCTCATTGATGTTTGATTTCATTGTTAACGCTGGTGCGCTCAGACGACTTAATACGATGCAGCTATTTCTGCGCTAAAAAGCAAATACATTCACTCTATATGTTAAATTAAAAATGAAACAAAATTAAACACGCCACACTAGACAGACCAGAACGAATGCTCGAAATGCCCTTATCCAATATTTGTGAGTAGATTCGATTACTGCTCCCTTCTTTGTTGTGTCCCAATTTTATTCCAAAGCAAGCAAACAAACAGACACGAGTTATCGCATCAGCAAAAATGTGTACATTTCGATCAAATCATCCCTGCAAACAAAATGGTCGACTCTATCAGGTCTAATCAGCAAACAAATTAGCGTAATAGCCCCGATATTTGCCAGTCGGACTGGATTCATGGCAACGGTGGGAAAAAAAAGCCAAGTAAACACAACGCTGTATTTAAAATGTGTTTCTTTTTAATTCACTGCGCTCACAACAGTATACACCCGCAGCCAATTAGCTTCGTAAAACAATTACACTAGTTCGGCGAAAAAGTTGCAACAGTGCAAGTGTAAACACCCGGAGCACATTTTTACAACCCACTGGAATTTTGCTCATCAGCAAATGGAGCTGGGGATGGTTGGGGAAATTACTTATTCGCAAGTTTGCTGTTGGGGTTAGGAATGATCTGTATGTTTCTAGTCAAATTTTTCCACTGGAAGAATGTGTAATCTATAAATGGAAACGCATATTAGTAGCTTCGGAAGTGATCCAAAGAAGGAAGTTCGACGAGACGTCGGTTGTCACGGAAATCAATTTCATGCTGAATTCTTACAAAGGTGCTAATTGTTTTCCTTTTGCTCAATCAGCAGCAAGAGCAATCAGATGAGTCAAACAAACTGAGTTGATGGTTACAAGGTTAAAAAAAAATTGAAGAATTTTTGCTATGAAGCAGCATTGTAGTCATAGTTTTGTTAGGTACCTCTATGTACGGTTTATTGACACATTTTTCATCATTGCTATTAAAACTGATCGTCCACAAACAGACCGTTTCCTCCTTCTCCGAAAAAAAGCTTCTTCTCCGATCGAATTGTGAAACAAAATTGTATCAACCGTAGTTCAATGAAGCGATTTTTGCTGCAATATTCAGCGAACCTCGCGAGAACTATCCGCTCAATCAACCATCCGAACAAGGTGCTCGCGAAGAAGAATCTTAATTAATTGTCTCAACAACAAATTTATCCCCTCGGTGTAACTCAGCTCAGAAAACCACAGCCGGTCGGCTGCAGCGAGATGGGACTGTCACCCAAAGCTGGAAGGAGTAAGGACAGCCCCTAGCGGGAACCCCATTTACGGGAGGCAAGTGGGGATTTTTTCTTCAACCTCTGCTTTTAGTATGTAACTCCGAAAGGAAAACGATGCTTTGGTAAGAAGATATGGACACCGCCGAGCAAGAGTTACAGCGTGCGGGTGAGTGACAATTTGTTTCGTGACAAATCCATAAACGGTAGCAGTGTCGATATGAGTGTTGGAAGATGGGAATTCTTCGTTAGACCGGCTGAAGCGTTCCAAAACTTCGTTTTAATATTTAATTTGAGAAAATAATAGTTTAATAAAAACTGACTTAATTTAAATTACTACAATTTCAGCAGTCAAGAAGCGTGTATTAAGTAACCAACAAAACCTTTCTCCAACTTCGCTTAAATAAGGACTAAACTTAATTGCAAAACCTTCCAGGATATCGATTTATGAGCTTGATTTTTCACTCTCAAATGCCAGCTTAAGTGCTAAAACCTCTTTTAAATCTCACACATCCCATGGTGGCCCTTGTTCGAGTTCTTTCTTGCCGCTATCATTCCAACGGTGAGAGTGACACACTGTCAAACACTTCGTGTGAAGCTGTTGGAAGGTGATTTTCCATCAAACAACAATGGACGTCTTGTCGGAGTGGGTGCAGCATAAGAAAAAAGAGGTGGGAAAAATGGAGGACCACTCCGCGCACATACATGCTTCACTAAGGATGGGTATATTGGTGTGTTTGTGTGAGTGAAAATGGGTGGGAGATTTTCCGACGCGTTTTCCACCACAATATAATAAAAGACAAGGAGAGGATTCAGCCTTTTCTCCGTGTTTTTACGATACTAAGAGACTTAGACCTTAGTATTGGTGGGATCAAGCGAACAAGAACTATGTGTTTGGGATAAATTCTTATCAGTTTTCCTGGCGATTGGATTCTGCATTTTTTTTTTTAAGACAACTCATAAAGAAGCGATCTGTTTAATTTATGTAAAATTATTTTAACACTTCAATTGTTCTCATTTAACGTTAGCAAAGTGCTAAGAAATAACTTTCGCAATTTGCAATCCTATCAGCAAAAGGCATTCTTCTGTCGGCAGGACCTGATTGCGCATGTCAGCAAACTTTCGGGTTGATAAATACCAATAGGGGGAGGAAGATTGTATTCACGTGTGAGAATTCATCTCACCAACAAAGTGCACTACTCTCTTTCTCTCTCTCTCTCCCTTTCACACACGGACGAACGTCATTTGCTTCCCCTTTTCAAAAATCTTTCACCAAAACAGCCAACCATCGCATCTCTCCTTTATTCGCATGCAGTTTGTTTTTCCGCTTGTACACAGCACAATTCATGCTGATATACTCATTTTTTCCAACAGCTTTTTTACCGACGAGCGTGTCCTTTCGTACCCTGAACACCCTCACTTACGCACACTCGCACGTTGAATACTACTCAAAACACGTCGAATCGGTCGAATCGGCACCCGGGCGGCAGGACGCGTATGCGTGGCACATATCAGGCGGTTGGGCGCGTTTGGAAAAGCACCACCCACCCTTCCGAACCAGATTTATTTGCGCTGTCTCTTTCTACACAACAGCCCGCGCCACACAATCATCCAGCCCGTCGTAGGACGGTACACACCAGCGGGTTGGTTATGGTTTTGAATATGACTGGTGGCGATAACAAAAATGGTTATAAAAAAAAGAACGCACACACACACACACAGAGAGATTCCTCCCGCTTTGCCGAGGACCGTGAATGCATGAAATACTATTACCAATTCGGTCTTCGGTTTGTGTGCATTTTTGTTTTATTGTGACGCGCACCGGTAACGGTGGTTTGACGCTCGGAGGCTATCGTTAGGCCCTGCTGCTTTCCCGGTGTTTTTTCCCGCCCCGGTTCAGAAACTCTCCACTAAGGTACGAACTGACGTTGTATTCCTTGCCCCACGTTCCCCGGACGATGTGTGTGTTTGTGTGTGTGAAAAACGGGGCCAACAGTGTTCGGAGTTCGGATTCTTGTTCTTCACCACTGGACGCTTACCGTGCGCCCGCGTTTTTTTTTTTTTTTCAGTGATAAGATGGTACGCACCTCGGTCTGGGCATCGGTGTGCCTGCCGCCTACCGAAAGGTGTGATGGTGTCTGTGCGCCCCAGTAGCGAACGCTGAGCAAATGTAGAAAAATCGGCGCCCCAAACTGGCGGAGAAAAACTTACCCCAATACCATTGTTTTCTCTGCCAGTGTATGGTGATGAGCAGGTTCGCATCCACAATCCGGGTTTTTCTGTGATAAGTTCGCAACCGTACGGCCAGTAAAGAGAAGTGACGCGTACCTCGCAGTACCGCTGCCAGTGAATAGGTAGTGTGCTTGGTGATTCAATTATTCACGCAGTTTTCAAAAATTCGCGCCCGTGTGCTCTGTGTGACCTGACCCAAATGCAGTTCCGCCCCAAAGCACTAGGTCGTCCTTCGAACGCAGCATTTGCAGCACGACACGCAATCACAACACTTTGCTGACACTTTCTCCGCAGGCGATTTGTTGTCCTCGTCGTCGTCGTCGTCTTGAGAGGCAAAAAGCGGAAATCGTCGGTCTGTCTTCTCTCGCGACCGTTACCGAGGATACTAATTAACACAGCATCCAGACAGCACACCACTACATCGAGTGAGAGTGATTATTGGTGGTGCCAAGGCGGTTATCTAAACACCCACACTCGAAGGAAGGATGATAACGCAGTGCCGATATTTACACAACAAAAACACAGCTCCCGCGTCCGCGTGTGGGTGAAGGGTGAAGATGGTGGTGGGTTTTAGTGGTAGTGTCTTTGTGTGTGCGTGTGTGTTAGTGTGAAGGTGGTTCTAATTATCCCTGTAAAGTGTTTTTGTCCAGTTCGAAGGATGTGTTTGTGCGTGTGGTGGGTTTTATAGTGGATTTTGGAATTTTACCACGCTTGATGATGTTTCTGTGCTGCCACTGGTGACACCGCTTTTCCGCCAACTGATCGTATCAACCAAGCGGGAACGCACATTAATGCCGCCGCACGTCTGTACGATTGGTTGTGAATTTAATTAATTCACTTACACCACCGCTGGGTAATGTGACCGTGTGGGAAACTCGATCGCTTTCGTTTGTCTGTAGCGGTTGTCATCGATAATCAGCTGAATGTGTTTGTTGAAAATTTTCGTCGATTGTGTTGTGGTTTTTCTTCATCATTATTTTGGCCGAATGTTGTATGTTCGGTAACAGATGCATATTTCCATCGATCGAACCTGATCCTTGTGTTGAAGTGTGTTTCTCGTCGCACTTGAAGCTTCTTTTTTTTTCTTTTTGAAGATCACAACAGCTGGATCGATGGCAATGCGTCGGGAAGATACCGTTCGGCAAGGTTGGTTTGATCTTTTGCCGACAATTGGTAGTTGTGTTGAATTACCGTCGGGATGTAAGGAGACGGAAGTGTCACATTAGTGGATTTCCTTATGCACGTTTTTCTACAAATTGAGGCGATTGGTATTATCGTTTATGACGAATTTAATAACAAAACAAGTTAATCACCACTGTATTTATATACTAGCAATTTAATCTTAATTAACTTGTAAAAAAATTACATTCTACTGGTGTTTCGGTATTGGCGCTTTACTAAAATTAAATTAAAACTTTTTTCTAATCATTTGTTGCTAAACTTATTATCAAACAAGAAATATTTTTAATTATCGCTTCCAAAATATTTCCCTTCTAAAAAATTAAATTATTAACTTTGTGTTGAAAATTTCCTGGAGTTTTGTATTTTGTTGTAATTTCCATAATCTTCATATCAATTTATTTTTTATATGTTTGAAACGTTCTATAAGTTCAAATTTGATAGAATTATCAATAAATAAAATTAAATAGAACGCAATGAGTTGATAGTTGCAGAATGAAATTTAGGAATAATTTACTAAATATCAGATAGATTTGCATTATAATTTCAAGACAAATTTATAAATAGTTTGGAAAAATTAATTAAGAAGAAGTAATCATATTACAGCTTATTTGCAGTTCTAATAGAAAAACAATTGTTATTTGACAACCAGACATTCTAATCATTACACAACTTTGAAACATTATGTTCAACGTTAGCTATATGTTTTGTGTATTTCTTTGGTTTTTGTTCAGAAAAAAGAAGAAGTAGAAGAATTGAACTTAAATACTACACTGCCAAACTGCCTTTTTCGTAGAAAAAATGATCTCAAAAATAAACCATTTAATCCACCTTTTAGCAGACTTTCAACTAAAACTGAAAAGCAAAATTACCTCAAATTTATATTTCTACACAACTAAGCTACATTATTCTGCTCTTTTCCGCAAATTCACGAAGAAACTCATTTCCACAATACTAGATGCCTCCTTCCGCTTGGCAGTGCAAATTTTCTATCACAATTAATCTCCTCTATTGATCGTTGTTCACACCAGCGATTGACGATACATCGTGCCAGCCAGCCATCAGCCAGCCGTAGCGCCCCGGAAGCGGAATTACATTAACCTCCAATTGCCCTCTCGCCCAACCTTCCCCGTCCACTTTGCCCACATCCATTCCTCTCATCCACATATCGGGTTTAATTTATTTATAATTCCATAATGATACGATATCAATTAATTAATGTCTGCAAATGGATGGTTTAATTTTCATAATTGTACGTTTCATGATGCTGAATTTTTAATGCAACCTGCCATCGATTTTTTCCCAGCTGCTCACATGTGACCGTGCCCATACCGTGTGGTGTTGAAGTTTGGTGGCTTCTCCATTCGCTGCAAGATTTCTTTCACTTCTCGCGCTCTGCGAACTGTGAAAGCAACCGGCAGCAACGTCACCGGTACGGCCACACGGCTCAGCAAAACGTGCTGCTGCTGTTCTCCGGTCTCGATGCTGTCGCCATGTTTGGCCGCGCTCTTCGGATTCGCTCGAAATCTGCGCTACCAGTGCGCTTGCGTCTTGCTGGTAGCAGGTTGATGCTTTGGCCTGGCTGTCAAACGCTCCCAGGCCGTACCGGAGATTGGTGTTTGGAGTGGAGCGAATGTCCAGCGCGCGTCTAGCGCAGGATGTGCACCATCTCACGCCAAAAAGTTTGTTTTTCCTCAGCAAAAACATGGTTGTCGATCGATTAATGTGTTCGATAAGTGATGCCTTTTGCCGACGGGGAAATTTCTTTCTTCGCTTCGTTTCTTGATTGTTGCTCGTTGTTTGGGACATGTGATGGACAAATTCATGGGAACTAATTTTGTGTGAGAAAAAAAAACTTTCCACAACCAATTGGAAGTAATTCAAGCTAAGCAAACCAATGTTGCTAAAAACCTTACCAAAAGGGAAAGAAATATCTTTTCCCATTAACAAACGATCACATTACACCGCTATGATTTACATGTCAGGCTAATGTAATGAATCATAATTAAAAGAGATGCATTTCTGTCCAGCTCAAGCTGTGTCATTTTTGTACCGTATCGTAACTCCCCTAGTTTACCGATCAGCATACAGCCAAACCAACTCACCCTGCCACATTGTACCGCGCAGAAGGCTCACCGCAGAAGAAGCATGGCAGAAGAATTCTTCTACCAAACCGCAATCAGTGGTTATCATCTGCGGGACGCCCCGAGACGCCACACAGTGCAGAACATACGGGGAACAAATAATTTATGATTTTTAATTGAACACGTACACTACCGTGCGATGCACAGAAGGTACGCGCAGCAGCACGCTCCCGCCCGTCCGGAAGGTTTTGGTTTAATTGGCCCCAACATATCACCCCGAAAAACGGGTTTCGGTTGAGGGAAGAACAGGCAACATAAAAAGCATCATCTCGCCAAAAGGGCTGTGCTGCTGCTAGTGCTTGGGCGAACGATGGGGACGATTTACAAGTGTCAAACCCCGTAGGCTCGAAACATGGCAGCTTCCACCAGGCGCCACCTGGTGGGATATTTGCCGCGTGGAAACTCGGCGAGGAAACAGGCATCGCTGCTTCTTCCCGATACTGCACAATCTTAATTGATTTAATCTTACCGGTGCCGGCTACAGGTCCCTGTCGCAGGTCTTCGCCCGAGAAACAGTTTGCCATCGTGCCAATGTGTTGGCGCCACACGGTGTGACACCACCCGTTCCCGTATGCTCCGTTGAACGTTGCATCGATCGATGATGGCGCCTCAGTCCGGTTTTCCTGGCTGGTCGGGAAGGTTGGTTTTGTAAACACTGTTCACAATTTTACCGTACGCTGTCCACCGGCATCTGTGCCGTCGATGTTGGGGCTGTTGGTTTCATTCATTAATGCCCGGCCACGATCAACTCGTGGTGGGGTTTTGTGTGTGGGAAATTTGCATGAAATTAGCATAAACGTTCTGCCCTCGTATGCGTCCTCATGGTTTGTCCGCATGGATGCGGTGGTGGCAGTAGTGGTGGACTTTTGAGAGGTGGGAAAAGATAATTCAATTACTCTACTCTCATCCCGCCCGAGCTCGAGGCTCGGAAAGGGATATCGCCGTGCGAAACGGGCCGAGTAAGGCGCTTACTTGCCCAACGATAAGAGGTGGGCGAGAGTGTTGTTAAACGTTATAATTTAATAAAAAGCTCCTACTCCATGTAGGAGCAACGTGACAAACGAGTGCTCCATCGTGGTGCGGCGTTTTTAGATTAAACGCCGTTCACCGTACACTCGCGAAAAGGGGATTTCAAGTGTCGGTTGATAAAGCTCGTGTGTGCAAAGCGGTGTGGCCAGACGGTAGGATGTTACGGGCGTGCTGCCACTTGCACGTGAACATGCACTCGAACTAACCTTCCACCGGCACGCAAATCGATGTGAAACCATTTAAACGCGACACTGATCGTATGGACTTGATAGGTTTTCATTTCTCTGGTTGGTGGATTTTTTTTGTAACTAGCACCGTTCCGTCTCGGTTTCCTTGGGCGTATCTTATCACATATGTGTCTCCAAGAAGAATAGGTCTCTGCAAGACCCATGCACACACTACAGGCACACACTCCGTGGGGGTTAAGGAAAGAGTTTCAAATCGATTTGGCATACCGAGAAACCCCCTGGAATGCCAATTATTATCTCAATCGATGTCAAACTACTTCGGACGTTGGTGCACCCAAAAGACGCCTCCAGCCTGGCCATCTCCCAGATGCTTTGTCGGAAGTCTACGCCTCGCTTCCCGCCCGCGAGCATCAAAGCCCCTTCCATACCTTTTGCAGGCTTCTCGCATTGACGGTTCGAATTGTGCGATCGATCAATCGATTTGCCGTACCATCGGGGACCTGTTTGAAACGTCAGCCGGATGGATGGATCGTGAATGGAGTTTTGCGTAGTGAATGCACTTTCCGAATGCCGACTGGATCAAAGGGCGTCCTTCACCGTCCGCATCGCTAAAAAGGGGTGCCGCTCATCTGCTACACTGCCAGCCAGCACGGTGACAGCTGGTGAATGATTTATCTATTTACAGTTTGCTTCGCTAAAGCTCCTTTTCACGAGCGGTTCCGGGAAAATGGGGAACAACTTTTCATCCACCCGAATCACATCCTCGACTGATGATTGTCAATGTACGCATTTATGTTGCAAAACTCGTGACGTTTGAATAAAACATTTGCCCCGTTGGGGTTGGTGTGCAAGGGCAGGGTGGGTAGTAGTGCGTGCTCAAGAGCTCTCGATTATCGATTTGATGCTCGGCGAAATCGGGTGGGTAAGATTTTCTGAGGCATATTAATACGCACCGGGTGGCAGACAGTAGTGCTTGGGGATGAGGCAACAATTCGAATGGAAAGTTTGCAAGACGTAGACAATCCATTGGAGGACTATTAATATAACAACTTGTGGAGAATGATACTTTCTGCTTAAAAGTTTCATTTATTCGGTCACAGTAAAATCCATACGTTGATACTACAGGATAATTACAATAAGACGAGGTTATCATAAATAGTATTCCTCAACTTTACCTCAAAACTGGACTTAAAAAAGATTGACGTAGATCAATAAGCGAAGGGAAGGTCCTCTGATCGGTGAAGCTCCTTTCTCCGGCGAGGCCTCCCTACCCCTGGTCAATGAGGATCCCCCTGATCGGCGAAGCATCTCTAGTCGACGAGGCTCTCCTGGTCGGCCCCTGGCGGACGCCACCTCCACCCATTGGTTAATCCTTCGCTGAAAGGAAGATATCAAGCTTTTCTTCGGGGTTGTAGGATCAACGAAATAGAAAAGCTTGAAGAGTTTTAGCTTTCCAGTTAGGAGTGTAATGCTTAATTTGACTAACAGGACTGCTATTAGAAACTGGACTGAAGTCATTCAAATTTTCAACTCTTCCTTTTTGTCCATGGTCAAATCAGATGAACATCTGATTATGAGAAGTCCTGGAGATTAGATTGTTTGGAGAACCCGGACCTACTAAACCTGCCTCCATTGTGCACGTTTCAAAACGGCCCTAACCTTTTTTAAGTATTCAACTTTTTCACAAATTGACTATTATAGCTGTGGATGTAGCTTACGATAATTCCAATGTGATTCCACCAGGAGACTATTGTTTCAAGAAATATCCAACCATTTATTACACTCAACTCTTTCAAAAATATTTCCACAGCAGCTGTGTTTAATCGAAGCACCCAAATGAACTACATTACGCATATTTCCCATCTACATGCGCTAATTAATCAACGGCTATAGCCGCCAAAACTGTATCGGTGTGTATGTGTGTGTGGTAATTAATAACCCGTATCAAAAAAAAAACACGTGTGCATAAAACGTGTGTAACCGACCAGCACAGCGAGGAAAGTGACAAAACCAAAGGCGGAAGTGCATACACCGTGCTCAACCGATCGAATCATGCTGAAGGACCTCATCGCCGCCGAAGCGGTGGCGCCGGAAAAATGTGCCGGATGTGGCATTTCCATTCGAGACCGGTAAGAAGCAGGCGCAAGAAGATTACCATTTTTTTCCGAAACTTGTCTCTAGACTTTTAACACGCTTTTTTTTTCATTCGTACCCCACACCAACTGCCAGATACTACCTCCTCGTGGCGGACCGTGCCTGGCACAACCAATGTTTACGGTGCTGCAAGTGTCTACACAACCTGGAAGCGGAACTGAGCTGCTACTCGCGTGAAGGAAACATTTACTGCAAGGACGACTACTACAGGTAAGCGGGGGGAGGGGGTGGGAGGGGGGTAGGCTGGATTCGCTGGTTTATTACAATTGAGCCTGGCCGGGAAAGATGCGCTCATTATTCAAGCGAAATATTTTAACCACACGGACAGCTTTTAAGTGGCTGATCGAAATGAAAACAAAAACGCACATTCGGTACGTTTCGTGAGCCCAGTTTTCGTACCTAACGGACACACATTTTCATGCACCATTTGCACGTGCCTTGCAATTAGCGGTAATTACTATCGCGCTGGTTCGCGGCTTGGTCAACGATGCAAGCAGCAATTTTTATCAAACAGTTTAAAGTAATGGGATTTTTTTTACCGGCTGCTGTGTTCTGTAATTTCGCTTGTTTTTGGGGCGAAACTCGTTAAGCAAGCAATAGAGAGAGAGAGAGAGAGAGAGAGAGAGAGAGAGAGAGAGAGAGAGAGAAGTCTTAATGATGCAAGAAGTGAACAGGGTTGTGGCACGAGCGTTGTGTTTTGTTTGGAAAAATAATTAAGTCAAAATGACCGTTAAAGGACCAATTCAAGTTAAATGGAATATTTTTATAGTTTGAAGTGTTTTGGTTGTGTTTGCATCAGATTGGCAAAAAGAGGCAAAACGAGTCGATTTTTCACTTAAGTCGATTCGTTCAAAATTGGCACCACAACTTATAATATTCCTCGACCTGCCAGTTAATTTCATAATGCATTCATCTCGTTATGAAATCAAATTCAATTCCAAGTACTAAAGAAACCTTTCAAGAAGCTTGAACCTGCTCCTGCTAAAGGTCATCGTACAGTGCAAGCAGTCCTGGTTCAAAAGTGCAAAGGGCACCATCTACTATTGACGCAGTTAAGCTCTCTTCTAGCGTACAGACGTCATATTCATTGGCAATTTACAACGGCCACATTTATGCCTACAAAACACACCACCTACGCCTCAATTTAGAAGACAAAAAAGTCGCTCTGACAAAAACCAAACCACGAATGAATGCAAACCTGTCCTAACAGTTCGTTTCGCAGTTTGTAAAGAAATCCTTTTTCGTGTTTGTCAACCGAAGATGAAGATGTCGCTACGGGTAGAAAATAATGAGCACATTCGAGAGCACCAAGACCCAAGAAAGGAAACCGTTACAATAATGAAAGTAAAATATGCTTTTACCTGTCGCATCCATGTATCCCGTCGTCGTTGTCGAACATTCTTCGCCTCCTATCACATCCATCAACCTCAAACGCTCAATTCAATCAGTTTGCTTCACCCAACCGAAACGCAAACCACTCCTGGCAGGCAAACGATTTTCTTTTCTTGCTTTTTTTTCTAGAGGGACAAAACCCATTCTCATCCAAGTCCTGCTGAATCCGCAGAATGCAAATCAGTGTTTGCGTAATGCGGAAGGGGAAAGGCTCTATGTTCAACCGGTGGCGGAAACGTACATCGGCGAGTGCAAATAAATCTGAAAAGAAAATAGAATAGCGTCGCTCCGTCATCGCCGTACGTTTTTTGTACCTTTATTCTTTTCCCGAACCACACCACAAACGTACCCAGGCTATGGGGATGGGAGATGTGAGTTTTACCGTGGTTCTGACTGGAAAATATATTATGTGCATATCTTATTTGTTGTTTGGCTTGTCGCGACAGCACCGGACTGAATGCTGGGCTCTTCCTTACGAATTTTGTTTTGAATCCATCTCAACAACCTGTCCGTAGCCGCTGTGGTAGAAGTTTTAAGTGTATTAAACAGCGAAGAAAAACAAAATGAAACGAAAATATGCATAAAAAATTAGCTTTCTTTGTGGAAAGGTAGGTCTGCGCTTTGTTGCTTTCCTTGGAACGCTAAAGTAAACAGTTCTTCTTCGTTTGGTGCTTTTTTCACATTTGACAACCTTCGCCGTTTGTTGAACCACGCTCGGCTTGTACTGCTCAGGGTGCGAGTTGCGTCTGAAGCGATCTTGTGTGTAAGCAATAAAATTCTTGCTTCAACAATCGCCCTCAAGAACATCTTTATTTGATGGACTCGTTTTCCACTCCGTTAAAGCAGCAATTAAATATTTGTTTAGACCTTTAAGGAGACATTATTCTTTTATCCTAAGTTAACTACTTTAATGTCAGTGAAAATATAACAAACAGGATACATTTTAAATTTATTTAAAATATAGTTTTGTAAAATTTAATTCCGTTCTTCACTCCGAAAAAGCGAGCTCAAATAAGTAATCCAACACACTGAATTTCTAAACCATGGAGACGCCTGGTGGTCCAATGATACCACACAGGAAGACACCGACGACAACGACGACGACGGCAGCGATTCATTCGCCCGGGTGTCTTTGGCGTCAATTTGCATGCATGATTCCTTGCCGGCATCGCGTGAGGATATCGTGGGCGGGTTTCCTGGTAACGATTTGCACCATTTGAATGTACGAGCCCTTATTTTCCGGTGGGTGGCTCGCTTCCACCGGCAAGCCAACCAAGCCGTAGGGTGAAAGAACCATATGCGCTATCTTTCATCAGTCCTTCAAACGTAAGACTTATAAAGCCTCCAACCCGGTCGATTCCATGCAATTCCATTCGTTCTGCACCTAAGGAACTACATCATCATCCACCAAAAACGAACAAGCACCACACACCAGCATCCGGTCGGTTGGACAACGAACGAAAGCGTTCGAAAAAGGGAACGCGAAGCAACGGCTGCAGGACGACAAGCGCGAGATGTGTGACCCAGATACGAGGGTGGTACGTGACAAATGAGAGAAAAAGGCAAACCGATTCCGGGCCCGGTTCGGCAGAATGCTATCACGGGCAGAAGCTGTGCAAGATGGTGGCTGGAATGCTTCTTGCCATTCTTGCATGCAGCGGTCGATAGACGCTTCTTGCTGCTGGTACACTTTCCGGGTCCAGGGTTTCACACCGGAGGTCTCGCGCGAGATGAGCCGCCAGCGATATCCAGCCGAACAGGCGAAATGCATGACTGAATATTAATCCGACCTTACGGCGAACGGTAGGCAATTGTTTCCTTGCTGTTGTGACTACCAGCCAATGGTCGCGATTATCGCAAGAAAAAGCGTACAACGGCGGCTGCTTGCTGGCGAAACTGGTTGCGAGTGCCGTGTTAAGCCACCCATACAGATGGAAGGCCACCGTGCTGTTTGCACGTGCTGCACCTCCGTCGTTGTGGCCGTTCGGGGAAGCGTCGGGATTACCATAAAATTGCACTCGAATGTTCTTTTGTGTTGGCGCGCCACGATACGAGCCGGTGGCGACTGGATGGATTCCCAGCAGTGGAACGGATTCCGGACGGTGCCATAGTGCGAACCCACGTACGCGTACGCTTCGCCGGAACGCGAATCGGATGCGTGGCTGCGTGCGCACCATGGCCATTTAAATCATTCGTGGAATAGTTGCCGTTACTCACGCAATGTGCGAGCGCAAGAAATTCGAACAAGCACCAGTTCCATCGGGACGCAGTGTGTAAGAGTGAAGACATGCAAGAGTGTTTGGGGTGGTAAAGCGGGTTTAGTAGATGTATGACACGTTAGCAGTACTTTTTAACGTTTTGTTTAAAGCTTAACGCATTGTTCTGGTTACTGTTTATCTGTAATTTGAACCTTATTTTATTGAGTCTTTTCATTTGCAATGCATAAATCAATGTTTTTGAATAAATCAAAGCTGGTTTATATGAAGCACGAATTATGCACAGCAGTAGTAAAGCGTAGAATATTTCATGAGAAGACTCTGCTTCCATACATCCATTTGCTTTTGTATCGTATCCTTGAAGTAGAGCCAAATCACCTCCCCCGCAATGAGGACTGACGGCTAAAGAGTAATATAGGCCCTCAAGTTGCACGCAGCAAACTCACATGCAAGCTCCACAGTCGTTTGTGAACGTTGAACATTGAACATTGAAAATATAAAAACTATTGGTTTATAAAATAAAAAAATCTTATTTGAACGAGTTTTAATAAAGTTTTAGTAATTCAATCAACTTTCTACTCAATTCATGTTTAAATATAAATTTTTCCGAATATTGAGCCACTTAAATTAAAAAATTTGACTCACTATAAAATTATTTCAATTATAACATAAACTGTCTCGTTTTAATGACGAAATAAGTTAGTGAAATGTTTTTATAATTTAGTCTTATACATAAGCTAGCTTTTGCGACACTTAACAATAATTTCAAAAAACTTTCCTCATTTTAATAATGATTTATTTAAATAATATTTTTATGTTCTACGAATAATGGACACAATCTACCGTGATTTTTCACCCAAGATTGCATGAGACCCTCGTACAACTTGAGGGTCTTTATCACTCTTACAGCCAAAATACAGCCAAAATATTACACAGCCAGTTTATTCTGTCAATTTGAAGCAGTGGTGACCAAACTATTAATCGCACTGGAACAACAAATATGTCCCATCTATAGGTGCAGGGCCACGAGAGCTGAGAAAATGTTGATAAATTCCATCAAGAGTCGTCGCTATTTTCAGCGTCTTAACTGCTTTTTCCGCGCACACTTTCTCATAAAAAGTGATAAAAAGCTACACATAATCAAGCCGGTCTCGAGCAAACGTCATAATTTTATCAACATTGTTGTCAACTTCTTCTCGTGGATTTTCTAAAAAAATATTTTTTCCTAAAAGCTCAAAAGATCTTTTTTCCGGGTTGAAACATGAGTTGGCAACGTTAACGTCCAGTGAAAATCAGTGACGGATCAATTTTTTTACAGACCCTACTTGGTGGCTTGGATGTTGGCCCCCATGTCATATCCATATTAGATGGGCTGAACGGAGGAAGGGAATATCTTATCCTTTTGAAAAGGACCATAACACGTACGAGGCCTCCAATGCGAAAACCTTACTACGAAGCTACTAGTGCAAAGCTGCTAACGCGATTGATATTCTGAGAGCTTTCCAACTGTCAACAACAGTGGCCAAGATTTAGTTTTCGAGCAATATCCTATAAGACTCTGCCGTCAACGTGGAATCGCAATCTTCGAGGATTAGAAAAAGCTTCAAATATGTATACTATTGCACGAAAATCGAGTACAAAAATCGTGACTAACACCTCATACAATATACCTTTTTAACCAGCTACCAAAAAGCTTCATAAAATATTCAGCAAAACACCATCACATACAAAAATGGTTCGCAAAAAAAAAGAGCAAAACATGCTTAAACGTTCAAGAAATACATTGAAACTCACTTTTGCTATTTTATTCTTCGCAGTTTTATCTGCCAACAAGCCAACAAGTAACCATTTGGTGACCATCTCGACCAACGACAGTCATGTTTCACGATCGATTTTACGCCACCAAACGCCACCATCCAGTACCACCATCAACCACCAACCGGTTTTTCCAATGGCTCGCAGATCGAAAAAACTGATTCCCGTAACCGTATAAATTTGGAAAACAATAAAATAAAATTGTTAAAAAATTCATACCAGCCACCGTACGAAAGCCAGGATGTCAACCTTCGCGTAGCAAACGCGCCTTTACGCCACCGAGCAGATGTAGCTGTTTGGTGGTGGTGGTGGTGGTGGCGGTGGTGTCTGGGACCCGCTTCACAGTAAGGGACTCCCAACGGGACTGTCAGCGTGCACAATTCCATTCAATCCGATACCGGTAAAATGTTGCCTTCCCCGTTGGGTGTAGAGCGCGTACAGGAAGGACACAATCGCGTACCGGGAAGAAGACGACACTTTCGTTCGTTTTGCGACATTTTTGCTTCGTTTTTGTGTTTTGTGGTTTTAACATCCCTCCCTGAATGAGTATCAATGTTGAGCCGTAGTGCAGTGGCTTTTCGGGAGGGATGCTTACGGCGGAAACAAAAACGTAAGAGCCAGACAACCGAAAGCGTTTCGTCCTTTGGCTCGATCCGGATTGCAATCGCGACAAAACGTTTTCATTCCGTCGCGCTTGCCGCCTGTTCTTGTCCTCTTGTAGCATCTTTCTGTTCCCGACCATGAATAGCCACCGTCCGACGTCCTTTTCGGCCTGGCTCGATACAGTTTGTGGCCGGGCTTGCAACGTTTGTTCGGAAGTGATTGTTGGAAGAGACAACATGAAAACTATGTTTCAGGGCTTTCGAGGCGACCGTGGATTGGTTTTAGTCTTCATTCTCAACCGGCAGCACGATGCACCGATGCAGTTCGCTTGCACTCGACACACAAGCACAGCTGAAAGCGGTGTCCATGCGAAGGTGACGTCTTCACGACCATGTAGATCATGAGCCTGCCATTGCCCAGCCAGTGCCAGTACGCGAACGATCGTTTGTGTCCAAAAAAGGAAAACCTTCCCCCCTCGCACGTCGTGGTTCTGTTCGGTTCGCTCGCGCCAGCGGAAGCCATTTGCCGCGCACCGAAGGTACCATTGTTTGCAAAACAAGTCGTCCCGAATGGGGACTCAAGGAACGACGAAGAATGTCGATTGCAGCATCGACATGCACGTAAAACACACCGGGGAGCACGATAAGCGCGGCAAGCAGCCGCTATCCATGAGCGAGCCGCTCCAGCGTGTTACGAATACAATGGCGAAAATTTCGCGGAAATCTGAATTGTCCTCCGCTTGCTTCGGTCCTTACGGTGTGCGTTGCGATGGCCGAGTGTATCAGCTGGAAAACCGGGTCCAGGTTCGGCCAACAGAGATATTCGACATCATCGAACTTGGGACTTCGCCTTCGGTAGGATATTTTTTTCCCCACTGCTCTCACAAGTTTGACGTTTTCTGCCTTGGAATCGATTGAATGGACATGCATGATTTATCGGGAATTTTGTAGCAAGTTCGGAACGGGATAAATGTTTCCCTCTTCTTTTGTTTTGGTTTTTATGTGACGATTTTTTTTTCCTTCCCGCAATCCTTCGACGACCATTCGGGAGCCCAACGCGAAAAGCCTTTTCGACTCAACATGGCGGAGGTCACGTTTTTGGTTGCCTGCCATTGCATCTTGTTTAGGGGGTTTTTATGTTATATGTCTCCCTTCCGTAGCGATCGATCGAGCTTCGATTTGGTTACAATCGATTTTTCGTACCGAATACATGAATCATTCGGTGGTTTGTACGATCGATTCTTCACTCAATCCTTTTTTGGGACGCGTAGAACTTTGACTTGAATGTTGAGCTTTCAGCTTCCGGAAGGGACGGTTAGCTGATGCGGGTGGTGTGTATCCACCACACAGTTTGTCGGTGGTCGTGGTCATAAATTTTTCAACACTTTCAACCGGTTTGTCCCTTTTATGGGAAAATGTTTCACGTCACCGAGGAAAGCATGCTGACGTTGTTCACCCCGGGAAAGACCAGAACGCTGACCTAAATTGTTTTGGAATGTGTAATGTGTGTAAAATGTGCAAAGAACACATGCTCTTGGAGCTATTCAACTACATGTTAGCTATATTCTTCTTCTAATTTCTTACACTCTTTGCACAATTGTCTGTCTTTATTTTGATTTTGTTGCTCAATTCAATGAGCTTAAAACGAAAACTACACAACAGATATCAAATTCTCATCGACTAAGCGGATGAAACGCGATCTTTCTAGATCTTTGGAAGAATAGCGTAGCGTTTCTTGTTGAAAACAACTTCAAACAACAATGTGCTAATTCAACTTCATACAAGTCTAGCGATTAATCGATACAATTGATCGACTTGAATACTTTATGGTTTAGTGATCTTCTGAATCACGCCAACCATCCATAGCTTATAAGGTTAATCGAATCCACATAATTTTATAGTCAGGCCTCACGGGACCTACGGGATAATAGTTCATATGGGATTTAAACCCCAGACTATTCATCAAACAACTCGATTAACCTAGCTACTTCTTTCGTTACTAATATCTATAGATTCTGAAATCCATCTTTTTAGCAGTCTTGTTGTTGAGCCGGGTCCTTGTCCTCACCCGATTGAACTCCTAACTCAATGAACAGTCGAAGATTTTGGTTAGAATACTACTTACTTACTTACTTACTTATCAGGCGCTACAACCGCTTTGCGGTCTTGGCCTGCCGCAGCAAAATCCGGAACCGCTCACAGTCCCGCGCCGTCGTCCGCCAATCCGTTATCCCGGCCTTGATGGCGGATGATTTCACGCCATGATGATTTCGCACCTCAATCTAGGCCTACCACGCCTCCTCTATCCGTGTGGACGGCCTAAAAGGACTTTCTGAGCTTGGTCGTCCGGTGCCATGCGTATAACATGGCCAGCCAATCGGAGCCTGGCGAGCCTAATCCGCTGCACGACGATGAGGTCATCATACAGTTCGTTGCGGCTCCTCCATTGTCCTTCCACACATTCGGAGCCAACGATCCTTCTGAGCATCTTCCTCTCGAACGCGGCTAAGAGAGCTTCGTCTATTTTGTACAGGGTCCATGCCTCAGAGGCGTATGGGGACTATAAAGGTACGATACAGTCCCAGTTTCGACCGTCGTGACAGGTTTTTTGAGGGGAGATGTTTCCTTAAGCTGTAGAATGACCGGCTAGCCGCCAGCCTTGGTCTTTGCCTCGTTAATCTGCAACCCGAAGATTTCAGCCGCCTGCTCGATCCTTTGGTAGGCCTCTGCTGCCTGAGAGAGCCGCAGACCAATGATGTCTATATCATCAGCGTATGTCAGGATCTGAGTTGACTTATGGAAGATGGTTCCCGAAGTCTCCACCTCCGAGTCACGGATGGCTCTCTCTAGCGCCAAGTTGAATAGGAGACAGGCAAGCCCATCTCCCTGTCACAGGCCTTTGGTGATAGCAAAGGACCCTGAAAGTTTTCCATCCACTTTCACCTGGCATGTGACGTTGGTCATGGCAATTCTAACAAGCCTGATCAGTTTGGCCAGGATTCCAAAAGAGCTCATGGCCTCGTAGAGTTTTGCCCTGGCTATGCTATCATATGCGGCCTTGAAAACTATGAAGAGATGGTAAGTGTTCAACTGCTGTTCAGTCATCTTCTCCAAGATCAGTGGTAGATTTTCCGTTACGGAATCCTTTTTGATAGTTTCCAACTATCTTTTTTACGAATGGGACAAGCTTATCCTGAAGGATCAGGGAGAATATTTTGTAGGCGGTATTCAACACCGTAATACCCCTGTAGTTGTTGCAGTCCAACATATCTCCCTTCTTGTAGGAGGGCTGACAATAAAGTAAGGTCTCCAACGCTGCAACTTCGCCGGATCACGCGCTAGGCGAAAGCTGGAAACACCGCCGTGTTCCTTGGTTCCCCCACTACCACTTTGCTGCTGGGTGAGGCTTCCCCGACCGCTCAGTCTTGGCTGAGCAGCTGTCAACGATGGAGGTACCCCTCGCGTCAGCGTCCAAGTGCGAATTGCGTTCTGTAATACGTTTTTTGAGTGCGAAAAAGGTGACACCTATTGAAATCCATCGTCAACTAGTTGAAGTTTATGGGGAAAAGTGTATGGACATAAAAAACGTGCGTAAGTGGAGCCGCGAGTTCAATTCCGGGCGCACTAATGGTCACGACAAGGAGAGAAGTGGCAGACCGTCGGTCTCGGATGCGATTGTTCAAGCAGTGGAGGCCGAAATGCTCAAAAACCGCCGTGCGACAATTAGGGACTTGGAAGAGAAGCTTTGAGGAGTGTGTAGCAGCGAAAAAATCCGTCATATCCTTAAACGCCATAAAAACAAACGCCCAGGATTGTTGAGCAAGGGAGTGAAATTTTACCACTACAACGCGCGCCCGCACACAGCCAACGTTACCCTTGACCTGCTCAAGAAATTTGGCTGGGACATCATCGATCACCCTCCCTATAGTCCCGACGTGGCCCCAAGTGACTACCACATGTTCCCCGCCCTGAAAAAACATCTCGGAGAGAAGAAGTTTGAAAGTGACGCGGAGGTTCAGAAAGAGGTCAACACCTGGCTGCGCGAGGCGGACGGAGAGTGGTATTCTGCCGGCATAGACAAGTTCATCGTGCAAGGTGTTGGAAAAAATGGCGATTATGTAGAAAAGTAGCCAAGACCTTGGCCTTTCCAACGGTGTATCGCTTTTTGTAAATAAATGTCATTTTCTATGAAAAAAAAAAAAATTGGAGACCTTACTTTATTGTCAGCCCTCGTTTATGGGATTGGTTAAAATACTGCTTTATTTAAATTCTTACATGTTAGTTTATGCTATGAAAATTCTGACCAAGTCTGCAAGTTTTCGAAACGTATGTTTAGATCGATTGGTTTTGTTCGATCGCTGGTTGAATTTGTTTTATTTTTACCTTTAATATTGATTTGCGAGAGTCAATATATAGGCGGATCGTCGCGTGCGACATATTGCCCTGGCACCAAACAAGTCTACTATCATTCATTCCACATGCTACGTATACAGAGTTTCGTCTAGTCTAAACACGATTTTAGCTACAGCGCGGTACGTCATGGCCATGGCAATAAGTAAACTGATTCAATAATGAGTTCGTTGAAAAATAAAATGGTTCGTTCGTTGTGATACTTATTCCTTGTCTTAGCATCTTTAGATCAAAGCCAAACAAATCATAAAAAACACACGAAAAATAAAAACTCCTCCTTTTTGCTCCACTACAGGCACTTCTCAGTGCGACGGTGTGCCCGGTGTGGTAACGGAATCAGCGCCTCCGACCTGGTGATGCGAGCCAAGGACCTCATCTTTCATGTCAACTGCTTTTCCTGCCTCGTTTGTGGACAGTTGCTGCGCGGTGGTGATACGGCCGGTATACGTGATGGGCGTGTGTTTTGTGGCGATCATTACGAGTCAGAGGTGTTAAGGTGAGTGTTGAAGATGTTCTACGTTGGGTTTGCATGTTTCAACTTTGAATAGTTTTTAAAATAGAAATTATTATCCTTCGCATATACTTGCAATCACTGGTTTTTCTTTCCTTGTCCCTACTTCTATGTCTCATTTCATTATCTCCCGCTCTATATCTCTATTTCTCTCTTTTTTCATTTTAATTCCATCTGGCTCGCTTAAACTATGCTTAAACTATTCTTTAATCTACTCGTTCCCGATCTCATCCTCACCAATCCGCACTCGGAAAACAAAATCAATCGATCGAATGATAAATCCACATGCAACAACTACGAAACAAAACACAAATCCATAATACACCCCAAAACAATGGACTCGACGGGTTCGATACGCTAATGTAATGTACCTTGCTTCACACATTGCCACCACAACCACACACCACCAACCAGTGAACCCGAAACCATTTCACCGCAGTTTTTCCCCGTAACGACGGCCGGCGGCATGGCGGTACAATCGTCGCAGAAAGGACGACCGAGGAAGCGAAAACTCGCCACCCCGCAGCCACCGGGCCTGCTAGATCCTAGCGGCGGTTCACAGCATCCCACCACCTGCCCGTCGCTACAGTCGGCGCCAACGCAACCGCAAGCACCTCAACTGCAGACACAACAAACGACACCACCACAGCCGCTCGAGGCACTCGATGCTGGTACGCCTCTACGTTTAGGTAAGTCGGGGAAGCGGGGCCAAACCCGTGCCGGAACTGCTTCCCGGAGTACGTGTATGCTCACGTTTTTTTCGCCCCCTTTTCGCATGGGTACGAAACTCACGGATTCACATGCGCTTATCAACGGCACAACCCTTCGTTCACATCCCACGGGGGTCGGATTTCGTCACCAACTATCGGAGAGTTGTGCCCACCGTACGACAATGTAGTTGATGAGCGTGAGCGTATAGCGCCGTTGGACTTACCATGAGGCCTCAAGAGGCTCTCGGTTAAAAACAGGGATATTTACTTCTTTTCCCGTGCATGTTTGCAGTTGTGTCTACCATCCAAAGTGGCTGTATCAAGAGCCACAACACTTACGTGACTTTTGGAAGATAATATGAGCGCGATAAAGTGCAGCTGACCGAAGTAGGCTGGGCTGAAGACAATAGCGTGCATGAGAGTCAAACACTTCTCTTCAGCATATTGTGTGTCAAAACGTGAGAAGACTTTTATGAACTTCGAAAGAGATCCTGATTACATCTCGGGACCAATAATCGGGAATAGTCGAGCGATTTCTGGGTTCTGAATAACTCGCCGCCAGCAGTTCGTCGCCGGGATCACTTTTTATGGAATCTCTTCAGGATGAAATAGATCAATTTTGGGTAGATCTGGACTCTGTTGCACTATTTGGGCACCGTTCAATATAAGATATAATGTCTTAAGATATTTAAGAACTCAAATATTCAAGCCCGGTCTCGGTAGAAGCATTGTTTTTTCTGAGCATTTTTTAAAACTTATTTTATTCTTTATTCTGTAGAATTCAACGTTATCGCAATACTGTTGAATAATTTTATTTTATTTACTCATGATTGAGTATGACGGCACGTCACCATATTGTCATAATAATGAGAATTTTATCTCTATACTTTTCTATTTATATTATTTATTTTGGCTTCTACTTCAGTTTGACAGACCTGCATTCAAGGACCCATCATCGTTCTACACAACTGTCGTGGAACGTGTCATTTTCGGGTTCTACCGCAAGATGAATCACTTTTCATTCAGGGTTAAAGAATGGTCCACTCAGGAGCCATTTTTTGCCCCCAACTGCAAATACAAGCTTCTCTCGAGGCCAGCTTCTAGGTGGCCTACGGGCTCACTTTAACGGGAAAGACAACCCCCATCCCATAAGCGGTCCCGGTGGAATCGCTTTGCAATAGCCACCCGCGACGGGAATATACAAAACCCTGCGCCGCACAGCGCCGCATCGCCCTTTCAGTGATATCGTCGTGGTGGCGCCAATCCTCCTGGGAGGCAATCAACGCACGGTTTATTGCCCGCCCGTGTTTGCCATCTTTCCTTTGGCATTTCAATCACGTGTCAATCCCCAAGCTCATATCCGGAGCCCACCGCCATGCGTGAGCCAAAGATGGTTTCGAGCGCTGCCCACCGCTGCGTGCGTGCACTTTTTATTTTTATCTATGCGGCTAAGATGCAGGAAGATTTCTCGAAAGTGCAACCACCGGATGTTGCATTTGAGGTAAAGGGCAATTACAAAAAAAAAAAGACGCCATAGCTTACGTTGTCTCGACTGGCAAGAGTTCCCCTGAGGGAAGGAACCTATAACAACCGTTTTGGTGTGGTGTTTGGTGTATTATCGAACGCTGAACATACGGCTCGAGGCGATCGGGTTTCCGGCATTCAGTAAGCTCGCTCGACCGGGCTGGAATAGTTCACCCTCAGGGCAATACACATCCTTTTGCGGTGGGATGACCATAGGGCGATCCTTGGGGATGGTCGGAAAGTTAAGTTGTAAGGTAACGCGCTGCAGTCGATTCGTTGGTAGCGCGCCACTGCGGTTTTATGCATTTGAAGCCATGCTTGGGTATGGTGGGCGAGTGCAAGGATCATAGAAAGTGGATGTAGCCAAGAGAGGACCAGATTGTCTGCGTTTGATGCCAATATGGAGACAAAAAATTATATTTATTGATTCCAAATCTTTTCTTGATTTAATGAACTGCTAGAGGACGCCGGTCGTGTAACAATTGAACCCCCAGGCCTGGCCTGCCGAGTGAAGACTCTCATCGTTGCGTAGTCTGATATAAGTCGTTTAATATAAGTCCAATATAATGAATTGAGGCAGATAAATTAGATAGACTTTATAACCTTATAGGCCTTAGGAGGACACAACTCAGCTCTAATAATTAGGTTTTTTGGTTGCTGACAAGCTCAACACTTTATATTCCGTGTTTCCGTGATGCAAGGTTTTCGAGATAATCTACCAATATTCCAGGCATTTTTAGACTCTGTGTACAACGAAATGGACCACAGAACTTCACAAAAATATAGCAATCCTGTCATAGTTGACGTTATATCTTGTCTAGTTTAGGCTGAATGTTTCAATTTCATCCTGGAATGTGACGACAACATATAACGGAATCTGGATGTATCAAGAAACTCCGCTTAATACTATCAAGGTTTGTTTTTAACAGCATGTAAGTCATCGAGTCATCCTCTACAAAAATGTAAATGAAGTGTAGAATCAGATTTTCTCAAGAGGCTATCCCTAAAATTAGGCATGCTCAATAATTGACAATAATAAAGATGACTTATTTTAAACTGATTGAAATGACCACTTCAAACCTAATAAAACCGCAGTCGTTTGCTAGACCTTAAACAACCCATTTCATTTACATTACTAATTAATTTCTTGTGCACTGTTTCCTAAACTGACAATGGCAAGACGATAGTGTTGAGTAATTGATTTAATATCGGCCCGCTGCAATCACCGGATGCTCTGCCTCGGTTCGAATTCAACATCCAAACCATCCTACACAGTTCGCCACGCTCGTATCAGTAGCAAATGGCCAATTATGAGTACACCACTGGGTCATGAACCAACCTCCGCAAGGCATAAAGCCCTCTCCCTCGTGCTCTTACGGAGCAAGCGAGAAAAACAAGCCCAAGAAAAGCCTCCAAATTATTTCGAACCTATCGGATGGTTCCAGTGTGCCTTCGTTAGCATTTGGCTGCAAGCCCGAGCTTTTCTGCCACTCTTGCAGCGTTCGACGCTTGTTCGCGTGCCCACTACCTTTCGAGGCTTCATTAACCCTCACTGCACGATAACGGCCAAACAAAACGGGCGGCATCTAGCTCCAGAACTGTCTGCTTGCCGAAGAAAGAACTTCCGAAAGCAAACAACTGCAAGACTCTGGCCCGGTGTGAGGCTCGGGCGAGTGCTCACATCATTAAATTAAAATAAATCACTCATACTTCCTATTATGCTAATGATTCGTGTATCGCATCTTCATTCCCGGCCGTAATTAGCTACGGAGTGCCTTCAGAGCGCCCCGGGATGCATCTTCCCTTTTTTTTCTTGTTTGGCTTTATGCAAAACTGTGAGCCTCAAGTGGGAGGCATGCACAATTTCGACACCATATATCAAATCACCGATAGGCGCCCTTTCTTTTACTGCTGCTAATGGAGCAAAAACAGAGAGAGAGAGAAAGAGATAGATAGCACAAAAATAACATATTATCAGAATGCCGTTGGTAGAATGAGGAGAACTAAATCGAAAGTAAGAAAAAAATAACACCCAGTCTGGAGGGAAAATATTGGCACAGTATAATGGCAAAAAATCAAGCGAAACACGGTAGCAAACGAACCCCGACCGCTTTCCTGGAAGTAGCAGCCTTTTTTTTAAATGTTGTTGCTAAAATAGTTTGGAAAATATCGTCCGAGAGGGGTGAGTGGGCTTGATGAGATTCATTTGGACGTCCCACGATGGGTGGGCGGCCGGACACGATCTTCTCGCGTCGGTCGTGAAATCATCATCATCAGGGCAAATGGGGAGATCGTGCTAAAATTATGGCCGGTCGAGTAGCGCGAACGTACAACTTCATTAAAAGGAAATAAATAAATATGAGCCCATACCGATCCCGATCTCGGTGCGCAGTGCTCAGACCGTGGCTGAATGAAGACATCCTCGGACGCTTTGCTCTATTTACTTCGGTGGAAAGATTTTGCCGTTTTATTTGTGATACAATAACATAATATTTAATATTCAATATTAACCATGGGTGACTACTTTAAATGTATGCTAGCAACATAAAATCAAGAGCATAACTTATGATGCTGCCCATGAATAAAAACGATAAATTATGTACGCTTGCAAATGTTTTTCTCTCGTCATAAAATCGACACCCTTTCGGTCATATAATGAACTGCACGAAGGGTTTGGAATGGCGATGTCAGATTATCTAACTAGGTGGGACTTACACACACACACATCATTATTTTCATTTACTTACTCCAGTTTTTTCTTATCCCATACATTTGCCCTTAACTATGGCAGTAATAAACCATTTCGTAGTGCCCCTCCCATCGGTGCATTTGCATGCTGCTGATGCATGTTGAGCTTTTCTTGCTGCTAAAACAAAAACAAGCTTACATGAAAAACGCCTAATCACTTCGAACCTTAAGGAAGATAAGCAACCACTCACTGAAAGACAAAGCACACCCCCAGCGGAATCGTCTCGAGAAACACACACACCACGAACCCAACAACAAAAAACCTCCAACAAAAACGATCATCTTCGTTCGCCAGTTCCAAGAACTTTATACTGCCGTACTAAACGGGTTCGCCGAGGCCTACCACTAGGCATCGGGTAGGCCTCGGTCAGTACTCTAATTTCGCACTAAAGCTAAACAAGCTCAGCCCAACCGTCCCAAACGAACCGAGATACGTATCGGGCCTTCGGTTACAGGCCAGCCGTGCAGCATAACAACGCTAATTTTCGATAAATATGACCACGCCACCAGCCACCAGAACCAGTCAGGGTAGCAAAAAAAAAGGCAAATAAACATGCCACTTGGGAAAAAAAAACACACAGCCAATCAATGCAAATCTACGAGGTGCAGTTTTGCCGCCTCCGCGTAAAATTCGCCATCCAGCTCCGGCAAACATAATGGCAGCTGGAACCATCAAAAACCGCGGGTGCATAGCGTTTCGTTTCGGTCGAGATTTCGTGCATCCCGTTCGTTCCACCGGTTCTGGGAAATGTATTGGAAAAAAGCTCACCAACTCGTACCCTGGCAGGGCGATTTTTTTTTTCTCTCTTGTCTGTCTCTCTCGCCTCTTGCATATGCATCACACTGGAGCACAATTTAAGCTTCACTCCAAGATGCACAATGCAACATGTTTGTATGTAAAGTATGTTTTTACTTTGAATACCTGCTCCGCCTGCTCCAGGCCCGTTACACTGTCTTCTTGAGCGGCCGAAACAATAGATACATGCCAGTGAGGGTGGTTTTTCTCGTCAAACGGATGACGGCGAAAACGCAAGCAACAATTAAAACAAATAGCAATAGCAAGAGAAAGTAGAGGGATATAAATCGAAGCGAAAGGAAGAATAACGAGGCCGAGGGAGTGGTGGTAGCGCAACGTTAACGCTTCACAAAACGGTACCACCCACCGTCACCCCGGAAAGCCAGGGGTTCAATAAACAAAACTACCGCGCGATCCGCGCGGTCTGTCAATGCAGTCGTAAATTTTTGCATTTTCCGCGCAAATCAGCAATTATTTAGCAGCATGCCCCCGTTCCATTCGGGGTAAGTTGTTGGAAAATATGTTAAACACATGCTCCCGAGTCGGTGCCGGTAGGTAGGAGTGATATTGGCGGGTGGAAATAAATCGTTTTGTTGTCTCGCACCCTCGTGCATTTGCTCGGTAAGCTGCATGTGAAGCGAGTTGCATCAAAAGTTAGCCATAAAGCTGGCCTAGCTGACAAAGCCGACAAGCAGTTTGTTCGCCGGTTGAGGGTGGTAAAGAACGACTTGTGGAAAATTAGTCGTACGGAAGAAATTTACGTTCCTGTTGGTGAAGTGTGTACAAATGTATACCCAACCGGGACAGCGATTTACAGACAGCGATCAGCGTACGGTGCAACGATGGTGATGATCATAATTTTCACCCACTGCATTTTTCTCTCCCTCTCCCTCTGCGATAGATCTTCTGCACAAGGAGCTGAGCGTCAACAGTTTGGATCTGTCCACGTACGACGGTAGCCAGTCGCCCGGGTCGGGCGGTGCGCTTACACCGAACTGTCGCACCAAGCGCATGCGCACCTCGTTCAAGCACCATCAGCTGCGCACGATGAAGTCGTACTTTGCCATCAATCAGAACCCGGACGCGAAGGATCTGAAACAGTTGGCACAGAAGACGGGCCTGTCCAAGCGTGTGCTGCAGGTAAGCTAATCGATTTTTGTTTTTTTTTTTTAATGCAAGCTTGATTTAACAAGCATGGAAGAAGGCATGAATTCGAAATTCCAACCAACCATAAAAATTGTTATACAAACTTCAAGAATCGACGTATTCAAGAACTCTCGTGACTTGAGAGCCAATCGAGCCCACCTGGAGATAGATCACACCTATCACCTTGAGTGATTTCCAAATATCACTAAATACTAATTACTTATTCCTTCCCTAGGTGTGGTTTCAGAACGCACGCGCGAAATGGCGCCGGAACGTGATGCGCCAGGACGTGGGCATGGGCAATCCGGGCCAAACGCTCGGCGGTCTACCATCGATCGGTGCCGTCACCCTTCACCACCACAGTGCCAACGGACCGAACGGACCGAACGATCCCGGCAGCATCGGTGACCTTTCCTCGACGCAGGTCCTCGAGGAGATGCACAACATGACGTTCGCCGAGCTGTACTGACACAATCTGATGATCAAAAACATGATCCTGTCGAATGTGATAAAGCTGTCGCGCAATCAATCGCCGGCCAGTCCAGGACCTGTGGCTGAGGACGCGGTTGATCATGGCAGCTTTCGATCGCAGCTCCACCATCACACCGGCGAAGAAACCGTCCCGGGTATGGGTCTTCTGGATGAGGCAGATCCCGGTGGACCGTTGCTAGACGAGATGACCCTTGAGGCTGCTTCCGACGCTGGTGGGTGGACACCGATGGGATGTCTCGATGGTACGAGCTGCACCTCGCTGCTGGACGAAGCGTAGGAAGGGAGAAAACACACAAGAATGCGCGATTGTAATTAGTAAAGTGTTACGTAGGATAAGCGCGTGACGTAGCGTTCTTTAAACCTCTTCACCAGACCAGTCTTGCCACATCTTTCTCTCACTCTCTCGCCTTAGCGCTCAGCCGCGAAACGATTTGTCGCCTCGTTAGCCGTTGCAAAATGGGCCACGAGAATGGTAATTTTGTAGCCACACACGCGTT
Source organism: Anopheles maculipalpis (assembly GCF_943734695.1). NCBI lineage: Eukaryota > Metazoa > Arthropoda > Insecta > Diptera > Culicidae > Anopheles > Anopheles maculipalpis. Next base: position 15,969,671 of record NC_064872.1, on the reverse strand, counting down.
CCGTAAGTGGCTTACTGTTTGCATTTGCCTTTCCGCACTAATTGGTCCCTTGGATGCGATATGGCATCAGCGTGCATCATCATCATCATCATCATTATTACTATCGTCAACTTCACACCAGCATCGTAAAGGAAATAATGCTTGATAACAAGCAAACGGAGCTCAAATTGCAGCCGATGCACCGAACAATTTGTCGCCCCGTTTCTACGGGTTTCTCTCGCCGGAGCTGGTGCTGAAGGTGCGGAAATGTTTTTAAGTGTGCCATACGCCCGACACCAGCAGTCCCGATTTCATAATGAAAAGTAAACTCACAGAAACAGCAGAGTGCTCTAAGCGAGTTTTTGCACTCGATTCCTCTTTTTTTTTTGTATTTTCCTTCCCACCTAGAACTAAACGGTTTGTTCCGTTCTGCAGCTCCACTCAACCAACTGGTGCGGATGATGGCAAAAGTGTTGCGCTCTTTGCACCTCCCTCCAATCTCCCACCTTCTTCTCCCTTCTCTCCCTCTTTTAGAACCTTATAATCATGCCGACGGTAGTGCGCTCTGCCCGTTACCCTTTGGGTCAGCCATGTAATTAATTAATACGATAAACCAACAAACGATTAGTGACGAAAGTGTGAATATGCTGCACGGTGCCGCGAATAAAACGGGGGCCCAAAGACGGGGTCCCCCATCATTAAAGGGTGGAAAAACAAAACAGCCATACTCCATGCGAAACAAAATGGCTTCCCCCGTGTACCCTCGCTCGAGACCGATCGAGAGCTAAAATGTAAATCGTAATTGATTTAATAGTAGCCTCGTCGGCCGAACGTAGAACAAACATGTGTACACAATGTTTCATTATTTTGCTACCGCTTATTGCACACCAACTAATGGCACACAAAAACAGAGTTTCCAGTGCGAAGGTCAATTTTGAAACGGGTTCCCGGATGAAAGCACCCAGATGGATGTTTTATGTTAATTGGAAAAAAGCACTCCGAACGACATAACTTCAGTTGTTGCGGTTTGAACTTAAGTGGGTGTAAAACGATTACTAAACGGAGCGTTTTCTGTCGCATCAAGATGATTTTGTGCAGAAGAGAGGAAATTGATTTGCATATTGTTTTTTTCATTCTCTCTAAATTACTATTTTTTTCATATCGTTGTCATCCATGCGTCTATACGTGTAAGAGCGAAAGACTTCTACGCGGAAGCAAGCGACGAACGGAAGTGTGAAATAATTTAACGATCAACTGTCACCTTTTTGTGAATTTTTCTCTCCCCTTTAAAAAATGCTCCTTCGATGTATTTGTGTTCCCAGAGCAGGAAAGTGTTTAATCGATCGAAGGACATACCGAAAACGTAATGATCGTTTGTTACCACGGTTGACAAATCCGCACCGGTCGCAGGCGCCCTCGTTGGTACAAATTAGTGGTACAAATTAATTTACCATGCAAAAGAGTGCACACAAACACACAGCTACTTAAATTGCTCTAGCTTAATTTCACACCCGATTTATCGATTGTTTCTTACGGGGTTTTAGGTAATGGTTGGCATCGATGGTGGTCGCATCGCGTACCAAGGTGCACCAATTACAGTAAGATCGTACTACAACGAACCGCACCACATCTGTAACATTCTCCATTGCGAGAAAGGGTTAATTATTTTGCTTTCATACTACGACCCTTACTCTCGCCCCACACACACACACACACTCACCCAGCAGGAAGCGAATGACACGGTGTAACTTTTAATGAACCGGTACACGAGTTGGGCCCGCGTTGCAGCTTCCCCATGCCTGACGAGCAGCAACCCCCATTTTCTTCGCGACACTTGGTGCGGGTAGATTTGAAAAGTGTATTAATGATATTCATTACGCCGGGCCGCCAACCGAATTCGCGATCGCGACTCAAAACAAACAGTCACCCTCACTCGGACATGATCGTTTTGCCCGCTCTGACCCGCTCCCGCGGTGTGTTCAACCAGATACAAATCTGATTATCCAATTAAAGACCAATTATCGGAAACAACTACCTGGTATGGGCATGAGGGGTCGGCTCAGGTGGGTCGCGCACGGAGCTCGCAGCTGCACACGAACGAACAAAGTGTGAATAATGTCGTCCCGGGACTTGGATTGAGATGCAAAATCACTGTGACAGCAGTGGCCTCTGTGTTGTGCACCGTGAGCATCGATCGCTGCTGCTGGTGGAATGTAAAAGACCTTCTGCGGGAAAGCCTTCACACTATCGTCGGGTATGACAGGTGCAGCAGAGATTGTTGGTGCTGTTTTGCATGCGCTTGAAGCTCGGAGCACTTTCTTCGTCTCTTACCTTTTCACAGACAGACCGTAGGTGTATGATTAATGATGGTATTAGAAGTCGCGATTGAGACACGATTAGTTGACGCTAAGTGTGGAGGGAAATGAATAAGCCGACAGGATAGTTGTTGCAAAATAAATTCCGATTTCAATCGTTTTGCTGATTACGCTAATGGTATATTTTTCAAAAGCCAGACGAATCATTACGATTTATGGAACATTTAACAGCGGATATGAATTGGATGCGAGGGGTAATTTTCTTGTGTTAGCCACATGCTAGGTCATGCCTGCCATACATGGATAATAGAGTATAGACTAGACTATGACCAGTCTACGACTAGGGAGGACCGTGCTAGAATCGAACTCCATATAGAACCGTCCTCTCTAGTTCGTTCGTGTGAGACACCTCGCATGCGATGTTTCTGATTAAAGATATTAGAAGAAAAAATTAGTTCTTTATCGAAATTTGACGCTTTCTTGTGAACATGGGATATTTTATTTCGTTAAAATCTTTCTTCAAAAAGAAGCTGCATTTTTAACAAAATCGTAACTGGAAATATCTTTATCAACCAATGATCTCGTTCTCGTTCTATCGGATAGATCAAATATAATTCCAAGGAATAATGTCTAAGTAACACGGTTGTGTTGATAGGATTTAACATTTCAGCGGTTTTAAGTACACTTCGACCAGTGTCTCATTAGCATCACGAACTTATTTTTCATCCGCAACAACTGTCTCCGGCAAACCTCCCTTGCAATTAGTTTTGTTTAGTAGCGCATAATAGACTACACCCTTCTGATCCTGTTACTTTTCCAATATCTCGTCTACTTGGTGAGCTCTAAAGACGATCTCTAGCGCGAATATGGTTGCCATAAACATCTCTGCTTTCTTCATATTGAAGTAATGGAGAGGAAAAATCTCAGCAAAAGCAGAACAAAACACAAACAACTCTTTAAAGTGTTAACAATCATGACACTATTTCCTTATTGAATAGACCTGTAATAAGCGTGTAAAACAATCGATTGTTTTAATTAAACTAACCTTTTTCCTTGTCACGTTTTTGTTCTTTCAGGCCGTCGCAAAAAAAAAAAACAAATTCTTAAGATAACTAACAAAGCTAAACTGATACATTACGCAGCACAAAATCATTGTCATCATATTCCATAACGATGACAATTATCGTTGATTGCATATTTTGCTCCCTTCGGTATTAGCATCGTACATTGAAAACAAAAGCAAAAGAAAAAAACACCTCTAAAGCACCTATAATTTCATGTAAATTCTTTACCCGGTTCTTCCATTTTCCCATGTCCCTCCATCTGCTAGCAAACCTGACGGTCCGTGTCAAACAAATGCACTCCATTGCATTAACATTTTTCGAATAAAATACGCAAATTATAGCTTGTTAATGGGGCAAAGTTCTGCCCAGTTCTGTATGCCAGCTCATTTTATTTCAGTGGTAACCGCATATTTCGAAAAAAAAACCTGTTACCAAGCGCGTACCGCGTACAGAATCCCTCCTTGCGAATAGTTTGCCAAATAGCCGACACCGATAAAATGGCTTATTTTATGTTTAGCCAGCCCATACTGAAGCGCAAAACGGTTGGGTAGCAGCGATAAAGCGATCGTTTAATTCGTGTCCGGAAGATTCCTCAACCTGAGCCCACTCTTATCCGGATGGATGGATGGGGATCGTGTGTGTGTGTGTGCGTGTGTCTCCACGAGCGACATGCGTCACCGTTAATCAGTTGTGCGCAACCAGTCGGAGCATGTCGCACGTACGGACACGCGTCCTGGTGGAATCTGGAATCGGTGATGTGGGATGTTTGCGTGTGTATTCAGGCTAGTTGGAGGACCCCGTATCCTACACAACATGGTCAGCATAATTACTGATCCACAGGCTTTTGTAGAATGCACTGCGATCATGTGTTGTGTACTGTCCGCAACAGTACGTGTTGTCTCTGGAACTCGAAGTAACTGGCAGGATGGAGCTGCGATGTGCGCTATGACCAATGGAGAGATTGATGAGGACGATGAAACCAAATACAAAAAAATGTGAAGGGATGTTGTAGATAGGCCGAGATCCGATAATTTAGAGAACCTCAGAGAAGTATGATGTAGAAACTAGTACATTGTGTAGTATCAGGTATTACGCGTAGTATTTAGTGTGAATATGTATGTGATTATAGCACCAGCATTAGTAGAAGAAGAAGGAAATTAAATCAAAAATAGATCTTTAGGGTTGATGGCGTTGGTGCCGATGTTTGTGTCTGTGTTTTCCACAACAAAAACCTCATGCAAGCATTCTCACTGGAGGACCTCGATCAGCCGTAGATTGTACATTGTAGTCAATAATAAAGTAACAAGACTTAAACTTGATCACACGTAGCCTTGTTCACGCTATTGTTTTGCTATTTTTCGATAAAAATTCGTTTCGTTTTTTCTTTAACGGTTACATCTTCCTGACCACCTTCCCGAACGCACGATCAACAAGTATGCAACGAGATGCTGCACTTCCCAGTAAAAAGATGCCACCAAAACGATAAACCAAGGTGCAGAATTGTGTTTATGCAGTACAAATATTTCGATACAAAAACATACTACCCCGAAAAATAAAGCAAACCTGTGTACCGTTATCGTGGTACATAAATCGAACATCCCGTACCTGGTGTGGGTCAACCCTAATATCCTTCCCGAATCAGGACGAGGCATCCGACGTGTGCAGTGCGCATCAGTAAAATCGTGGTAAAAATTCAATATGGAATTTGCATCCAATTAAGGAATACTTTTCTTCCGTTTGGAGCGTACCAGGGCTTTTTGGTCTATAGCAACCCCAATTCCTGGTAGGGCGTTGACGGTGATCATCCGCTACCGATTGGGCGAAGATTCGCCCGTGTTAGCCACACAATGCCGGATTGGAAACGTGCGAGGATTTGTGAGCCACGACCGGATCGTTTTGGTCGTGAAGTTTCCGAAAACAATAGAGAATTATGCGACTCGAGGTTAGCGGCAGGACCAGAAGCGGCCATATCGAAAAAAGTGGGCTTCCGTGCGCGTTTTTTGTTTTTTTGTTTTGTTTGCTGGATTCTCATAAAAATGTCTGCAAGAAAGAAAGGGAAAACATATCGATCGTGTTGAAAGCTTCTTCCTTCTTGCCTTTGACAAAGATTGTATCCCTCTTTTTTTACTTTTCTTTTAAATCCACCTACACTTCAGTACAACATTGGGAAATAAAATGATAACTGAGATGCAAGTAAAAAAGAGAGAAAAAAGAAACTAAAAAAATAGCAAAAAAAAACAGACAAAAGAAACAAAAGTCAACAGAAAAATGCATCTCAAACCGAAAGAGAAAACACAAGAGATGAAAAAAAAAAACATACGAAAGAGAACAAATGAAGATTACACATGGATTCTGTCTGTATCGTGATGCTGCTGCTACACTGGATCAGTTTCATTTTTGTTGCTTTAGTTTTTTTTTATTTCCTGTTCTTCCTCTTTGTTCTGCTTTGTTATCGCGAAATATTTCGCTGTATTTTCTTTTCGTTTTTATTTGTACCGTTGATGCTTCTGCTGCTGTACAAAAATGCGTTTGTTTTGCTTTTAGCCGTTGATTTGTTACACACTCTTTGTTGTCTTCGTTTTAACTGTTTCACTTTTCCTTTTGGGTTGTGGTTATGTTTTCACAGTTTAGCTTTTGCTATTATATTCGAACATCCTTTCCTCTTCTCATGAGCATTCCTTCTATTTACATAATTGCCCAAAACAAAAAACAAAAGCATCTAAGTCGCGATCGTTTATGTACGGCAAGAAATCTGAAAACGGAACACATGAAGGAAGTGTTCAAAGGAGCAATGGAGAAAACGTACAAAATGGAGCTTTTTTCGAAAAATTGTAACATAAACAAGTTACAAGGAATGGAACATATTAGAAGTTTTCATAATTCTACGACTTTATTTTAATGTTTTGAATATAAAAATAAACCCCTCCAAGCACTTTTTGATCAACCCAAACAGGACGCAGGAGGATTATCAACGAGCAAATGGTGAACATGCATCGGAAATCTGTCGAAAAACTCACCACCGAACAAAGCAAAATCAGACCAATTAGCGAAATACCGAATAATTCAATTTCACGATTTTTTTCCACCACAAATCTAGCTGCCGATCAGGACGGAAGGATGATCAAAACGCACCGTAAAATAACAGCAACTACAACTATAGAACAAACCCGTTTTTGTTGGATGCATTCTGAACTACTCCGCAAGGTTATTTCCAGTGACCAAAAAGGGAATCAACGCACGTGGAAAATAATCCAAAAACAAAACAAAAGCAGATCTCACTTCCACGGCTGCTATTGCGGGTGATCTTTTACCTTACCAACACCAAACGCTCGCTAGCCGGCTCCGGAATCTCCGGGACCCCGATAATCGGAAGGATATCATCCTTCACCAGACCGAATCCCTGGGCGCGACAACCCGCAACCGAACGGAAGCCCAAAATTATGACAAATTATGGCGACCTGATTTGACGTAATTAAGGCATTCCGGGAAGCGTCCGTTTTTGGGGTAAATGGATTGGGCAAGTTTGGCCCAAAATAAGCAGCGAAGCAGTTGGATTTTCTTCGGAACTCGGCACAAAAAAAACGAGCCGTCCTCATCTGTGGAGTGTTTCACATGCGTTCCTTAGCGTTCCATTTACGGATTTCCACGCCAGCTCGTGTCTCGGGAACAACGCGCGACTTTACATTAAGTTGTACTTTGAAAGTATTTAAAATTTTACAAATTTGATTACTTCCTTTTAGGTGCCGGTTGCATTTTTCACTGTACTGTAGCGCAGGACAGAAATTAATAAGTGGCAAGTTTTTTTTATTTTTTATTGCTTATGCTTTGCTCTGAATTTTCCTCCTGTTATTTCCTACTACATAAATCACCAACGGACTCGTGGCAGCATTGTGAAACGGTTTTCACCGACGAATCCTCGTCACGTTGGTGCGGCATGGCATGTGGGGGATGGATGAATGTGGTACCGCCGCCGCTTATTTGGTACCGCTATCGTGCCGGAAGCGGGATATGGCATATGGAAGATCGTTTCTATCCTTATGCGGTACCGTGCAGGTCGACATGATCGGAATAGAAAGAAAGATTTTCGTTTTTTTTCTATGTGAGGAAAAATCATGAATTAAGCTCAACATAGAGACATACAGAACTTGTTGGTCGTTAATTGGATGCAGCAGTGATTTAAATTTAAACACAAAAAGAAACGACTAATACGCTAGAAAGCGAATAGAACGCCTATCTATAGAACTATCCGATTTTGATACATATTTATATTTAGAAATTTCGATAGGTTTTTTAGTAGAATTTATAAGGTCTGACAATACGACGAAGTCCCGTCGTACTTAATAATAAATAAATAAAAATCATAAGGTCTAAGTGTCCTAAGATCTTTAACCAAGTTTTACTGCAATAATGCTATGCGACATTACATCCTCACCAGCTTCAAAAAAATTTGGTGGCCTTATTTTGTTGCCTGTCACTGTATTGGATGTGCCGAAATATAAATCATGCAAGAAAAGTAACACGAAATGTTAACATTCTTGTACTTTGTTTGGCTTACAATTAAATTCTGAACTTTTTTAAAATTTAAGTTATCTTGTCTTTGAAATTCCGCCTTCGTCTTCTTCTTCTTGGCGTAACGACCTCTAAGGTTATGCCGGCCATCGAAATGGCTTTCTAGACTGCCGATACCACGTAGTTGGATGGAGTCAGGCCTCACAACGGGGAGACGGTCCGGATGGGACTTGAACCCCGGTCCTGCCGTTTGAAGACCGTCCCCGCTGTCGCATACAACACCGGGCTGCCCAAATTTCGACTATATTATGGTAAAATGTTTCAGACGAATAATGATCGATAACTCTTTGAAATTCGGTAGATCTGGCGGATCAGTGGTGCAGGCGACAGTGGCACCGGTCTTCAAACGGCAGGACCGGGATTTAAATCCCATCCGGGACCATCCCCCGTAGTGAGGACCGACTATCCAACTATGACGACAAGTCTAGTAAGCCATTCGATGGCCGGCGTGTCATTAGAAGGTCGTTAAGCTTAGAAGAAGAATGTAATATAAGTCAAGCTATTGAATCAAAGCAACAATTATCATGCTCAAACGTGTATCAAACAAAGGATTTAATCGTGTTCGGTGTAAAAATTTTGGAATACTTCTAAGCGTTAATCAGTTAATAGATCACTGAAAAGTAATCCAACCTAAAGACCTAAAGAGAGACCTAAAGATTTGATCTTTGGATGTTTAATGAGTCATAGAAAAACTCTTTTTAAAAGTCTCAAAGGAGTTTATCCCATTTTCTTATGTCTCAGAGGGCGTAGAAAGCAGGAATGCACATCAGAAAATCAGAAATCCTATCTGATCAAATCATCCTAGATAATATCTAACAGCTGCAAGGTAGGGAATATCAAACGAGGACGAATAAACGATCTAAAAAGATGTCACGAAAGCATCAAATTAAAGAAATCCCAAAAAACTTATCTATAATATTGACGACGAAAATTATACCATTCCGACTGATAGTGACACGGTAAGTAGTTTGTTTATGTAAGAAAAATGGACGTTCGGTATTTTGATTAAAAACTTAAAGGAGTTAAATAATTCTCAAAAAAATGTTTATAATTTTAATGATCATCGTCCGAAGAACACTTTTTTTTAAACATTTATTTCCATTCGCTTGAATGAGTGTTAATTGGTTTCTAAATAGATCCTTCGGTTTGTTCCTTAAACAGATATTCTACAACCCTTGCTAACATAAATAAACCAAAACAGTAGAATATAATCTACAAGCCCGTTTGTTTGTATGCTTTCCTTAGCGCCATAAATCTCTCCAGCGTACATAAATCCTCCCGCGGCAAGCATACAACCGCGTGTCGATCGCCCAAAAATGGACGAAAACAACTCAATAGTACAACCGGTTGTGCGTCGAAACGGTGGCTACCGAAATGAGGCACCAAAATTCAACTCGCCCGTACCAAATGTGGATTGTAAGAACGGGCGGACGTTATCTTTCAACCTCGGATCAACCCTCGAACGGTTCCCGATCGAAATAGTTGATGCGATGAAATAGCATCCTACAGCCTTCTCTCACGCTGCGACTTGGTGACACAACGATCGCTTCTGTTTCGTGCCGATGTACCGATGAACCCGTACATCATTCCCATCGCAGCCGCATGGTTAGGAGCAGGATCTGTCAGAACGTGGAACCCACCGGGCCCTGGGTCCAGAAGTCAGGTAGAAATCGATTTCTTAATTTATATCGCTTCCCGTTCCAATTCCCCACGCTGTGAGGTTGGTGGCCCGCAGAGGAAGCTAGCCATACATCATTTCCGAAGATGCTTATCTTGCGCCTAAAGATGCTACCGAAAATAGTTCCCGAAAACGGGCGCAACCATTTCGAACTTCAGCCGGCATTCCTATCTCACGGAACAGTCGGTGTGCGATCTGTCATGAGAAATGTTTCGATGGTTTATAACGACTAAAAAGCTAACATGTACCACCAACGCTCCCGAGTAGCGCAACTAACTCGTCCGGCTGACGAAAGGGTAATTCCATGAAATTCGGACACACACACAAAAATGTCCACCCGAAAAAAAAAAACTATTCCCGGACCGCGTTTGCAAAATGATCCTAATTAGCGGGAAAACCTTTCGACGCGGTGGGATCTTTTCTTACTGGTGAGAATGGGACGATTTTATGGGACCCGACGCTGTTGACTAGCGATGATTGACTGGTTGTGAGGAAGTTGTGTGGTTCCTTCGCGGCTACCTGCCCTGTCATTAACACTCTCGAGGAAGTATTTATCTCGTGGGATGGTTTCTGCTCTTCCGGTAGCCGTTTTTGGACGCCTTACTGACCCTGTCCAAGCATGTGTCAGCGCGTCTGGGCGACCTCGTGCAAGCAACCGTACCGATAGGCATTTCCTTTTTCCAACCGTCCACAACGTCCAAAGACATGCCGGATCTTGGCGTCTTCGGTGGCGGGTTGGTCCTTCCCGAAGTGAACGAACCGCTGAGTCAGCGTGACGGTACTACGCGCCCGGACCGATCGATCGATTGGTTCAGGGTTTCTCGCGCGCGGACCAATCATTGTTTCACATCGTTATTATGTCGATTATTCAATTAATTCGCTCCCCACCAATGCGCGGCCATAGCATTCTTGACCGTTCTCGGGTGCACGGTAGGGTGGAAAGTGAAATTACACAATGAGAAAATTATAGACCAAATGATTGTTCGTGGTTTTTTTTTTCTCCACTGCTCTTTTGTATACTTACTATCCGGTAGCATGTTAGGCAAGTATTTTAAAGCTCATAAAAAAGTGCTATGTGGCATGCCCTTCCGAGCAGCCAGCAGCCAGTCCAGCACGGAATTAAAATCATGCACGAGCCGATAATTTTGAGGTGTCCAAAAACTTCCTGCCTACCAGTTCTGTCCGGCCCGTCTTGGGATGGTTAGAAACAAACGCGAGGATTAAGCAACGAGGAGCCACAGCTACAGAAAAGAAGGTGGTGCCCGAAGGCGTAATTCTACAAATTAAGACAATGAAACAGCACACAGCATGACGATGCAACATAACGCGGCGTGGCGTTAGAACGGAAAGCCATCGGAACATGGCGTCTGTCGTGCTGTTGGAGCACATCCGATCGCGAAGATGACCAAGAAGCCTCGCTCGGGTTCTTTCCCACAGCCTAGACAGGCTGCCCCAATCCTAGAGTGATGTCGTACTAGCGGTTCCCTGAGCCCGAGAAGGTCATCTGTCATTGAAGTAATTGAACGAAGCTCACAACAAACCGACGATCGAACCACCGGTGCAGATCGAGCCAATGTTGGCAAACATTCATCAGCGAGACAATTTGTTAGCTAGTTTATTGAAAATTGAGGTGTTATTTATCGATAACAGATCATAAATTTATCTCGCATGTAACCTGCAGCATCAGGTCAGGTGCAACAAACCGGGTGGTTTGGAAGCGCGAGAAAGCGCATGTTGCCCGTTCGCTAATAAATTTCACACACTCAGTCCGGTGCCCTTCACCATGCACCATGCATTTGCATATCTGCCACAATATCACCCTAGCTGGCTGGCTGGCTGGTCTTCCCTGCGGTGAATTGGAAATCCTATTTGAGGATGGAAATTTATGATTGCCTCGTGAGCTGCCTTCTGCACTCGATCGATTCTCACCATGCTTGATGGTACATTTGGTATGCTTGTGTGCCTGTTTAAATTTGTTTTTCCACCGCTTCATTCAAAATATGGCTTGTAGAAATGTGTGAATGAAGTGCGATTGCCTGGGGTAGAGCGCTCTGATACACTTATGCTTGGTGATGTGATTGTGCTGGCTCCCCCTAGAGTTGATTGTGAGCTAGGAAATTACTTCAAACAGGACAAGAAATATTCCAACAACTCTACTCAATATTCATCTTTTACAATACAAGCTTGTAAAGATTTATCATACAATTCTTTAACTTTAACACCTTCACCTCTAGTCCCATAGTGCCATGCTGAAAGCTATCATAGTCAGGTTTATGGAAAATAAAAATTTGAAAAATCTTGTCACCTTAAAAACTGAGATAATTCATGCACTAACTGGTCCTTAGTATACATGACTTAATATGTAATTTTCTACAAAATTAAGGTGATTTCTAAATTAATTCCCAAAGTAAACTAAATTAATTTCTAAGTTGTTAAAGGATTCCTAAAATATTAAGAAGCAATTCAATAACAGTGCTATCCCATACCGAGTCATGTCTGCAGTAAAAATATTTATTTACATTTTTATTCACATTATTTACTTCAGTTTAGTCCATGGTCGTCAAACACAGTACTCTTTCCTGAACTCCGAACAATTGGATAAAGTTATTCGAATCAGGTTTTCTGACATTTTTGAGCATGTTAGGACTTTTTGTTATAGGCAACAAGTAGACATTGAAAAAACTATTTTCATAAGTGTCAAGAACCGCTCTTTTTCAGAGATTGTCACATGGAAGACTTGAATAACAATGTCCTCCATGTCCATAATATTCTTCATCGTTTAGATAAAAGCTCTGACCCGTAGATCCAAGCTTTACGACGAAGAATTTCCTTGCCAGACTCTGCTTCTTTTGACAGTTAAAAAATAATGATTTATAGGGTTTTATAGGGTGATTATAGTGTGGCTGGGATCTATCTACTATTCGAAGTTTTTCCCAAAGAGAGCAGATCATCGTCTTCTTCCAATTTTCTTGGTCATGGCAATAACTCATAGTAAAAATAATAATCCTGTTCGCAGTTCCTCGACTGTTAAGGCCATAGCATCTTCAAATCGATGGATTTCGCTTTAAATATTAGCCGTACACAAAAGGCATGGTATAAAAGAGATAAAATAGCTGTGTGGATCGTAAGACTCAGGCTCAAAAATCGTGAATATCTGGATATTTGAAATTCATAATTGAATAACTGATATCACCTAACGTAGTGCTTATTGTTAACATTGTTAATTAAATATCACAAAATAATATTACCATAAAATTAAATTAAACCAATATCCTTTAAAACCTTAAATATTTCAAAACAGAGAATATACGACCAGGTCATTCTATAGGAATAAAAAGGGAAAAAATTTAAAATAGAAAAATGTTGATAAAAAAGCTATTTTCTTCTTATTAATGCAAATACCAGTTTAAAAATTTACAATACATGTAAATATATAAAATAAAACAGCTTTATAGTATTACTTATGTCCATCAAACACATACGATTTACCCCACAGTCCCATACATTGATCGGTCACGACGAAGCACTACGATCGGTTATGCGCACAAAATTGAAATGGATAAATAATCCGTCGGACAGATTCCCCAACGCTCAGAGCGTTCGCTTTGCAAATATTGAAAAACCGCCCTCGACTCCCCTTCCCAACGCTTCCTTCTGATCGATCTGTGCAAGCAAAACGGCAATATCCCCATCGAATCGAAAGAGAAACAAGGTCGGTATGCGAAACGGTTCATTTCGATGTTATTATTTATTTTACCAAACCTCAATCCCGCCACCGGGATGGCTCCCACCCTCGGTGGACAACTGCATGGACCGCAACAATCGAATCCCGCAACGTTGGTCGCCAATCGCACCTTTGTGGGAGGCACGAGTGAGGTGTTTTTAGCATAATATATTGATATTACCACTCGAATACGTGTAAATTGTTTTATCCATTCGGGTTGCTCGCTTTCTCGCGCCCGTGTGAAGAAAAAAAGTGCAAGCGCCGTCGTCCTCCTCCGGGGGGAGGTGACGTATCGATTCTTGTTTGGTTTTAGCGGGAATGCTTTTTTTTGCAACTACACACCCATCCACAGGCGAGGTGATAAGCGAATGAATCAATGCCTGCGGGATGCATCAGGCACTGCATCGGAACCGGCATGCATCGCTTGCCCTTCACCCGATCGACGATCGAACCCGATCTGCCTTGCGGCGTTCTGCATTCATCTTGCGGACACCTTATGCTTGCAGTACCACGGTCCACCACAAAAGGGTCGTAAGTGAAAGATGCGATTCACGAAAGGCTACAGGGCGAGTGAAGTTTTAATTTTATTGTTTGCTTTAAGCGACCCGATTGGAAAAGTAATTGAAGCATAAATCAGGCACATAATTCCAATAGCTGGTGAGATTTATGCGCACCAGTGTTTGTAGGCGCGTGATGATAAATTCATAATTTAAATAAATATTTACTTTTCAAACACTTCGGTTTTCGGTTGCTTCAGTTGTTTGGTATGGAATGGACAACAGTTTGGTTATGCGAACGACGGTAACACCTCAGCTTAATTTAAGTAATAATTATTAAAATCCTCCTAATGACTTGGTTAGTTGCAATAATTACATATCACTTGAATAGTATTATTTTTTATTATGTTTAAATAATACCCCAAAAAATAATTGCGCCATTTTTGTAATAAATTCATTGCCATTATAACTTACAAAAAAAAACGTCTGAACTGTACTAACTTACAAGCCATTACCGTCCTAAGTGTCCTATAAGCTTCGTACCCGAAAAATCTTCCGAAGACCACCTTTCTGAAGATATATCCACCATTGCCCAAATCTGAAACGCAGAGACCACGCGATGCCTACGCAGGACTGATATCATATACCTGAGTGATCGATATCGCTGACACAATAATTTATTTCTTTGTACCTCTTACTGTTGTGGTACTTCTGTCCTTGGTTCTGTGCCCGTCTTACTTCATCAGAGTAATATTTAATGGTTTGTACATCGAATGTGGATAGGATTGCTGTGAGTCTAGGGATCCGACTCGTACTCTGCTAATTCGATGCCTTATGGTCCTCCAACGTCCATACTGAGACCTCCAAGAGGATTGATTTGCCACTGCGTGAAAGAGCTCACCTGGGAAGGCAAGCATCAGTTGAGATAAGAGGCGCGTGTCCTTATACTCTTCTTTCAGAGGACACCAACAAACTCGCTTTCGAAGCAGCATGAGCTACTAGCTAATTGTGATATTTATTCGGTCTATCTCCCACCGGCACGAGGCGTTGAAAGTGACGGATTAAGTTATGCGCGGAGGTGGCCGCCACCAGGGACCTCACCGGTCAGAAAACGGCGTTAGTCGTACTACACAAATGATGGCGAAACCGAGACCGCGCTCAGAAAGAAGCTTTGCATTAGTGCATCGTCCTAGGGGCTCCATAGAACGAAAAGATTTCTTAATAAACTATTTCAACACAAAGGGGTAATGGGATTTGGAAAATTGTAGATACTTTATTATCATTATTTCATTAGCAGCTCGTGATAATGTCGTCCATTATAGAAATAGGGCTCTCTTGATTGGTATCTCGTGTAGATTCGTTTACGTTTAGTTGAATATATTGTTATTCGAGTATAGCTTAGTTATCATGGTGGTTTGTTTTGTCTCTGCCGCGTGTGTTCGCATTGTTTGCAGTACTATCGAATTATTTTATTGTTGTTTACTATAATCCTCAACATTAAAAGAAGCCAGCTTGTAAGATGGAATCAATCAATCGATTTTTCTATAGTTTGACGGTCTTATCTTTGCATCAAATAGACTGTCTATCAAGAGGTGTATAAACAAACTTGAACTGTTTAAGAAGCAAAACATCCATTACATTAGCATTATGGAGCAGTCATAAATTAACAGCCGAGCACACAAAATCGAAACCTATCCAAAGACGAATGATATGAACGTTCGTTTGGCTTTCTCGCCACCCAAAAGCACCAAACCATTTCGACCTAGTTCGTCCTTACGGAATCATTAAATATGGCGTCTAAAGGCCGATAATTGTACATCGTACAAATTGATATTTTAGATGGGTTCGCATTTGGCGCGCACACTAGTGCCTTTAGTGGGTTGATTGTGAAGCCGGATAACGGCCCCCCCATGCAGGAGTGCGCAATGGATCGGTAGTGTGTGATTGTTTGTATGTTCTATAGAAATGGTATGTAATATGTATAAATTTCGTATATATCAACAGATAATGCTGCTCATGGAGTCATTAGGCGGGACGTTTAGATTTCCAAATGTGTTTCGCTATTAGAGAGATGTTTAATACCTGATTTAGTAATTAGTGTCCACTCTCTCCACTTCCTACCAGGTAGAGAGGTTCACACATATTAGTTTTTTGTTTTCGTTTCGTTGGAAGGAAGTACGTTTCTATTCACCTAGTGTCTGGCTGGATCGTCAAATGGATCCTCCGCGGTTTCTTACTTAGTCGAATATAGCGGAATGATAATATATCATTTAATTTCTAGCCCAATCGGAAAGCGGAGGTAGCAATTATACGGGGTGCTTTCATAGCTTCCACTGGCGGGCGGTTTTGGGTCCCTTTTTGCTCGGTCGGGTCTGTGCGAATGTCTAGCAGTTGCATCGTGTACTTCAATAGGAAGTGGGAATTGGAAGAATTGTTAGCATTGTTAGCCACGTATACGGTAAGCCACATCTAACGGGGATTTTACTTTTCATTCTCGTTAATGTTCATTTTTGTTTTTCGCTTCCGTTAAGCTGTAGAAGCTTTGTAATACAAATTCCACAAACGAACTGAAAATAACTTTCCAACCAAATTAAAAATGGGTGGAACTCGCTTCCTGCTAACTCTTATTCTCTACCAATGGCATACGGTTTTGCTCTACTGCTCACTTAAACATTATATGTATATCGGGAAGTAGCATTCTAACAAGACAATGATAGACCAGTGCACGATAACTACAATAGAAAAGAAGAGGGGTAAGACCGAGATGGTGCAGTTAGTAAATTTAAAAATTAATTATTCCATTTCATTTTTAAAATACATATTTAAACCTTTCACATGACACTACACAAAAGAACGATTACCTGTCTTAAAATGCTTAAATATCTCTCCACGAAAAAAAAAATTCACACGTTAAAGTCCCTTTATCATTTGATTAAGTTTTTGTTCCTAAAACTCTCAATCTACTTCACAGCTCGCACAGCTTTATTCTTAAGACAAATCTTACTTGGGGTGGAAAAGAAAACCCTTTTAAAGTAGAGCAACAGTATTAAAAAATATTCCCCTTAAAAACACTTGCCCAAAAAAAGGAGCTACCTGGGGGAAAAATGATTGCCTTGAATGCTTTAATACAATACTAAATACAAGATCTAAAATACAGTAGAATTTTGCCACAAAATCAATTCATATAAGTCGTTCATTTGCAGAAACAATTTAAAAACTGCTTGCAGGTGGACTGGACGGGACAAGGCATAAAAAAGTGCATGCTTATATCAATTCAAGTCAAATACGCATTGCTGATCTCATATTTCTAATCACACCAAAATAATGTCTTTCTAACTCGCCATTAAGCCCCACAGGATGCTTGTTATGAATGTTAAAATAAGAAATATTTATCCCGCACTATCATCGTACAAATAAATCGATTCATTAAAATTTAGTCAATCGTCCACACCCTGAAATGGTTGCACAAAGCCTTGATATTGAATGATATGAAATCGTGGGGGGACATTACGGTTAAAACTGTTTTCACAATAAAAATAGAGTTTACAATTGAAGTGTACCTGCGATGAAAATCCACTACCCGAAACGAAACCAATCTGATTGACCTGTTTGTTTAAATAATTAAAATAACAAAATCCTCCTTTTTCCTCTCTAAAAACGCAAAGTTGCGATCGCCTAGCGCCCACTATTAACAAGCACTAACGATCGAATGAGTAAAATCATTTTAAACTTTTCCCAACGCTGCTACTTCCACCGGTACTGCCGTTGTTGCTGCCGCTTTGAGCATTCCCGTTCGCGACGTTGCTACTGTTGGTGGCACTGTTCGAACCACCGTTATTGTTAATGGCACTGCCACCATTATGACTGTTGCTGCTATCGGAATGATTGTGTTGGGTTGGCGGCTGGTTGCCTGGTGCCGATCCACCACGATTCGGATTGTTGTTCAGCGGTACGGTGGCACGTTGATCTTCCATGCGGCCACCCTGGAGGCGCATGATAAGCGAAAAGAAATCCTCATCCGGCACGGTTGCACCACTGTTCGAGGTTGATTTCGCCGGTGCGACGACCGGCACATCGCTCGCTTCCGCGTCGAGCGTTATATTTGGCGTTGGCAGCTCGGACCGTTGCTCCTCAATCCGTGAACCCTGGGAATTAGATGGACATGTTACATACATTAGCGGTTTCCACAATTGTTCAGTCTATTCCTGATGCTTTTTCAAAATTCATTCTACAATTTTTAACGGGTTGTAAACAATATTTTTAGGTCTTCAACAAACAGACCAATCAGAGAAGATGGACGAACGATTCGATTTCGTATAATGATTTTTAGCATTTTTTAAATCTTGTGAAAAGAATATGAATGATGATATTAAAAAAATAAAAATATGCTTAGCAAGGAATGGAACAAGTAATAGAAACATAATAAAAAAATATATTTGCAATATAAATTATCGCTTTATGCTGTCAAAGGTCGCCTATTTCTTAAATTCATCCTTGACTTTGACCATGCAATTATTTAAATGGATTCTCTACTTAAAATTAATCTAGAAAATTGTGATCGGACGGCACATTTAGGCTCCTTTTGCCAGCGCTGGCTTCGAGCAGATAAAAAACACGAACTCGCCATCTTTGTGGTACTATTTAATGCTCACATTGGTCAATGCCATCCCTGGTGAAAAAATTAAAAACAGGATGTGACGTCCTTTTCATTGATTGTGAACATGAACATGAACAGATCCAGGCTCTCACTCTATAAACTTTCCCTTCTCCAGAAAGGTCAGATTCTGATAGATATTTGCCCGGACGGATCCGGCCGACAGAAAATGCGACATAACAGCCGACTTTTTTTCCGGACCGTAATGAGCAGACGGTAAGAACAAACTTTTGCGCAAAGAACTTTTACTGTGCTCATTCTAGCTACTGTGAAACTAAGAGATAAAGTTCCGACCATCAAGTGGCAGCGTACGCGTATCGAAAAATATGGAAAAATCGAAACATATCGAAATATGGTCGCTTTTTTTAATCCATGCGTTGGAAAAATGGCAAAAATATCTAGAAAAACGTATCAAAAACCTCGGTGGAAAGATCAGAAAAAGGGAAACCTTACCTGACATCTCATCAACATATCCAGGAATGCATCGTCCGGCGGTGTACCGAGAGTAACCGTATCTTTCGGTGTGGTCGACCCGGGTGTCGACGACGACTCGTTGTTGTTTGTGGGACGGCTAATATTGTTGGCATTGTCGAGCGATATTCGCTTCAAGCCCGGCAACAGTGCTCGTTGTTCATCCATTCGTTCTGATTGAAAATGTGCAATCATTTCCAGAAGTACGTTCCTGAAAAAAGGAAGAGATAAGACGGTTAGACGGAAGGACAGTCAGACCTAGTAAAAGATTAAAATAACAACCTGTTCTCTTTGCCCGCCGGTGGGTTGTTGCTGTTATGTTGCGTCAGAGGTTTCCGTGCCGAATCAACACTTTCTGCATGCGTTAGCTACATTCAAAAAAAGGTTAAAACGGTTAAGACATAGAATGCAACGATTAGAATGCCCACCATACGTACCTTCAGCGTGCAGCGCTGATCATCCATACGCTTGCTCTGCGATCGTGTTAATAAATCGAAGAAATCCTCGTCGTTGTTCTTGAAGCTGTTTTCGCTTTTTTTCACCTTCGACGGTTGGGACGGTGGGACCTGCGCATTGGCGGTTTGATTTTCCTGCACGTTATTATGCTGTGCCAGCTTTTTGCCATCCGGCGTTAGCTACAACGACAAAAAAACACCAGAAGAACCACACTTCATTAGTCACTCGATCCCAGTATAGATTGCACAAACAACTCCATTGTTTTTTTTTTATGATCTCCATCCCTCGGGTGAAAGTTGGAGAAAATTTGGGGTAAAACAGTCTTATCTCACCGGGTCCGATAAGACCGCATTACGATTTTTCCTGCTGTCTCAGCACACTAACATGTGACACGAGTGATAAAACAACATTCACTTGCACCATATTCCCGGAGTGAACTGATGCCTCAATCCGTACAATAAACCCGCTGCTGTTGCTAAAGGGTTGACCCAGCTCCCCCTATCATTGTCCCATTCCCATGATCCTACTACCCAACACCGGTCGTTACGCATCCAACATGTTCCCATCGATTATCATTGTTTGCCCTTGATTATAGCTGCCACTGGCTGTTTTTGCATTTGGATAGACCAACCGACCAGGGCATTAGGCGATAACAATCTCGCACCCGTTACCCCAATGTTTACGCGAGTTTTCGATCAAACATCGTAAAGCATACCTTAATTAGGTCTAGCTGCTCCATGCTCTGCCGACGTAAGCGATGCTGTTTGCTTGCCGCTAGGGACGCTACCTTCGCTGCTGCCTGTGTTTGACCATGCATCATCGATTGCTGGCCGTGGTGCAACGGTCCTGTGTCATTTTCAGCTCCCTCTGATGATCCCTTCATATGGCTGACAGCAGTATGGGCAACCGCATCGCTCGCTGCACTGTCCGCATTGTACAGCTCCGGAAGACCTAGCATACGGCGCAGATCGGATATGTTCATGCTGGCCGTATTTTCGCCTACCATATCGCCCAACTCCTTCGCCAGCAGGTAGTGCGAATTGGCGTAATGTAGCGCTTTCTCGTGGTTTCCGATCGATGTGTGAGCATTTCCAAGGCTCCAGCAGGCACGTGCCTCCCCGATGCGATCACCCAGCTCCTGCGCAATAGCCAGATGCCGCTGATGATAGTCGATCGCCGTGGGGAAATCGCGCAACAGTGTGTACGTATTGCCAAGGCTGTAGCACGCTTGCGCTTCGACCGCTCGCTCACCCAGCTCGATCGCTAATGATAAGGTGCGCCTAAAGATGGGAAATAATTTGATCATATGATGTAGGTAGAGATGAGCGCACTGAGTAAGAGTGAGTGGGTGAGTTTAATCCTGCACGTGAAACTATGGATTCAAATCAGCTCAAAGAGTTTTTGGCATTCTTTTTTGTTACTCACTCTTCGCTGGGAGCAAAATCTTATTTCTCACTAAAGTGAGATATGACATTTTGCTCCTGGAATTTTCTGATTGTTTTCACTTGGGCTGACTTATGTCGACGCTTTTCGGATCATACTCGCCCTAGGAACAAACTCACTATAGTGAGAAGACAGATTTTGCTCGCTGAGTGTAAACCGAAAAGAGTGAGTGATTTAAATCTATTTACCCACTCTTCTTGTCTGATTACTGAAAGGATTTAAAAATTTCGTTACAGAACGTAACATTCTTCTTACTTGTAATGATTAGCTGCCTGCTCGAAGTGACCGAGAAAGATGTGAGAATTGCCCAGATTACTGTTTGCGCGCCGTTCCGCCGCCTTATCACCAAACTCGCGCGCTATTCTTAACCGCTCCTGATGATGCTCGATGGCCGTCTCAAACTGTCCGAGCAGATAGTACGTATTGCCGAGATTACCGCACGCACGTCCCTGTGCGCCACGATCCCCCAGCTCGCGCATCAACCGTAAATTTTGCTGATAAAAGTCGACCGCCTTGAGCAGCGAATCCTGCACCTCGGACGAAAATTCACCCGGATCTTTCTGGCCCAGCTGCTTACCCTTGGCGTGATACACATTGCCGAGATTGTACAGTGCGCGCCCCTCCGAAAGTCGATCCTCAAGGACACGGGCGATGGCCAGGTGGCGCTGGCAGAAGATGGCCGCCTCATCGAAACGGCCCATTACCTTCAGCGTGTTGCCCAAGTTGCCGGATGATTTCGCCTCGCCCAATCGATCGTTCATCGACCGTGCTAGCGTGAGGTCGTGCTTGTGGTATTGCATGGCTTTCGTGTAATCGCCGAGGTAAAAGTATGCATTCCCCAGCTGACTGTAGATGGCACTGAGCGTACGCAGATCGTCCGTACCGGCCTGGATAGCGGCCTGGAAGAAGGCCACACCCGCCCGGCAATCGCCCGATTTGCAAAGCCGTTCTCCTTCCAGCGCCAACTCGAGGCACATCGAAGAACCATCGTTGTTCTGGGGAAAGAACAGGCAGGGAAAGAAAATACGAACGATGAGATAAGATGTGCACAAGCTTAATTGATCTTGGCGCCCTCGACGCACAAACGCAGCGATTCATCTGTGTGCTTCTCCTGCCACTGTTCAACGTCTCCCTCATTGGTCACCCCATAACACCAGTACCAATTATGATTCACCGCTTTTTAGTAAGACCAACGGCAGGGGGTAAAAGAGAGATTAGAAGAGACAAATGAAAAACAGACTAGCGGTTTGTCTTTCAATTAAGAGCATCTTGCCTTCAAGTAGAGCAAGGCAAAAACTGCATCCACTATACATTACCTGATCACTGGATAAATTTTCAGCACTGGCCGAAAGTGACGACATCGTGGCCTGGGGCGTATGTAACGTTGTTGATCGGAATGTTGGACCGCTGGATTGTTTTTATGATGGTTTCCAGCTGCGGCTGTTGATTTTCAATTTGGCAACGGCAGCTTAGGAAAAAAAAAAGATCCGTTCACGTTCGCCGAAAGAAAAACACTTTCCCTTGCGAAAAGACGGTTTGGTGTGGTGTTTTTGTTTGTTTCTCGCTTTCCGCACACCTTTCGCTCTTGCAGCTGACCCGCTTTTGGTTCACTTTCTCGTTCACACCTATGTTCCTATGCTCTAAACAAGCATCTTCTCATCAGCAACTTGTTGTTTTGCTGCAGATACGACCGGATGAAGATTCAGACGTTGCGCTTAATATCGATGACGAGAGTATTCCAAAAACAGTATTTGCAGTTTCGTGCACCGCTCACATAAAACACGAATCCTCAGTGCGGGGAGTATTGTTTTAACCAGTTTAACAAACTACGAACACATCCCGTTCCCCCCGGGAGTACGATGCTTTGTTGCTTGCCCATGCAAACTTTCCGCAACCAGAAGCCACATTCACTGTGCACGTACACCGAGTATTGTATACGCTGCGGGGCGCTGGCCGCTTCCGAAAGCAATTCGTAACATTCCGGGTCACGTTCGCTCAAGAGTTGCAGTAAATTTTTGTGATTTTCTTACGCTAAAATATCGCTCGATTTCTACTAATAAACAACTACAACACGGCACCATGGTAGCACCAGCCGGTCATTAGTGGTGACAGATTGTTGACAACTAATTTCAAAAATAATTTAAGACCGTTATTTTTTTTTCAATAAAATTATTGGATAGAACTATTTATATTTTGTTTCTAATTTATTTCATCATAACCAAAGAGATTAAAAAATAAAAATATACGCACATCTCTCCCGGTTTACGATAGACTTTGCCAACACATTTTTTTCTTTACGAATTACAAACAGTTTAGTTTCAAGTTTCCACAGTTTATTAATCGTTTCAACTTTCTACAAACGGCAATCCCGCAAATGCTTCCCTTATTGCTCCATCGTCCTCCTCCGTACGAGAGACCTCCATCACACAGTCGTTATTCTCGTCTATCTTCGATTCATTAAAATCTTGAGGAATATTCAACACTGGTTGCATGTACGCTTCCCGATGTATATCACACCATCGTTTCCCCACTGCTGGAAAAATGCACTTCCGAAATACCATGCACGTTACATGTTCCAGTTTTTCGATTTTGATCCTCGAAAATCCCATCAATCCTAGCGTGTAGCGCCAATTTTTCATCAACTTTGCATTCGCTCCCTGGTGTCTACTGTCCGGCGTTATGACAAGCAGGATACCTTCCGGTTTAAGCAAATCGTACGCTTTCTGGCAACATCGTAATCGTTGATCCGATGAGGGGAGATACTCAAGCAGCAGGCTAAAAACAATCGCATCGTAATGATCGCCCGGGAAAGCTGTGATTGAAAGATGTTCCTCTGAAGTGAATGGTGTCGTAAGGTGTTGGTTTACTTCCACCTCTAGAAAATCACAATGCCACACCGATGGACGTGCTGGTGCAATATCGATTGCCGTTACATCAAAGTCCGGAAAGCACGCAAACGGATCATAGCAGCTACCAACATCCAGCAGCTTTATTCGATCAATTGTGTACGGGCGATGTTCGTGCCGGTAGCCGGCATCGATTGCCTGCATAACTTTATCATCCTTCTCTCGGAACAAGTAAAGTAGTGGTGTGGCACCGTGGAAGTAACTTCGACACGAGGCAACAACCCATTCAATACGGCTGTTGGATCGTTTGCAGCTCACCTCCATCGTGCGGTCCCAGTAGCAGGTGGCCAACTTGTGCATTGCTTCTGCGTAGCTTTTCAACAAATCTTCATCACGCACATGTTCCTTCCACACTGCTTCCGGATCTTGCTGTTTCGCTGAATCACGCAGACGTTGGTGAACCGATTTTATAAGCCCGGATAGTTCTAGCTGCTCTTGTGTGGCCATCGCAATCACAAATGAATGCGTGTTGGATTAATTTCAAAGCAAACAAACAATTAAGCCGTGGACAAAAGGTTCACATCGAGCATTTGACAGCGATTTACGAGATTCGAGCAGAAATTTTATTTCGGTTTAAATTTCTTTCTGAAGCCAACAATTGGGGGAAAAACCTTGCAATGAGAAAAAAGCTAAAGGAAATACATTTCTATCGAGTTTTGATCCTTTTCATTTTCATTATGAACAATTTACATTGCGAGAAAAGAATTTGCTCGAGTAGAAAACGCAGCTCGAAAATGTTGTAACTGCTCGAATCAATTTGCTGTCGGTTTGTGTGTTGGATAAAATTCAAAATTTAGTTTAGTACAGCGGTTTTTCATGTTACAGTAAATTATACATTTCCACTACAAATTTTCAAAATAAAAATTCACTTCATTTCACGAAGCATTCAACAAAAATATTTAGTTTGAGTACACATTCGAAATATAATGCTCAAGTACTCAACAGCAGCTTCCAGGTTCTCGCGTGATATGATCTAATTGTTCAAAAGAACATGTGTAATATCGATCCATACCACTTTCAAAGTGCACAAATTTCTTCGACAGAAGGATGTAAGGACACGCAAAAATCCACATAAAATAACACATTCATTTTCTAGAGAAGTTTTGGCATTTCTATTTGAAATATAGGTATCACAATACTTATAATAATCCATTCAAGCTGTTCTCTGGAGCCTGCGAAGGCTTAAAAACAAAGTAACTAATCATGCGTCGCCATGCGTCTGATGTCACCGGTTAGCGATTTCTGATGGCCTCCCAACTATTCACGGAAGGTGTGTCTGTGTGTATGTGTACTTTGGCCATTTAGAGATGAGGCTGCTTGGGCATGCACGGTTAAGTGTATTTTTGTCACAGTCTATTGAATGTTCCTTCTTCTTATGGACTACCCTTCTATAGAGGCACTGAATGCTTGCTCGAGTTCAAATGTATTAATCCTTCACTTGCTCTAAAAGGCGGGAGAAAGATTTTTTTAGTGAGATATGTAACACCTAAACTTTTGAAACACTTCAGACACCTGCCTAATCTTTGCCCAAAAATTCATAACAAACCTACCTCAAGGCAATACCCGTCTGAGGCCAAGGAAGCGCAAACATTACCGTCACCATATTTGGACGGCTCAACGGTCAAATTTAAACCGCAGCTATTGTTTGCCATTGTTTTCGGTAGTAATCTACGGTGAGCGCTTGCACAATGTGTGTATGTGCCCTCGAAAGTGACGGTAAATGGTGGTCTATGGGCGTTCAAAAATTTGTCCATTTCTGTCCACTGCGTGAATGCGAACACCTCAATCGGCCGCTTCATTATCTGAGCTAAATATTGATTTAACCAAAGTCTCCAGCCGTTGCAGCAGCAGGTGCGTATGAAGCGGCTTGAAATAGCCACGCATGTCAGTACTCTAAATCTGGTGTGCATGCATTTTTTAAAAGGCCCAAAGCACATCAGCAGATCGGCGACGATCGAATCTTTCATGGATCTCTGCAAGCGACGACGCAAGCAGAAAGCTACCAAGAAGCACACACGTTGCTGCATTCGTAACGCTGCCAACGCAAAACAAACACGAGCACCAACTGTGAAATCAAATCTTCAAACATTGCCGCCCAGTGAGTTTTCGTACGCGGTCGGTGGTATGCTGTGCGCACATAATGGAGCGCATTGTTGGAGTTCGTAGAGCGCTCTGCCCACTAACTTTAGCGGTATCCGAGACGCTAAAGGATTCAAGGAAATGTGCGTACACCAACACTGTGCTGCCACTCGACTAACAACAACCAACCAAAACGCCAACCAGAATTGATTAATTAATTTCAACAGGCGTACACACATTCCCAATTTTCACTTGAGCATCATTACGATTGGTGATGAGTTGCGTTTTCCCATTTTCACACTTTTTACTTTCGGTAGCAATGTAGGGCACACATTCTTTACTGTTTGTCAAACCAATTTGCTTTTAAATTGAAATTCTTCAAATTACTACGCAATGCTGCACTGCTAAAAGTAGTACGCTGACAATAACGAATGTATTACTCGAAATTTGGCGCGTTCACGCTAACGATCACTCACTGTTTGACAGCTGTCACTTATTCAAATGAGCACGTGGTACGTTTGTTTTAGTACACAACGTACAACGGTTCAATTAGAAACTCTTGTACAAACGTAGATAAAAATGCCAAATATGCAGTTATTAATATTTGAACGATTGTTTTGTATTGAGCAGTTGCACAACTTTGTGGAAAATTTCCTTCCTAAGAGCTGGAAAATCATGATTTTTATTTCTATAACTTAATCCTTATTTCTATAAGGATTTTCTTTTTGGTTAATGTTGACAGCAGTGTACTAGAGAGGCTGAAGTAGAAGCTTTCGAAATGAATGCTTTGAAGTAACAAAGAAATTTGGTTGCTGATGTAGCGTTGCATGTTTACCCAATGAATTGTAGACCTTATTTTCGTAAAATAAGCATTGGTTTGAGATATCGAACTGCGAATAGCAATGTGAAGAAATTTAAGATATCCATGAATTCTTTGCTGTACTTGAACATCATTCCTTAATACATGTGTGTTAGAGTTCTAATAATTAGTAATATCACACCTTGCGTCAGTTGTTCAGAGAGTCAGAGAGAGTTAAAGTTAGTATAAACAGTACTACAAACTACCACAATTTAGTCTTGATTTTTGAATGTTTTGAATCATTCTTAAATCATTAATGAAATACATTTTACTGCAACTTCCGGCAGGATTATGACATCTAATGTGTAAAATGTGTAATGCAGCTGATTGATGTTACAAATTTAGGACACGCTCTTTATGGGTCATCCATGTTCAATCAATGTTTCCAGACGCAAAACATGCGTTACACGCAGCGTCCCATAAAAGTGTTTCGATTTGTTTACAGACACAAATTATTATGTTTGTTATGATAATGCTTGCTTTGCATCATTTCGGCGTTGTCTGGGGACATTCTTAATGTGATGTCAACCCGGGTGCCGGCGTACGTATTGCAACAAATCTGTGTCACCCAAACAAAATCAGCCTCTTCATGGACCTTCCTCCTACTTTGCTGACACACACATTCCTAACCATGTCACCAAGCGGTGCACCGAAATTAGCATAAAAGAAATCGATCACCCCCTAGCATATGTGCGCAGGTTGAGCTGAGCCTTCCCAACATATTATTTATCCGCATGGTTCGGTATGGTAGTTGTGCACACCAGCTCGCCATCCCGGTGGGTGGGCGTTTCCGCTCGGCATTCGCGTTAAAGCGGTCCCACTCAGACCGCTGTGTGTAGGTGTTCCGTCCATCGTAGTGCGTCCCAGGCATGCCAAATGTGATGCTTAGAAGTGGAATTATTAATAGCGTTACGCAAGGTGACTTCGAGTGTGGAAGTGGATGACGCATCGGGTAACTGGGCAAGATTGCGACCGGCGAAGCGCCTTCGCCAGTCGTCATAATCGTCGTCGTCGCCATCAATCGCGTGTCGGAAGGAACAGTATGAAATAATAATCGGCACCAGTGCGAAACACGCCCGGCCCGACTGACGATGGCGGTGTTGATGGAGATAAAGTGATCGAGAGCATGACTTTTTTCCTACCAATTATTGATTTCTTTCACGGATCGATGTTCGGTGAAGTACACGGGACGGCGGGATGCAACATCATCATTGCCAGCCATCATCAATCGGAGGCACATGGGCAACATACAGCACGAGAATGAGTCGAAGTTGTCGACCGGTGCACAACTCTTTCAATGCTGCTCCCAAAGCAGCACAGCACTGTACGAAGCAAAACGCGTTAGAAGCCGTATCGATCAAACGCTATCGATCAGCCGTAAAACCACACAGACGAGGCCGATTATTGTGGGAGGCATCGTTTGTCTTCGATCGTTTCGAGAAGCTATCATTAGCGGTGGTTGAAGACTAGCCTTCGATCACTCCGTCCCCAACATGACAATGCATCCTGGTTTTCTGCAGCAACAGCAGCTGCAGCAAAATGACCCGAGGCGCATGGGAACGATTCCTGACTTCGAATCAATGGGTCTACTCTAATTATCAATTGTGTTCATTTGAAGCAATCCAAAACACTCATGCACCAGAAGGTTGCGAAACATCGTTTTTCCCCCAACATATTCATCCACTTAGAATGTATTCTTGGCAAAATTTGTCTTATGGTCACTTCCTAGAATGCTCTATCCACATCAAACAAGAAACACTAGTGTCATTGCTCCATCACCGATTGCATTTAAGACCGGGCGTAAATCATCACTAACTGCTGACAGGATGCACATTATTTTGAAAACGCTATTCCAAACATACATCTCCCGAAAGATGAAAGGGTTGTGGCAGTGAGATAATTCATCAACCGAACGACGAATCACCCGACACCCGAGCGCCACAGCTACGATCAATTTGGCTGTGGTCTGGGTGCGGGACGAGATTTAGTACTCTAGTTTGGATCAACTATACGGTTGATCCCATCGATCAAGCTTGGAATATTAGATGTGTCCCGGTCATTGTGGTTCGTGTGGCATATAGGGCGTAATTGGGTTGGTTTTGAAATGTTAAAAGCATAAGCCAATGGAAGTTCAAAGCAAAGGCTTAGGTATGGTTGCAGGTAACGTAAAGGCACTTTAATTGAGGTTTGTATAATTGGTTTATTTTTGTACATCATGTTACTTTGTTGTTTTCTTGTTGAATATTTAATCAAGCGGGATATGATGACGAACTTGTCATACTAAAAACTGATATTAATACCGCTTGAAGTTTCAAATAGCTTGTATAATTTTTCTTGAACGATTTGCTCTTAATTTTTCAATCCTTTTTCCACTTTCTGTTCAGCATACCAATATTAATATACATGAGCAATTAATTTTGGCGTTAATTTAACAAGGAAGCAGTCGAGTGCTTGATTTTGTAATCCATTCAAATCATTTGCTACAAGGATCGAAGACTAACTACTGAAAAGTTTTTTATGCATCATGCAGCTAGAGATTAAAATAAGATAAATTATCGTTACAATTATCTAGAGCTGCTAAAGGACACTTCATATCACCTGTTCTATTTTCCTAGTTGATTCCAACAGAGACTCTAACCTACGTAAGCAATAAAATCCAGAATATTTTTTAAGAACTCCATTCCATGATGCTGTGTCCTAGTGATCCTTCAAAATTTCCTTCGCTTTTTTGTGTAATACTTTCTATGGGCAGAATCGATATATGAGTTGGAGTAAATGAAGTTCTACCACATCACAGATTACAAATACTTCGAGTTTAACGTACAATAGAGCAGAGGTTCGGACCTCGTGACCAATACTTGACGAGTAAAACCAAAGATTTATTAGATTCGAGCCAAAACATCCCTGGATTTCATAATCTTATCAGGAGACTTAATCTAAAAAGTGAGTAGCCAGTGCGGAGAAGCACCTAATATCAAGGCCCAGAAAGACATGAATAATGTAAATATTGTTTTGATTTAGTGACAAGGACTTTTGTCCTTGAATTGGATATAGAATTAAGGGATTAATGTCCCAAGAATACTTCTCACTAATATGATATCCTCACCTTGTCCTAAAGTGTCTTTGTCTAAAGCTTTGTCTTGCCGGCCGTAGAATAGTCTACCAAACTTATTCAAAACCACGAAGACGTATGGTAGTTCCTTGGTACGGACAAAGGGTTCGGTGTAGTTCGACACCAGGTCGAACTTCTTTTGTAGCAAAAATGTGAGGAATTGCTTGATTCTTTAAAAAATCTTCTCTCTTTTACTTCATACCCCTATGCGGATTAATATTGCAATAACAAGTTTTGCATTAATTAAATGCGAACAAGTGGAGTACATAAAATTTTCATATTTCCCAAGAAATCCTCTAATAAAAAAGAAAGAAGTCAATGTTAACACTCGGTTACGCCTCGGTGAAGGTCGCCCTTGCATTATGTGCCTGTTTTGTCCCATTGGGGTTCGGGAGCAACAGCAAGTGAAAATGGTGAATTGAAAGCGACAAAAAACAACAGCCATGTTTAAGTATTATGCGTGACCGGCCTATGGAGATATTTATGGGTTTATCTGAAGGAGACTTTTTTTTTTTTCGAGGGAACCATGCTACCCCTCTCAACGACCCGTTAAGTTGAAATGCTCGAAAGGGTTCTATTTGGGTGTAGTCAGTCGGAAAGCGAACAGGTGCAAATATGCATGTTGCCATCGTGCTTTATGGTGCCGTCCATCGGATGCACTCGCAGGCAGAAGGGCAGCTACATAAGTTGTGTGCCTATCGCTTCCCTTAACTACGGCACACTACTAGGGCTAAAGAAACGACACAAACTTTGATAGTGGACGATGCCACGTTTGTCGTGATATTTATAAAATGGCAACAAATGGCTTAATTAGTAACAGTATCACGTTCCTTGCGGACGAAAGCCACACTCGTTGCTTCCGTGCAGACTGGGCTACCGTAGTTGATGCTTTTTGCCATTATTGCCTGGGTACCCGGCAGTCCCCAACACACGGGGTGCGAGGAACTCAATTAGTGTGTGTTCCCTGCTGATCAAAACCTGCCCAGCCTGACTGCTCCTGTACCGACAAAATGCTCAAATGGCCACCATCTTATAATATATATTTTGTGCAACTCGGCTCACCGTCATCGTCAGACGGTCACATTCATTACGGTGTGATTTGTGACAGATCATTTAGTCCTTCCACCGGTGGATGATGGTAAGCGAAGGAGGGTGAAGACGCGGACGAGATGTCTCAAGAAAATAGATACTCGTTTCGGGTCTTTTTTTGGGTCGCACGATGAGACCTAACTCCTACGCGTACTGCGTGACTTCTTGAGCAACTTCTTTCCTTGCTCGCTGGTTAACCGTTTCGTTCAGGTGAGCCACGATGCGAACCACGTATGTTTCGTCACAACGATCGAGGATCCCGGTACCTAGACGGCGGCTACTCGGCTTTTATTATCATTGCATGCGCCGAAATGCTTCGCCGTACGATCACCTACAACGGGTGGAGAAGATGGATGAAGATGATTTTCACTTTCACGAGCGCGCGGAACCTTTTGGCTGGGTGAATGTTTCAAAGTGTATCTGAACCGTGATGGATTGAAATTAATGGAACGGATTTTTCATACAGCGTGTGCGTTTTGTGCACGCGACCCGAGGACACGCGGCAACACGGCGAGTTTTTTTTTTGTGGTAGTTAAATTTAAATCGTGATTTTTCCTTTACCGAAACACATTTCGATGGGGCTACAAAACGATATTACGGTCAGTCGTAAAAGCAGTTCCCAAAGGACCATCGAAACAGTAATCAATTAAATGTACATTTTTCATCACACACATAAGAACAGGCGTTAAATTTCCGTTCCACCAAAACATTTCTCAATTTTTAAATCTACTAATGAAGAGAAATTCTCTTCTTTCTGGTCACAACCGTTACAGTTCTTGTGATTCGGTGTTGAATTATAGTGCGATAAAAATGCACGAATACTACGAGCAAAGCGTGGTACCAGCTGCTTTTGGTGATATTCAATACCGATGCTCAAATCGTCATGGCTTGCACATCATGCCGACTGATTGGAAAATAAAAACAATCGTTATTAGCGATCAGTTTCGCCCGGTAAGATTCAAAACAAAAATTCCACCTTCAAAATGGCGGTGTGGGACACGTGTTGGGTTATATTTATTATTTTTCTCCTACTTACTGTTTTGAAGCGTGACAGGAAGTGGACTAAATTTAGGTTGACCTAAAATTAAATGCTACTCTCACACGTCTCGAGACATCATTCCGTCTTCTGGTTTCATTTGATGTGACCCCAGTTGAACCTGCGCTGCTGTGAGCATAGTACAGGAGCGAACGGAAGAATCGGTTCCGTTTGTGGTTTTATTTTCTCGTGCAGTAACGATCGTTTAGCTAGGATTCGTAGGACCACTACTGTAGACGTTAGAAAGAATGACACTTCGTAACGAACGGTTTTAAAAGAATATTCATCATTTTTCAAATCTCCCCACGAGTGGGATTGTTTTTTCAAGTGATTCCTCTTTTTGCTGGCAAATAAAAAAAAACGATCTTACATTTAAGACCCCTTTTGTTCGCTAACCGATTCTTAATCTCTTAAGTAAGCGTCACTGAATTCAGTCAACAGTCAACATTCTAAAAATGGTTATTTCTAAAGCAATAACAAAACAAAAAACCGATGACACATGCCACAGCGAGTCC
This sequence comes from Anopheles maculipalpis, assembly GCF_943734695.1. Lineage (NCBI taxonomy): Eukaryota > Metazoa > Arthropoda > Insecta > Diptera > Culicidae > Anopheles > Anopheles maculipalpis. The sequence continues at coordinate 15,937,225 of NC_064872.1, read as the reverse complement.
CGCGGCTGCGAGTACGGCGACAAAATCATTAGACACAAATTAACCAACGGATGAGGCAAACTTCCGAGTCATCAATCATTCGCGCGCGCGGTTTCCTATTCATCTCGCATCTAGCGTGCCCGGTGCTGTTAGGGTGCATCAGGTGTCGAGACGCTGCCGATGATCGAACGGATCAGCATCGGCCGTCCCGTGAGTGGGTGCGGCTTGTAAACTGCAACGTGCAAAAACTCATCCCTCACGACCGATTCTAGGCGCGGCCAAGTCGATCATCTTGACGATCGCGATCTTCATCGCAAACGTGCACAGGGCTGCGCTCGGTGTCGGCTTAAGCTAGCCGACCGATACACTCGCGCACGCTGACTGGCCTGCTGGCAGTTTTCATCCAGTGCCTAGCGTCTTTCGGCACCAGACGAAAGCTGTGGAAAATCAACATGCAAAATGGTTGATTCAACAGGACGCACCGTAGACACGCTCAACATTGATTCCGTTTCACCCGGCGAATAATTGAATCAGACAGACGAGGCTCATAAATTTTAGCGTTAAATTCAACCGGCAACCGGGCGGCGATTCTAGCCCGATGGTGATCGGTAAGGCAAATGCTTCGGGAGGACATTTCGGTGAGCGGTGCAATTTTAATGACGTTTTTTTTCTATGTAGGATTCACGTAAGAATTGTCAGTAATGCTTCGTTTGGTGGATGTCCGGGATAGTTGTGCGTTTTAGCTGAAGAGAAGTAATCAAGATGGACAAAGTTGATGAAAAGGCCAAATAAAATTATCTCTTTTTTTGAAATGTTCGTCTGCGTTGGGGTTCACTTAAGTGCTTTGAAGGAAGTATAGAGCTTGTCCATGACCATGGAGATCTCGCTTAAACTAGTTCTATATCTAGTAAAAATTAACATGAAGATTGTAGTGATATTGTACCTGATAGTTTTAGAAGGTATCATGATCGTTTTGGTTTTATTGGGCGGGACCTCTTGCTCTAAATAGCTTATATAGCACCCCCCAAATCTATATCAATCTTCGACACATCTCGACATCGTAGCTGGCATTTAAATGCAGCCGCGTGCTTTATCGGTTGAATAATGGCTGTCAATATTGGTTTATGTCACTCGAGCTGCTCAACCGTCCGCCACACAATGACGCTAAAGTGAAAACCTCTTAAACCGCAACCCAACCGACCCATCCTTGTGCAAGGGCGAATGCCCCTAAAATCTTTAATAACCCATCAAGTCACTAGAGCGCTCTTTCTCTCTCATTCACCCTCAAACACTCGAAACGTTTTGTTGATCATTAAGGTCGCTTTCCAAAACCCCATCTGTTCCCAAGGGCTCGGTCGATACAAATTGATCGTTATTGAGTGGGATGGCGGACCTTCGAGTGTGTCAAATTAAGGCATAGGAAAAGATAAACCTTGACTGCAGAAGTGCAACTCCCTTTCGGGGTCCGGATCTACCGCACAACCATCCGAATCTGGCGCAAGGCGCCAATTCCGGGTCGTATTTTAACGAGTCCAATATTTGTTTATAGTCGCCCACCATCGGCAGCAAATCCTTAGCGTCTGAGAGCTTCGGTGTTCCATTGGGAGCCTTAAATTGGGTACCTTATTTCCAATTCGCCCTGGTGGGTGTGTGCGACAAAACTGCATCTCCACCGTGTACATTAAGGGATTGAAAAAAGCGACTGCACAGTATGGTCACTTCATGCGGCACCCGTTTTCTGCGAGGCACTGAGGTGTATCCAATTCTTATTCCAGCGCCAATGTACCCACCACACACACACACACACACACACACACACTCCTAATCGGGCTATTCACGACCTCGAGAGCATCTCAGGTTGGGGTAGCGTTTATGTTAATGAGCGCACAGCAAATTGGTTCACACGCTTAGGGGTTCCTTGGGGTGATTCGAAAAAAAAAGACTACCAGTAAAAGCGACGAGTTGAGTTCCTAGTTAGGCACTGTTGCATATTGTGGCGTACTGTTTTACGTGCTTTGGCCGGGTCGGTGCACTCCAGCACCAGGGATGCACGTTCATTACGGTAGCCATTTAAATCTGTCCAACGCACTGGCACTATCCGGTGTCGTAGAGTGTGTCGTGACAGATTATGACGGGTGGCTTGAATCCGAAAATGGAAGTGGTAAGCTACTTCAACTTGGAGCCATCAAACATTCACTTCAGATGACTCTATTTTGGAACCTATTTATTGCCAGCCCTTTTTTGGGTTGGTTAGTTAAGAGTTTTTTATCTATTAAGAGGTAACCTTTAGGTGATCCATTAATCAGGATCACCTCATGAATCGATGAAAAGTGTTATGTTTTTAAAGAGCTATTAAATAAAGAGATCAATTTAAGTTTCCTGACGCTATCACCAAAAAAGGAAAATAATTTAAACTCATCATTTCCTGCACAAACGAAGCCAGTTCTTTAAAGGCTTATTAACTTCTTTCTTGATCGACGATAGAAGTACACATTTCCAATAAATATCGTTTGAGTCACGCGGTGCGAAAAACAAACCAACAAATCTTTCAATGATCGACGAAATGCATCATCACCACCGTCGAAGGAGATCATTAGGTTAGATTAATCATCACATTAATTTAATTACATTCCTCCGTTGGTATCGATATTATTAGCTAGCAATATGTGCCAAACCCGCTGCCAATTCATCGTAAAGAAGGCTTTCTGAACACATCAGATGTATAGTTAAGTTCTTCACGAATATGATTACTGTAAAAACTACTTGGGAGGCAATTATTTAATTCAAATTAACCTACAAACACGTCGAAACATAACAAAATGTCTCAAAAAACTTGTCACCGCTCATCGTTGACGTTTGTAATGTTTCCAATCAGTTCTTTCTCTCGCGCGTTTCCATCCTTCCACGCCTGCCAGCCATGTGTTCGAGTTTGTTGATTTGAAATCATTTTCGTCTACATGTCTAACAAAAAAAGGTAAAAAGAAACTGATTTTCTCATGCCTTTTTGCCACAAAGCGCCAACGATCTGCCAACCTTGCAACATCTGTACGTTGGCACCGAGCTATTGCCGTGCCAAACAAATTGGCTTCAAACAGAGCTGTCAAACTGATGCTGAAAGCGTTCGTTACGGCGAAGCAAAAGGGAAAAATGCGGTAGAAAATTAGAATTTGTGAGTAACCAGCTCTCGGTACCTGGGATACTCTGCCTGTTCTGGGTCATACTAACGCACGATACGTTACTGGCGTGTTAGCGTGCATTTTTCATACGCTGATAAACAAATCGAGCCGATGCTGGACAGCCATTTCCCCAGGACCGGACGTCAGCGAACGTCGTGTAATAAGCAACCGATTCATTTGCCGGCGAAGGTTAAGGGAACATACACACCCGGAGCTGAAACGGCGAAAAAAAAAGTCGTAGTCGATTAGTCGTAGCTCAACATTTCGAGTAACCGGTAAATAAACAATTTGTTCATCCACACAGCTTTAAAAAGCTGCCCCGACGCCAACATGCCAACCACATTGCGTACCGGTCATTGCCAAATCGGTATGCTCGGTTGTGTCGGCAGCAAATGCCGAATTTCTTTGCCTCTTCCAGCACGGGTGTGTTGGGGATTTCATTTTGTGTTGGTTTACTGACAAGTTGGAACAACACATTTCCCGCTTTGCTATTGTCCCTGCGCTATTCCTAATGTAACATGCCCGCGAGATTAGCTCCCTTAAGCGAAATCTTTGTTAATGTTGCCACAGCCACAGAAGGGCCATTCGTTATGAATCGCTCATACCGCCAGGTCCGAGAGTTACTTCAGTGCACCAGAAATCGTGTATCATCCTCATAAGGGTCGTACCCGAGAAAGTCTTCTCCTACTGTTCCATCGGGACAGTTACCTCAGTAAGATTCGTGACACTACACAAGCGTGTTCTTACAGTTTCCGTTTTCGTGCTCACAAAGAACCTAACTACCCTATCTTAGTTTGGTTATTAGCGGAGGATCTAATATGCTTAAGAAACACGCTAGGCATTTGAAATTCTATTCCCATCTCTGCAGACCGACACGATTTCTCAAGCCCCGCCCGCCCTCTGAGCTCATTACCGATCATCTCTATGCGGACAGTATTTGTAAACTCGAGACAGCATGCGTCCGATTGCGAAACAGTTCCCACCGACGCCGTCCGATCGTGGCAGAGACGCCGACAAACCTAGCCATTGACCACCTCCATCTAGAGGGAACAGATGGTGTGGTTTTAAACAAACAGCCCTTTGGGCAAAGGCATGATCTATCATCAGCTTCACCAAACCGCTCCGGAATGTGCGTACACCGGACATAGTGTAGCCTAACCGTGGTAGAAATTGTCTATTCATTCCTCTTTTTCTTTCGTTCCTTTCCCTACACCAACTGCACACAAAAACCCTACCTTCGATCTCGCTTACCACACGCCACAGATTCGGTGCCGCTTTCCGACCCGATTGACTGTCCGCTTAGCTATACGGACACCCCGTATGATGCTACTATCCCTTCACCGAGCGAAGTTTGTCAACCAATCAAGGCCTCTAATGCGCAGCTTTCCTCATTCCACTCGCTTACCGCGAACGCTGGGAGGGTTGATTTGCAATCCTACCGAACCGTCCGCCAACGCCACACGTTCGGTAGGTTGACATTAGCCAGGCACACCTGTGCACACTAATGGCCATTTCAAGGTGATCCACGTCGGAACAGGTGAATTTATCCATACCAACAGTTACAGCGCACTGCAACGCCACCGATTGCACCATTAACACCTTCTGAGTGTCCACGGGAAGACACTAAACGATTCGCAGTACACGCACCCTGCTTCCGTGCACATTCTTCGTTAGATGGCGCTTCATTGCATCTAAAGGGAAGGATATTAGCCGGTCCGGGCTGATCACTCCCTTACAAAGAAACCACGGTCATCGTAGTACATGGATCGGACAATTATCTGCCAGATAATTTGATGATAGTTGCCACTAACCAAACAAGGTCCGTAACACAATTCTGCATAGTGGTACACGGCGAAGAATGCCCAAAAGTGGCATTTGAGCCGACGAGAAAAAGCGCCAATGTGCAGTTAGGCGGAAAATTTTCGTCTCGCTATGGGTCCAGGGAAATGAAACGTTTTGCTCGAAGGGTTTTTGACGACACGGTGTGCGGTAAAAGACTTTGCCGTCTGGAGTGGGTACACCATAGGGACCACGGTTAAAGGGAAAGCTTATATAGTCCCCTGCGGATGGATGGAGCGATGAAACGGGTGTACTAAACATAGGTATTATGTCATGTTCACAAACGTGTTCAGCGGCTTTGCTCGCTTGGCGGCGTTTCTCCCGAAAACGGTCATCATGAATAATGGGAACCGATTACAGCGGTTTTGCTGAATTTAGACAGATTGTTGCACACCAGCCAGCTGTCTAGAAGCGATTTTTATTTAAAAATACTCGATGTCATCAGTGGTAGGTTGTTTTGCCGCTGCATTAAGCCTATGACACACCGGGGACGGAAGGCTCCTTCGAGAAAGCCCGTCATAACTTAAAAAGTACATCCATATTCACTTATCTCGGCTGGTGTATCTCGTCAAACAGGTTGAAATGGTTTATCGCCAAAAAATCACTCCATTTTGCATACATTTTTATTGTTCCTTCGAGCGCATGCAACCACGCACAAAGCCCCAGGCCCGGTTCGTTTGTCTTGTGTCTATGTGTGTGCTGATCTGCGTTTCTATATGGTCAGGATGAATATTAATCGATCAGTCGGAATGGTCGACGGTGACGACATTACCAAACTCGGTATGCCCGCGTACGCCCCGCAAGTTGACTTCAATTAACGATCGCGTGTAGGAAGCGTTAGAACGAGCGTATATTCTACCCGTGTGGCTCTAGCCTATGCCGACCGGGATAAGGAGCATCGGCGACCCATATTAGGCCCGCCGCTGGGAGCTTTTTGTGGGACACCATTTAGCCGAGAGATCCCTTTTTTGGGGCTGAGCCATAGTCCAAGTCCTGAGGGTTTCCTCCCGGGTGTACCATACTCCAACATCGACAGCAGCTGACGGGCGCCAGATCAAGGTGTTCTCCTGGCAAACCGGTGAAACGATATCGATTAATCAGCCCACATTATGGCATTGTGCGGTGCCACGAGCCCTGGATACTTAGAATCGTAACCCACCTACGATCGATCGTAGACAAAGCCGGGGTAGCAAACAAAGCGAAACATACAACAGCATCAATGTAAAAAAAAAAGCTGCTCACCCAAACGGGCCCAACGGATGCCGTGGGTTGATGAATCAAGTTCAACGGGTGGTGCTTTTATGAATGAATTTCAAGTTGTTTTTTTTTTTTACTTTCGCGCTAGTGTGTAAGTAGCAAGTGTGAGCCCGCCCGTGCTACCTGTCTGTCCACGCAGTTCTTGAATGAATTTGCGTTTGGCATTTGAAACGAGTTTTGCCGTGAGCGACAGCTGTGCGCGGGAGAGATGACTTTAATGACTGGAGCTAGCGAACGGCCGCGGGCGTTAGCCGGTGAGGTCCTTCTGGTCCGCGATCGAAAGGAAGTGCGTAGGAATGTGATCGTATTATGTATTAGTAAAGTTAATTTGACGAGCTTGCGTCAGAAAGCGGGAGGAGAAGTGATTAGAAATAATGTAATTACCAGAGAGGAGCGATCAAGCGTTGATTGTTGTTTATGAATAATTATCCACTGAGGGAAAACATTGAAACCATGTCAAAAAATTGACGAGAGACGAGATAACTTCATAATACATTATATCCTTTAAAAGAAGGCATAAGAATTAGCAACTGCTATAAGAAACTACTACTGACTAATTTGGTCTGCTCCTTGATGCCTTACAAATACTCGAGTGTCTTTCCCCATGGACGTTCCTTCCTAATAGGATCGTTTCGGTCATGGTAAAATTAAATTTAAACATCGCTGCTAACCGATTACCTCATTCAGTAGCGTCTTTCTAAATTCCAATCGCTTCGAATGTCTTGGGGATGCAATCGCTTCTGTATTATCAGAGAAACTATTCACTCTTGCAAGAAGTCTTGTACCACGCAAACACAAAAAAAAGCGAAACCATCATGACATCAGAAGACACATCCACTCGTTATCCCTTATCAGTTATGGTGGTGCAGATGTTGCCAGTGTCGTCCGGATGATTTTTTTCTAGCGGCGAAGTCGTCACTGGCACATTAAAAGAATCTTCCTTGACAAGCAGCAAGCCCTGCCCGGTGATATAATTGACCGAAAAAGGGGACGCTGAGATCATCGTCGTATGATGAACCACAGCGAGCTGTGATGAGGATTCGTGTACCCTCTTGCTTGGTGTGAGATTACGTGATAGTTATAAAATTTAATCGTTTTTGTCGTATGCCATTCAGAAGGGATGTGTTTACAGCAGTTGAATGAAAAATTTCATCACAGATGGACAGTAATTTCTGTAATGGTTATTTAGAGAGAATGGCTAATAAAATTTTAATTAATTTACCATACACTTTTCCCGCTCTTACACGCCATATTTTACTACACCGTCTTTATGTGCGCTTAGCATCATCCACTCATAGCAGCAATCAACTGTGGCGGTTGCAGAAAACCGATCAAGATTAAGCATTGCCATTCCACTATGTCAGTTCGTGTAGCCTGTCCGATCCGCTTTATGCTTCCCATACACACCGACAAGCAAAGTGCATTCCGCGCTGCAAGTGCAACCGAAGCGTACGCCATCAATGCGCCGGGGTGCGATCGCTTTCGGTTCGGCTCCAGAATGGGGTCAGTTTTCCCACATTCCTTTACCCCTTTTTTGGCTGACATTTCGCACGATCGGTCGAACGGCGCTGACGACGCAATGGATCATATTTTCCCGGCCGTCAATCATTCTGCTCGGGTGCTGCTTTTTCCACAGCCAATTTTCCAATCATTTTTATCGTGTTCGCGCCCGATCGTGCAAACGGGTGATCGAGCATTGTGTGAGTTAGACTGTGCTGACAGTCGGTGCTTTCAAGAGCCGTAAAGTATGGTGATATATCACGTGTTTGAGTGTGTGTGTTTATTGTTTGCGTCTTTGAGCAGAGGGATCTCATTTAAGGGCACGAATTAATAGGACCAATCATAGTTCGCTTCAAATGTCAATTGTTTGTGTGAAACATTGCATCCCGATCTACTCATCCATCAGCCGTTGAACGATGGTTATCATCATCAGGCAAGACTTCGATTGATATAACATCTATTTAGCTATTCCTAATGACATCCCTGGAGCTACCAGTGGCATAAACCGGGATGAATATCATCAAATCGTTCACATTCGCATCAACTTCTTCCGCTTATTAGCCTCTTTTCTTGTTCATCTGCAGTAGCAATCACACTGTGCTTAGAAGTGGGTAAAATTTTGTAATAAAACTGTGTCTGCATCTCGCACTGGCAATGCAAATGCATCCGTGGGATTTCCCTCCCGGCTGAGAGGATGGGCAGTAAAGATGAAAAACATATGTTCACCACATTCAGGGTAATGGTAGAGTTGGTTTCACTGCCGAGGTATTGGCATACATTATCAAGCGTACGGGTCTTTTCTGGCCTTTAGAAGAAAACTGTGTACAGCAACATGCACTGCCTTATTTTATTGCCCTTCAGTTCTTGCATATGGTGTAGGACAAGAGAATATAAGAAGCATTCCGATTTCTTTAAAGAAAATAATTGTTTTCTTTCCTATTTTTTTCATTTTACCCCTCCATTTGCATATTTGTCAGTTAAATAATTATTTATAAGTCAGTCAATTTTGAAAAATGCACTTAAACGAATGCAAAAAAGTAGACATCCCCGAATAAACTCTCAATAAACTGGTGTGACCCGGATCCAGTTGCAACATTGCGGTCTTGCACGGTCGATTTCGAGCGTCATCGGACCAACTTTTGCTCGCACCCACATGTGCCCGGTGGACTACTTTGTGTCCATTCGGTAAACATGACCGTCTTGCGACACGCACGTGTGGGTGCACCGAGCGAGTATGCGTATGAAGACATTTTTAAAAGCGTTTTTAATGCGTCCCAAAATGTTTTCACTGACCTAGGATCAATCAGGTCGGCGGTCGGTAAAATCCATCCCCAAAGTGAGTCATTTCACGCCTTCACTTCCTTTCAGTGTATGAAACCATCGCAGCAGTTCCATATTGATCTCCACATTTTGCTCCATTTTCGTTTGCAACAATTGTTTCACCCGTTTCGATTGCCAGTTGCCTTAAGGAGAGCGGCAATTAAGATAAATTGTCTGGCTATCTTATTACCGGGAATTAATCTTTAAACCGCCAACAATTCACCAGGCCATCACCACTTGGTGGAGTTTTTTTTTTAAGGAGGAATCTTCACAAACACTGTGGGTGGGACGCTGCATTCGTCGGGCTGTGTCCATACGCGGGAAGCGTACTTTAATACTTTTGTTTGAAAATGGCATTTTACGTTCGTTGCTCAGTGGTTTGCTCACACACACTCACGGAGGATCACGGCTTTTTGGGCGATGATTTATGCTTTTGGAAGCAGTTTAAACTGCAATTCGAGACCCTGGTAACCTTCACGCTAATCTTCACGATTGCCCGAGCGAGATAACACTGACCACAAAGGGGTGCGGTTGCCGAAAGTGTTTAGAATGAAGGAGGCACGATTAAATCAACGATTGATCACAACGCTCGACGAATGTTTCGCAAAAGTTCATGGTGCGGTGAAGAAATTTTACTACTCATATGCAACAATAGCAATAAATTCGTAAAGATCACATTTCCGAACACCCAAGGAAAAACGGCTCCGCTCCACACACGCTCCACACACGCTCCACACTTTATAACTTAATTCTTCGTCACAAAATTGATTTGCCACATCGAACCGGCTATTGATATTCTTAATAGCGTTTTGTTCCGGTTATAATTCGTTTACTTGCCACCCGAACGGGTAACAATCAATATTCATTTGCAATAGCCAAAGCCAAAGCCTGGGATTTCGTAACCTTTTCGTCCTACGATCGTCCACCCATATTAACTGCCCGGCGATCTCTCACGTTGCCGCCATAAATGGGAATGCTCTAGACAGATCAGGGAAACCGGTCGCCATGAATCATAATGCGTCGTCCTATACGGGGCCGTACTGCCGCTGCTGACAGCTGATTTGATTCTAATATCTTGCTCGTTAAACTTTTTGATCGCTTAAAGCAGCAGCAGCCCGTTGTTAGTTGGAGTTGACAATTTGTTTCTTTACCAAACGGAATGTTATCGCGGCGAAAGATCGTGTGACAGTGATCGTTTCATTACAATGTGTTGTGCATGCCGTAACCGAGTTTGGCCTGCTGTAACGTTTTATTGATGCATTAAAACGATTGGATATTATGGTATTATGGTGTTTTGTAAAAAATGTTGATTTCAGATGGCAATGAAAATTAATGACCCGCTGTGTACACTAAAGCAAAATTCTGCATAAATATTGCCACCTTTACCAAGCGTCCTACCAAAAATACGCTGGGACCAAAGCGTTGATTGTCGTAAATATAAGTGTTCGATTTTTTTCAATTCTTACTGAACCTCCAATAGGGAACTCTTCAAGAACTCCTTAGGACACTGCGAAATTCATCTAGGACTTCCTTCTATAGCCATAAAGCCATTCATTTTACATTCACGTAACAATTAAGAGCAGCCAGAATTTTTAAATGGTAGTCTCTACAAGACGTTTTCGCTTCTCCCTTGAAGTGAGGTTATATTTTAAAATTTAAAGCAGTTTTTAACCACTCATCAGGATGTATCTAATTATTTCCCTCTTTTTTGCGTAGGGATAAAGTTCATAAGAGGATTCACCGTAAAATTGGTGGATTGTTAGGACACAGAGCCAACAAATGAATAAAATGTGCAAATCAGTCTGCATATATTACTGAACAGACGCGTGTTTGTCGGTTTCACTGAGCTTCACGATAATCAGAAGATCAGCAACGAATGAAAGTGAATCTGATAAAATTGATGGTACCGACATGTCTCAATAGTGTGTGCGTTGCGTACTGAGCAGGTATTTAATGCGTACGAGCGAAGTAAACGAATCACACTGTGAGAAACCGAGTACCATAAGGAACTAGCAATAATACCTCCATGTTCCTGTGTATCTAAGTTTGTGAAATATTTTTAAAAGTATCTCAGAAACCATAACAAACTTAATGAAAAATGACACTGATTGTGACCGGAATTCCTATTCCCACACCAACTATCAACACCACCCAACAATGACCGACCCAACCGAGGGATAAAAGTGCAACACTCTCATGAGGAGCTTTATGCGGGCACGGTCTCGTACGCATCGCGGTGGTCGTTGTGCGAATTAACGTACAGCTCACCCACCCTGTGGAATGCACAAATTGAAGCATTCCAACTGTTCCAACAGACAGCCAACCGCCGATGGAAGGTTGGCCACTTCACATGCGCCTCCAAGACGATCTCATGCTGCTTCGCCAACCTCCGTTTTTGGCTTGCCCGGCATGTAATTGACGTGTAATTCGTGGGACCAAAGTGGCAATAGGGAGAGTGTGCACGGAAACGGGAGTTAGTGGTGGTGGTGGTGGTGATCAAAAGTAAAAGCTGCATAAATTGCACCGCGACGCTTTATGACCGATTCGCCACTACAGATGACGCCAGCAAGATATGCTATTTAAATCAAGTGACGGAGTGTATGAGTGTATGCGCGGGAAGGGGATGGACTTTTTGTTCCCGCACTCCACACGTCGGATGCTTCCGCAGCCATCCTAGCAACACTGGTAAATCATTGTGTTGCTGGTGGCCCATTTCGCGCCACCGGCTGACTCTTGGTGGCGCTTGCATTGCAAACGTGAGGAGGACCACTAAGAAGGGGATAGTTTTGCAGCTACATAGACGACAATAGGGGTTCACTTTCTTGTGTGAATGTGGTTCGTGTTTAGAGGATTACTGTCCTAGCTTAAGCTGGCGGCCCTGATTTGCATGGCATTGCAGTTGCAACGGAGACGTGTTGACTACAATTTAATGCACGAATTAGAAGAAAACGGTGAGATGTAACGCTGGGTTAAAACGGTCAGAACAAAGAACAAGAAAACATTTAGAGGAAAAGTAAAATATTCATTAAATTTCTTCTTTGTTAAAAATGTTTTGTGCCTTTACTACAGTGACCTGTTGATCTGAATTATTTGATTCTAAATTGCTTTAATATTATGTTTTGTAAGCATGATTTTCCTTTATTTTCTTGGTTTTTGACCATTTCTCTTGCATTTTAACCTTTGAACATATCTAATTTTGATGATCTTTTACTTATCCTAAAATTATTTTTATTAGAATTTTGGGCTAAAGAGTAATAAATGCCCTCAAGTTGTACGGGATTCATCTCATGCAAGCTTGGGTGAAATATCACGGTAGATTGTGACCATTACGCGTAGGACATAAAAATATTATTTAAATAAATCATTATTAAAATGAGGAAAGTTATTCGAAATTATTGTTAAGTGTCGCAAAAGTTAGCTTATGTATAAGACTAATTTATAAAAACATATCACTAACTTATTTCGTCATTTAAACGGGAAAGTGCATATTGTAATTGAAATAATTCTGTAGTGAGTCATATTCATATTGAATTTAAATGGCTCAATATTCGGAAAAAAATAATATATAAACATTATTTGAGTAGAAAGTTGAATGACTTACTAAAACTTTATTAAAACTAGTTAAAATAATATTTTTTTGGATTTTAAAAACCAATAGCTTTAATATTTTTAATATGTCCTACTCAGCCATGTTCACAAACGACTGTGGAGCTTGCATGTGAGTTTGCTGCGTGCAATTTGAGGGCCTATATTACTCTTGAGCCGAATTTTGTAGTAAATTGCTTAAGTAAACAACATTTTCACTTAATTTTAACTGAATTAATAACCTATTTGATGTAATTGATTAACTAACATTTACGAAAATGATCAAGCTAAACAAAACGATTAATTTTGAAAGTTTTTTCTGTAATTTTGAAGTTTGAAGATTTTTTTCTTGTCAATTGATTTTTGGTGATTCTGAGGTGTTGTCGGAGAGCAATATTGTTCACCGTGGGGTAGTTCTTACAATAAGCTGATATCACATTCTTTCCCAGTGCATGTTCTTTACCATCCGTTTGTAACTCACCGTTACCCAAGAACACATGTGCCAACATTGAGCGATTCTTGCACGATCGCCAGTCCCAACCACTTTTGCACTCGATCGTCAATAAGCCGGCAAAGTGAAAAAGTTAATATCCCATTTTAAAGCATGAAATTTCCCTCCAATTTAAGCGGAAACCGCTTTTGAAATGATCACCTCTGGCATCAATCCTCGAGTGACTTTTGATTGGTATCCGATCCATTACTCATAGACGTACCATTCGTGTTCATGGGTGACGTGTATAAGGGCCCATGCTTGTGGGTGTGATTGTATTAGCACAACACACTCCCGCCACAACCATCCCACCGCGAACCCCCAGCAGCATAACATACGCAAACAGGTAAATGACGCCGAACTTGGCAGGGCTTACGATCGATAGATTAGTAGGTCTACCAGGGGACAAAGCGTCACCCAATCGTGCAGCTTCCTAGCTGGCCTAGCTTGCTCCGTCGTCGATGAACACGCTAAGCCCGTGTACAAACAGTGCACTCCAAAAGCTTATTAATCTTTTCCAATCCTTGAGACGCGACAATATCTGTGCTTCGTCGAAAACCCCAAATTCGAGTCCGCTGGGAGATGTCACAGTAAGCAAGACGTCAAACAAGTCGCGCTTGTACAAACAGAGTGAACCGCGCGCGTACGCCTGGTGCGTGAGCGCCTGCCTGAATGGGTATTCCTCATTAGGAATTCAAATCAACGCAACGTTTTTTTTTGCCTTTCGATTTTCTGTTTTCTTTCCACCGATCGGTTGTTCCTCACATTATTGCGGCCTTTGCGGGGTGTTGGAGTGATTCTGTCCCGGAGCTGGAACTGTCATCGACAATCGACGACGATTGCGTTTGCTCACTTTTTTTGTTTGTTTTGTTTTTTTTTGGGTTTATTTTCATCTTTTTACTTGCCTCCGATTTTGGTTCCTAAAAAAAACTTTCAACCTCAAACATTCGTTGCATAAATGGCGGAGCGATATTGTGCGATCAAGGAAGGTAAAACTTGATCTTTGGCAGCATCCTCTCTCAACCCGTCTAATGGATCATTTCAGCATTTGCTTTTCACACCAAGCATTTATGAATTTGCATCCACGTTGTGGTGTGTGTATTGGTGACACTGTTTAAGGCTATTCTAATGAAATGTCTCCATTTTAAACAAAAAATAAACCCATGAGATGGAAAGGATTTTTTTTAGAAGGAAGCAGCGCCAGAACGTCCGTTTTTGTCGTCTCCCAGTAAGGAACTCCGGAATAACTTGTGGTGTAGGAAGTAGCTTCATACCCTGAACTGGTTGAGCTCATTTGGCGTATTTCGCCTCATCGACAGATAATCATGACATCATCGCACAGTAAACAGGCAAAACGCTTGTTACGGCTCGATTTGGGTGTTTCGTTTCGTTCGTTTTGGAGGAGTCGGCAAATGGTGAGAAAGAAAGGCAACGTCGAGGTTTGTTGATGATGGTTTAAAATGACACAAATTATATTCTGCCCAAACACAACGTTCGAAGACTTCACTTTATCGCGGATGGATGGTTTGGCAAATAGTTTTTTGGAATGATTATAAGATGTCTCAACGATTATTAAGGAAGCGATGTGACTAGAGAGAACCATAAAATTATTTCATCAATTGACAGTAGAAAACATTTCTAGACATCACATCAATGCCCATGAAACCTTCCAATGTGCCAACCAATACGATCTTGAAGTTGGTGTTGAAAAATTATCTTAAATGAGATCGAACGATTGCACTTGAAGCGCACACGATTCATAAACACTAACACCACCCTCGAAAAGCTGACGCTAGCGGAGGGAACTGAACCGTGCCGGTTGCCCGATCGATGCTCGATCTAATTTTGGAACGCTGTACTGTCGCTGTTGGAAGCCAGATCTTCGAGTCGGGAGGTACTCTTTGGCTTGTAGAGTTGATTCAGCACATACATACTGTTGATAAATTTTAGACTATGAAACTAAGGCATGCAAGCTTGATCTTTTGGATATGACTTGCTTTGTACGATCACACTGAAATGATCATTAAAATCTCCAAAGTTCTGACTGTGCATATTCTCCAAAATTGTGACTCCCATTTACTGACTCGATGACTTGAAGCAGCCAGCACTGCAGCAACCCCATTCCAGCTAGAAATGAGTGTGCATCTTTGCGTTTTCAAAATAAATCACCATTGGCGCCCACCTCGCTGCGCCCCGTCATCATCCGCAAGAAAGCGAAGATTTCTAGCCAAGCATCTTCGCATTCATTAACGCTGCGGCGGGATGTTTTGGGAAGCGTACGATCCTGAGGATGCTACTACCGGTGATGATGCTGATGATGATGAACTGGCCCATCCTAAATGGCGTAATTGAAATGCGCGCAATGCATCTGCAACCATATGGACGAAGTACGGATCCACGCGTTACGCATGGCCCCGTGTTTATGTAGATGCTTCCCGTCATCTGACACCGTACAAAAACAGCTTCCGACCGGGCAGCAGCCGCCCATTTTGCGGTAGAATGTTTGAAAAATGGAATGAAAATAGAGGTTTAAAAAACACACAACACAAATAAAAGAATAAAACGAGCGCTGTTCAAAGGTAACGGGGGTGTGGGTTTGGGGAGAAATTGCATAACGATCCGTTTCCTGCCACACGTAATATTTGCCAAGCTTATTAATTATTTTATGTGCATGTTTCGGGGTTCGTTCTGTGCTCTCTAGCGCACGGGCGCACGTTGTTCGTCGACCTAGGATCGAATGTAAACCATATCGTAAATAACATTTTATGGTGTTCCAGTAAATGAGAAAATGGAGGTAAGCATCGAGGTAAGACGTTGGAGGTGGAATGTTGAATGTTAATATACGTTCTGTAAACATTGTCAAATGAATTTACAGTCTGTTAGAATATCATTTCGAGCCGAAGTGCTGCCATAAACCTTTTGCTAGATTGGATCTCATTTGCATGCTTCATGCAGTCAAGTTTGTGGAGTTATAGTTGCTAAGATCTGCTGGGTTTGTCAGTTCTATTATCTTGACCACTAGAGCATGCTGCAATCCATGGTTTATCCATCAAGACTCTTCATTCTTGAAAAATTATATAAAAATAATAATTTCCACCACAATCATCTTGATATCTCTCTGTACTCGGGACGTACTCCAAACACGCTAGCAATCTCACCGATCGCGGGATGCTGTTCCTGACGTTCTTCACCGATACCACCGCACCAAACCTGTGCCGTCCCACTGGGAGGTAGCAGCCTGCGTTGGTAAGGGGCAACGGAAGGACGATGGAAAAAAACATATCGTCCCAGCGAAGAAATGATACATCCAGCCGAATCGTACCACGCCGTTGTCGCGGCACAGCCAATGTATGCGTTGTATTTGGGATATTTTTAGCATTGCACCACACATTTTCAGCGCCAACCGACTCCAATGGAACCGAAAAGCATAAACAGAAGTCAAACGAAACGAAAAGTAATGTGTGCCTAACCGATGAAGAAGGGATGCTGCTCACAGAAGAAAACGGTTCCACACACGCACACACACAGCCGGAAAAAAGGCAACCGCGTGTCTGTGCTGAGCAGCAGCACCAGAAATGAGATGTTTACGCGACCGTATACCGAAAGTGAGGAAAGTTAAAGATCTACCGAACAACCGTTCCATGCCGTGAAGCGATCGCCGCCCGGAGCGATCGCAACAATTCAACATACGTTTTTCATTCCGTTGCGGATAGTAATCCCTTTTCCAGAGACCTGCCGGTGGGTTGGTGTTGGTGTGCCACAATGTTTTCTTTTCTACCTCTTGATCGTACCCGTTCCCTCACCCTCAAGCACCCTCCCATCCCGTCATCCCCCAAAAAAGCACCACATAAATCGGTACGGGATTGTGTTATTAATCGAGATCTTCTTTCCGTCCTTGCTGTGCACACCACCACACAACTGCTGGTGACGCGATATTGCGTAGGTAAGCGCGAGAACTGGAACTGGGAATTAATTACCCTCAGGCGTAAGAAAGCAAGCAAACAGGATCAAGCAGGGAAAGATTCACTTGTCCCATTGGATTCACGGACCCTTTTCTTCAGGTGTTTCGGAACGGTGTGGGAAAAACCGAAAGGTCAGTCAATGTATGCATGTAATGGTGCGGAAGACTGAATGCGTGTGTGTGTGTGTGTGTGTGTGTGTGTGTGTGTGTGTGTGTGTGTGTGGATTTTTTTTTATTACTCCACAACGATGTGAGAATCAAATTTAAAGATCCACACATCGGGAGAAAGGGACGCCAATTCCATTTTCCACCATGCTACGTAAACTCTTTGTTAGGGGTCCTTTGCCCTTCGAAGTGTAGTGGTAGTGTTCGGTTCGGTCTCAGGTGAATTCGGACCGTATTTTTAACACGCATCAAAGCGTTGTCCTATTTTCCCATCCGAACAGCCAAAGGGCTGGGGAAAAGTCCTGGCGAGTTGTGTAGCGTTGGCAGGAATAAAACATTTCTTTATGTTAAAGAAGGATTGTGTTGAGGTTTGGTTCGCTTATTTAGAGATATAGCTAATAGAAATTTATACTCTTCAAAGTAAAATTAATTAAGCCAAATCGCTTGACAATACAGCGAAGAGCCGTTATCCTCAAAAATGGCTTATTATATCCAAATCAGTTAGCAAAAAGTTGCTCAAAACTGTGAAATCTTATTGAGCTTATTAAAACAAAGTTTTAAGGATATATTGTTTAAAAATAATAAATCTATCGTTTGATAAGTGTATGATAAAAAATCATAAATAATTACAAGTTAAAAAGTAACAATGGTAAGTATTACTAGTTAATTACAATAATTACAAGTTTACATCAAATAAGAACACTTACGGTGTTGAACATACGGCACAGTATAAATAAACTTAAACTTAAGAAAAATCATATAAGATAAAACAAAATAAAAAGTAAAGAAATATTAAAATAAAATAAAAAATAATTATTTAATAATGAAAAATCAAAGCATCAAAGCTAATATGAGACAGTATAAAGACAAGTTTAAAATGTACTTAAAAATAGAAACAAACTGAATTAAAAATAGAAAGAAACTGCTTTCGATTCTCATATTTGGTAAAATTATTTCAAAATATGTTACAAGCGTAAGATGCATCCCAACTTTATATCGCAATTTCGGGTTTTTTTAGTTATTAGCAAATAATTTTAATAGATTAAAAAGGGGTAAAACAAGCATTTTGAAAAGGTTCACAGAATACAACAGAATATTTTAACTAACAATACTAACTTATGTATAGCTTTGCTACCCCTAATTAAAGTGAAAAAATGCAAAGAAAAGTATCTTAAAAATATAAGAATAATTTTAAAAAATTTAAATTCGATGAATGGTCGTAATTTATTGTCTGGCTTGCCGTTTGGCTTTTGTTTCCATCAGAAAAGGAAAGAAGATAATTGAATTCAATATTCATGTTAGATTAATTTAGTGATAAATGAACAACTAAATGAATTGTTGATATCTGCAACATAACTTAGCTTTTACGCTTTCACAACGTTAAGTGGTCTTATTTATTTGTCCATCGATGTAATAAGTTAGAAAATAAACGGTTCTATATTACCTCTTTGATATTTCTAATGCAATTTCTGGACTCAAAACTTTACAGCACTATTGCTTTTCAAACCTTGAAAATAAATTAATAATAAATTTATTATCACTGCCATCACATGGTCTTGGCAATACGGTTCAAGCCTTTATACTTAACATAAATAAATAAATTAAATATTAAAAATATAAAAGCACAATCTGATTATCGATTCACAACTTGGATGTGATCCATAATTCTCCCTTTTTGCTAATCTCAAATTCCATTGTGAGCAAATTAGCACAATATTTAAAATCACTGTTTGATTACGATTGATACGATGGATATTTGAAAACATTCAAAGCAGTGTTATGCTAAAAATTCTCTTTGCAATTTTGTTCAAAAAAATAAATGTCACTTAAAAACCTTTTTCTCAATGCTGTACACTTATTCATACGGTTTTGAAAATATTTATCTTTATCTGAAAATAACAAATGTTTCACCTCTCGTAGCACCATTGATTGACGGCAGGCAACTTACAGCGCGATGGGTGTAGGGTAAAGCATAGATAAACTATGTCACGGCCCTGGATGCTGGCCGTTTCCGTACTCCTTAAGAAAAAAAAAGGCCAACCCATTCCCGCGGGGCCGCGTTTGGGAGGGGGGTGTGCGCGATAACTAATGTGTTGTTTATTGTTTTGCCTTTTCTCTTCCACCCTCAACCCACACAACGGTTTTCTTTGGCTCTGTGCGAGAAGCTGCGTCCAGCGAGTTTCGGGGCATACGGGGTTAGAACTAAGCTTCCAGCAGGAGGGAACAGTGTTTTTGTTTTGTTTGCGAGTGATTTTAGGTCTTTTTTCGTGCGCGGGCCGGTTTCACCTTCGTTACATATTTTATGCACATTTTATACCGCGCGCTTGATTGGCTTTGTTCGGCTGAATGGAGCAATCGACCGGCGGTAAAGTGTGGGCCATTCGTGTTGTGGGTGAGTGGGAGTCCACGTGTGTGTGTGTGTGTGTGTGTGTGTGTAGGCTCATATGTTCGCCGATCCATGTTGGGCCATTTGCGTACGGCTTACGTTTTGGGTGTGGGTGTCATGGACCGAAGAATTGTTTCGGGGTCGGGTTTTTGTTTCGTTACTGTTATTCTGTTGTCCAATTCCACGCCCGCGTCCCGACCAGGTTTCCCATCGTTGGCTCATTTATTTACACATGGGCGAATCGAGCGACAAAAATAAAGCGACTCGACGCGCGAGCAGCTTTAGGAACGTCGAAAGTGCATCCATGCATCAATCCGCCATTGCGGCGCAACGTGAGGGCATGCGTACCGCGGACTTGGAATCACTTTCCGAATCACAATCACATTGCGTTCGGTGAATGCCTATGCCTACGGTGACATTCCGATAGGAAGTGCAGAGAGTGGAGCGCATCCGTCACGCAGTTCCGTACCGAATTTGGATTGCGATCGGTCCGCGGAACGCTCCCATCCGGATTCCGGTCAGCGGTTGCGTGTGTTTGCTTTGTGTTTTATTTAAATTTTCCTAATAGGCGTTTCCTCGATGGCGTTTCGCGTGTCCCGTTCTCTGTCCGTACCCTGAAGCCCAAAGGGAACAGACGATAGCTCAGCATCGAAAGTTTTATGTTACCGTCGTACGGAACCATTAGTTTGATCGCGTAGCTGTTGCTGTGATTGGGATTAACCCATCAATGTTAATATGTTTTTACAAAAAAATGGTGAAAAATATGTCCTTAAACCCTGCTACGAATTGAAAATTATGACCCGCATCATATGTATTCTTGGTGAACCATTTTGATCTTGATTTAATCTTAAATTATGCAAGTCTGGCTCTCAATACCAGGTACAATCCATCAGAAATTAATCATATAAATAACAGCTACAAAATACGGCATAATACCGCGTCAACTTAGTGCGCCATTCCCAACCAAGGGTTACCGATGGAAACTCACGCACCGGACGGATTGTATGCAAAATAAGTCACAACTCCGAATCGAAGGCTCAATCGTAGGTATGTGAGTGAGCGAGCGAGCGAGCCGGAGATGATTGGTTTCGCGGGAGAATATCCGCCGAAGGCATACACACCAGCATTACTCCGCACCATCTGTTTGCCATTTGTTCTGGAACGGGCAGTTCCGGAATTTGCCCACCGGCTATCTTGCCACTCTCGGTAGCTCTAGTGAGAAAACGCATGGTTAGCATCGTTTCCGGACCACTTGCAACCATCCAGCAGTTCCAGGAGCGAAGAAACGATCCACCAGGCGTCGGATTGCACATCGCAACAGCTGATGTTGCGCGGGTTGAACGTTGCTTCTCAACCGGTGCTCGGTGTAAACGATGTGGGGGACGGATCCACTTCCTTGGTCATCTAAATTGTGCGAGCGCTGGTGGGATGTTTGTAGCCTTGTTCCATCGCGGCTTCGTGTTTGATGTTCATTTGCGATGATGCGGCCCACTGCTGCACATAGACCCACTTGCAACCGGACCCATTACGCTGAAGGGAGCGTACGGGCTAATTGAAATGCAAATGATCGTACCCAGCTTTTGAGCCCAGCTGCACGTTACCGATCGGTTGCGAATAGGTTTTGTTTGTTGTCGCCACGAATTACTAGGCCGCTGGCGACGCCAAGTGGCTCCATGACCTTTCGGTGATAGTGATTTGAGGGCGAACGAAGATGAAATGAGGTCGTTACGGGGCTAAATGAATATGTAATGTTGCATAGTTGCTTGAATGTACGTTGCCTGATCGAAAAAGTAGTCTTTTTTTTAAACAAA
Source organism: Anopheles maculipalpis (assembly GCF_943734695.1). Lineage (NCBI taxonomy): Eukaryota > Metazoa > Arthropoda > Insecta > Diptera > Culicidae > Anopheles > Anopheles maculipalpis. The sequence goes on along the minus strand of NC_064872.1, from coordinate 15,915,756 downwards.
AGTCTCTAGGAACCTTGGAAAAGTCATCCAGATACTGGATTCCAGGAACCAGAAGATATAAAAAGGCAAAAACTGCAAATTCTCCCAATCACATTAATTAACTTCAATATTGATGGCAATAGCCAGGATATTTGAAGCTCTATTTCATCCATCCGAGACACGTGACCCTCATCCAATTGCTGCTGCTGGTACACACACTCCTCTCTAAATATTCGTCCTTAGCCAATTGATTTTTCACTCCGATGCCTCTCTCCTACCCGCATCGTTTCACACATTTCTGGTCCCATTTTTACACATTATTATTTGTTGCCTCACGGCTACTTTGTAACACGGCAAAAACGCCTTCACGTTCGTACTTGAGTGCAAGCATTTCAGACACACACACCCATGACACCGTGCCAAACAGACCGCCAGAACGACGCATCCCTGAAAAGGGATTTGTTGCGACCCACATTGAGAGCCGGCCTGTTTTGCTTTTGGTTCGCGCTGAAGAAAATCCCCTCTGGAAAAGTGCTCACTCGCCGGCATTGCGATGCGGGTGACTGAGGGAAAAGAGCGAAGAATGGGGTAAAGGGGAAGAAGGAAGGGAGTTGTTTTTATGCTACCGAGTTATTTTTGTGCCCATAATTCCCCCACTGAATGCGCAGACGGCCCTCCCGGATGCGCGCATCGCATATCGGGTTTTTATTCGTTCCACCCTAGCACTATTTTCACGCTGTTTGTTCGTCGACGGTAGTCTAGACCGGTGCCGTGATGTTTAGCAGAGAAAAGTGAGACTCACGTCAACGTGTAGTGCGTTGGAGTGATAGGGAAATATTACGGATGCGAAATGTGAGTCACAGTATGGTAGGTCATACCAGCGTAACTTTGCTAATCATTTGAACAACACAAGATAAATTTATTTGATACATTGTCAGGGTCCTACAGTACTAAAGGACCCTAATCGAGGGAGTTCAAAACCATCCGACATAGGCTGGATCCCATATTTTCTATCACCGAATCCTTCCGATATGTCGGCCTAAGTGCTACAAGGTTTCAACCTCCTGATGAAATCCAAATGGCCATCCACACTTCCAAGAGTTTGCATGCGCCCTTTTGCCACGTTCTTACACCGGGTTCAACGGTCAGCGGAGGTCATCGACGATCGCGGAAGCTGTCGAAACGCGCTCGACGCGTGCTCTGGAAATTGCGCGCGCCGTCGAGAAAAACTTTAATCAACCCATCGGCTGAAAGAACATCATCCGCCTTTGGCCCTATCTCAAGTGGATACAAAAACTCTCGACTCTTCTCTGGAAGTCTGGAGGTAGCAACAGCGGCAAGATTGTGCAAAACCAAAAGTGCGTAGCGGGCTCTGGGTGTAGCAGACGCACTCTCTCTCACACACACACACACACTTGTACACATAGGTTTTGTGCCCTTTAGTTCTTTGGGCCGCCTTGGTGCCGTTATGCTTGAATACTGGTTTCGATAAATCTTTTCAAAACGTACGCCATCCACTTGATGCGGTGTTGGGTGCGGTATTTTGATACGAAAGAAAGGTATCATCGTGCAACACTACACGATATTCATGTTTCGCACGAAAGTGTGTGTTTTTATATTTTGTTTCTTATTGCAAGGAAAGCCTGCCAGCAAGTACACGCACCTCTTTATAAGGTCAGGCGAATAGCAAGGCGAAAGAGGCGACAAGCGAGTGTATCGACTGATCGGCAAGCCCACCACTCATCGGAAACCTGATCCTCTCGAAAGCTCATCATGTTTACCGGCGATGACTTTGAAAACCGGGAGGGGTATGTACACTCTTACCTTGGGCTTACAATCAAAACAATCTTTTATATAGTTGTGCGCGTACAGAGTACTTGGACAAACCGGGGCAACATAATCGGATGATCAGGGAGATGGACCGAAACTGAGCGATCAAGAACCAAGGAAAGGAACGAAAAAAACATTACACTCTCCACAGTACAGCCCTAGGGATTAAGTTATGGGCGCCTCTGGTCGGGGTATGCTGCAATGCCAGATATCCGTGTCGGCAATCTGGAACCGAGAAGTGTTCTGGTATCATCTCTTTCTGAGCATCCAGAGACTCCAGCAAGAGAGCAACTACCAGCCGAAAAAAAAACGACAACTACACCAAAGGAATGTTGTTTGCAGTCGCAAACGCATCCCAACCGACCCGTCGCGAGATCGCACCAGACGTGAACCGATCGTTGAAAGAAATGCGGAAAAGAAAGTTCCTGGCGGGAAAGATGCCGGGGAAGAACGGCGAAGGGGAAAAATGGAAACACATTTCTCGGAGAAGCAACGGACAACAACAACAAAACTGAGCATCATCCCCTCGAAGACAAGAAGCAGAACGTCAGAATTATGTTTGACTTCTTGCCTTCGACCTACCCTTCTGTAGAACGGGCTCACGAACCGTCCCGTTTGGTTGGAAGCCCACCAATACAGCCACAGCAGCTGTAGAAGCATAAAATATTGAAGAACCCCTTTTTCGATGCGCAACATGTTTTTCTCCCACAAAAAAAAGGCGGTGGGGGAGGGAGGAGAGTGTATGGGTAATATGTTGAGTCTTTTCGCTTTTTCACGCATCCCACAGCTAGGGGTGTTGTTTGGTCGATGACTTAAGCTATGCTGGTATGCGTGCTACGTGGGAAGAGCCGCTAACAACGAACCAGAGATCGTGAGCAGTCGTGAGAGTGGGCAGCATCAGCCAGAGAGCGACTGAGTCAGCGTGATTTAGGGTGAGGATCGAGAGCCAATATAACGTCTCACTTATGCTTGAGCGTCCGCTACAAATGGAGAAACAGAACGGAAAATGTGGTTGCCAAACAGTTCAGTTTAAAATGTTTTTATTTAGTAAAACTAATATTGAGGAAAAGATTTTAAAAGAGACAAAAAATATTACTAAAGATCACTGCAGGAATGCTTCGATAAACTTTTTGCCATACATCTTATCTTTCTTCTTTTTCATCACAGACAATCGCTGCTCGGCCTGCTTCCGGATCCGGTTCAACAGATAGGCATGCGGTTTAATAACGTTCTGGAAATCTTCATGCGACAAACGATAGATTTCACACGCTTCCAGTGCAATCACATTAGCCGTCCGCTGCTGATTTCGCTTGATAAGGGATATCTCACCAAAGTACGCACCATCCGTTAGGTGGCCCAGCTCCTTTCCATTCAACGCATAAACTGCTACCGTTCCCATTGCCAGAAAGTACATCGAATCACCGTAACTGCCGGCCGCAATAATCACATCGTCCTGCAGATAAATCTCCAGCTGCAAACAGTTCACAATGTCCGTCAGTATGAAGTAGGGAAGATTCTTGAACAAATCTACACTCGCCACAAGATGGCGGCAGGTTTCCATCCGTATGCTGCTTCGTAAATTCTTCGGAAACAACCCCATGATCATTTCCTCATCGAAGTACCGGGTGCGGAAACGTGTTGCAAAGTTATTTCGTAGCTTCTTCTGCAGCGGCCCGCTGAGGTGTTTGTTGTGCGCGAACGCTTTCAGATTGGCCATAAATTTGTCGTACTGATCGGTGGCCATTTCGGGCGAATCGAAAAACCGGCACAGTACGACGGGCACGTAATTGAACCACAGCCAGCCCAGAAACATTACCAGCATCATGATCCAATGGTACACGAAATGTTGCTCGATGTCCTTCTTTTCGCTCGCTGCCATACCGACCCGCAGCGTTACCATCATGCTCCGGAAGTATCGGTAGGTTGTAGAGGCATTGCTTTCTACATCGCTTACTCGAAGTCGTACGAAAGGATTGGCAACGTGCTGTAATACGGCCGAAACGTTCGGATGCTGCAGTTGCATTCGCATCACTGATAGCAGCTCTTCCTCGTCGAAGGTTCGAGTGGATGGTTTCGCTTGCAGTAGAATCGGTATAATGTACCCGAGACAGGTGGTCCAGTGCAGTACGAACAGTGTGTTCATAATGACCTGTACAATGCGCGTTTTGCTTTCGGGCATTTGCAGTGATCTTGCGATCACCCGAAAGTATCTATTGCTATCCCGGAACCGGGCAATGTGGCACAGATACAGGAACAACACAAATACAAGACAACTTTCCGCTCCTGCTTCATAGATTAACTCATCAAACACCTCTAGCAGTAGTATGTACGGCAAAAATAGTAACAGATCGTACATCAACCGAAACGGTCGCAAACGGTTGAAGAAGATCTTGCCAGGCTCGAGAACAATTTCGTTCGTTTCGAAAACCACAAATCCGGTACAGAACGTTATCCCGAATTCTACCACCAGGATCAGGCAAAGGAACAGATCGATGTACTCCACCAGATGGCGGGTGGGATGTGAATCGAAAGCCAGAAAACTAAATGCAAACGGTAGCAGCGTAAGATGAAGGTTCATCACGATGAAAACAATCACATCGCTCGACATTCGCAGCAAGCTGAACGGATGGACTATGAAGGAAGGATACGATCGCAAAAGGCGCTCGTTTTCCTTGATGATCTGGTACGAACTCTTTAGGTGTTTTTCCGTCGAAGGGTGGCGTTCCGAGGCAAGTCGTAGCTTTTGCAGGGCACGTAAAAATTTCATACGCCTCGGAAGGGCACGATCTTCCGCTTGTGAAATGCGTGTCTCTTCGATGGTGCAGATGTGCCGGGTTTCTTTCACTCTTTGCCTCATTTTTCGGTAGGGTTCGGTGTAAGGTTTACGACGGAATAGTGCGTGTTTTAATTCCAAACAAATTTCATACTGATCAAAAAGTTTTTAGCTTTCTTCTGTCAAGGATTGCTTTAATTTCCATCAAAAATTTCAAAGCAAAATAAAATAATTTTTTGGTGAAATCTTCTTCTTCTTGGCTTAACGACCTACTAGGTAACGCCGGCCAACGAGATTTGCTAGATACACCACGTAGTTGGATAGTAAATTCTTACTACGGGGGAAAGGTCCAGATGGGATTTGAATCCCAGTCTTGCCGTTTGAAAACCGTCGTCTTTGTCGCTTCACCATCGCGCGGTGACATAGAGCTACTAATGTGCCATCAAACAACTGACAACCAATTCTTGCAGTTTGGCAACACTGCATGACTCATCGCGCGGGAGCGGAATTCTTCTACTCTGAATTGTTGATTCTTTTGCTCTATCGGAATGTTACGGTGCGGTGAAATTTTATGATGCAAAACAAAGAGGCAACATGAATGGATAAGTAAAAAGAGAGCAAAACCTGACATTCTCAGGCGTGCTCAGTTTTTGTGTGGGTGCGTTTGAATGCGTATATATGTGTGAGTAGTAGCAGGTAGAAGAAGAGCAGCAAAAAGAGTACCAACACGTTTGATTTCCCTATCATTCTCACATGACAAGCAATACAAGGTACGGTTAAGCATGCTGTTGAGGCTCAGCTAAACAATTTCTTCCCGATCAGTGTGTGCGTGTGAGGGGAGCAAATCGTGCAACGAGAGAGTGAGAGAGAGTAATCGCTTGGAATGAGGCCACGCGATGAGCATTAGCACTCTGGGATATAGCTGAAATTATTTACTAAGTGTTCCTTCATGTAATTGATATCCCAAGCAATAGAGGTAAAAAAAGTTACTAAAAACTATCTAATTGAATAAATTACAATAAATACCAAATTTTTCAACAAGATTACATACCCATACACCTTAAAATTTAAACGAAAAATAATCTTTTGCCCAGCAAACCTCCCACATCCCGCACACTGTACGTATGCGAGAGCGCACTTAGAGCGAGATGGAGCAGCGCGTCGCTCTTTTGCACGGAAAAAAGGAGCCAAACGCTCAAATGCAGCCGTAAGCCCTTAACGCACACTCGCCTGCGCTTATTTCAAACTGAACCTTACGCTGAGTCGGTTGTCCGTACGTGTGCGGTCGGGAGTTCTTTTTTTTTGCGGCTTGTGTGCAGCAACTTGACAAATAATTTGTTAAATAGGTAAACTTAAGTGGCTTACTGTGTGGTGCCCTGCGCTTAAGCTTAAGCCGAAGAAAAGTGATCGTGATCGCGCGTGACGTGTGCGACTTAACTTCTACTGTGTTACGATCCATTTTTGGAAAAAAAAAACCGTCGCTCTCTCTCTCCCTCTCTCTCGCGTACGCAACGTAGTGAAGCGTCAGCATTGATGTGATTGTATAGCGTTCATCTTTAAGCCAACAAAACAAGTGAAAAGAACTGTGTGTGACGACGTTTTTTTTTTCTTTTCTTCCTGACACACTTTTGTGCGTGAGACCCACGATCAGAGCCAAGTGCGTCTTCGCGTAGTAAGAAAGTCAGTTTTATTTTTCGAAGTAGAAAAAGTGATCATTTTCGCTGCTTGTAGAGTGTGTGAGTGTAAAACGGTAGCAGGGTGGTTTAACGCAAAGGAGGCTTAAATAATACTAATAAAAAGTTAAACATTTCCAACAGTCGGAGAGAGAGAAGGAGAGAGGGAGAAAAGTAGAGCGAGCGTGCTGCTCGGCGGATGAAGAAACTGGTTCGGTGGAAACGGGAATTGTGTGTTTGTTCCGTGATTCGTGAAAATTTATTGCAGCGCGCGCGGTGTTTTCTTTTTGGTTTTACGCGGTACCCTGTTTTCCAAGAACTTTTCCAGGGCCCGCGAGCACTCGCCCGCATACACTCACACGATCTTGTATGAGTTTATGGAAGGAAGTGTAGAATCGATGTACTTTCCATTGTGATATTGTTGTCCCCCTGTGTGTGCGCGAGTGTGCAGGGTACAACAAAACAATGCAGTATCAGCCTGTTGTTGCTTTTAGTCTCTGTTCGGGAGAGGGAGGGGGGGGGGGGTGGTTAATGATGAAAGGGTTCTCCGCGTGTGGTAGAAACAAACACGATTAGGGAGAAAATTCCTATGCTGCGTGTGTTTTGTTGCGCGTGCTAGTGATTCTCGAGCGAGTCAGCCATTAGGCGGCACTGTATGTGTGTTTGTGTAGGAGTTTTTTGCGCATACCGCTAGACTTCAGCTTAGCGCCTGTGTAGCGATCACTAGCGGCGGAGCATCATTTGGCGAGCTGTTGCTGTGGAGAGGATGTTTCCATTGGACTTCAACTGACTAAAAGTTTCAATGCATTTTTTTTATCCACGCAAACTGTTTCAATTTTCATATCTTTTGTATGTTTTTTTTTTTGCTCGCTTATTTTGATTCATTTTTCTGCTGACTCGCCGAATTTTAATTCAGCGGCTGGGCTGTCTTAAGCAAACAACGAAATCGTCACGCACACTTCTGCCTTTGCCAATTTTTTTCCTTAATTTTGAACCACGTTTGCGTGTATCAAGGCATTTGTTTTATGACATCTCTTGATCGTCATTTTAAGTGTTTTGTTTTGCCATCCACAACAAAAAAGCACCCTCCAAAAGACGATTGCAATTGATGAAATTTTCGGTAGAAATCTGATGCATTTACTGCACATAATATCGACATTAGTGGCCACGCGAAACAATCGCACGGCGCTGTGGAAGAAAGCAAAAATAGTGGTTGATAGTGTGGATTAATGAAAAGGAAAACTGGACGACAATAATCGACGCCAAATTGTACTCTCTTCTCAACCGCGTACGATCGATTGGTACGATCGCTCCTAAGCAAACGTGAACTTGAAGTTTAAAATCGTTGACACAACTCGCGATCGTTTAGTAGTTACAAGTGCTGGTTAAATTTGGAATTGTCCTTTTTTGTGTGTATGTGTGTGCGAATGCTCTATTTTCTTTCCCACCCCTTTTTTTTCAAGGTTTAAAAGTGCGTTCATCAAGGGTCACACAGTGCAAGAGTGAGTGTAATTTTATTGTTGGGCTAACAAAACGCCCCCTAGTACAGCAACCCGATTGGTGTTAACTAATCAAAGTGTACAAGTGTATCCCCTCAAAAAACAATGCCGATACGTCGCTGTTGTTGTTAGAGTTCCCGTGAAACACACACCTCGAGCAATCATCGCCACGGTGTAATTCAAATTTGACGATCGTCGAAATTGTGAATCCTCCTCATCCGTGGTCCTCAGTATACCGGTACTGATCGGTAAAGTGTGCGTGCGTGTGTGTGTGTGTGTGTGTGTGTGCATTTGTAACGAATTGTTCAAAATCAACGGCCAGACTCCTTGTTCGGAGCGCCCACCCCAGCTTGTCACATGAATCAACAGCACAATCATCACATCATGAGCTCGTACGGTGCCAGCACTGAAAACAGTGGCTCGAACCAGCAACAGTCGACACAAAGCATTGCCGACTATCTGGCACAGTTGCTGAAAGACCGCAAACAGTTGGCCGCCTTCCCGAACGTTTTTCTCCACATCGAGCGTCTGCTGGACGAAGAAATCTCCAAAGTTCGTGCCTCACTGTTTCACATCAATGGCGTAACGAAGGAACCGCTACAGCTGCCCGAACCCGAGGGCGAACCGGTCACCATGAACGAGAAAGTGTACGTCCCGGTGAAGGAATATCCCGACTTTAACTTTGTCGGGCGCATCCTCGGACCGCGCGGTATGACCGCGAAGCAGCTCGAGCAGGAAACCGGCTGCAAGATTATGGTCCGAGGGAAGGGTTCGATGCGGGACAAGAAAAAGGAGGACGCCAACCGGGGCAAACCGAACTGGGAGCACCTGTCGGACGATCTGCACGTGCTGATCACGGTCGAGGACACGGAAAACAGGGCCACGATCAAGCTGAAGCGTGCGCTGGACGAGGTGAAAAAGTTGCTCGTACCGCACGCGGAAGGTGAGGATGAGCTGAAGAAGCGCCAGCTGATGGAGCTGGCCATCATCAACGGCACGTACCGGGACTCGACCACCAAGGTAGCGCCCGCCGACCAGACGTTCAACTTCGACCCGCAACAGTACACGGACGAGCGGTGGAAGCTGGCAGCGGCGGCTGCGGCAGCCGACTCTCGTATGCTTAATCCGTTGACTGCGGCCAACCTGGCTGCCGCTAATTCGCTGGCCGCCCGTACCGCACCGAACCCGCTCGGTGCGCCGATCATCCTGTCGCCCCGCATTTCCGTCCCGACGACTGCCGCCAGCCTGATACCGGGGTCCGGGCCGCCGCCGACGATCGACCACACGACCGGGCTGTTCTACACGTCGTCACCCTACACGGACTACAGCTACGCGCTGGCGGCCGCCGGCAATCCGCTGCTCACGGAGTACGCCGATCACAGCGTAGGTGCAATCAAAAATCCAAGAAGGCAATATGCGCCTCGCGATCATCCTTACTAAAACCACTTTCCCCACGATTATTTAAAAAAAAAAAAACAAAAAACAAACTAAGACAACAACCATCTAAAACAAATCAATAGCGCGCGTGCAACACAACGACGACGAAGCAGTGCGAGTTGCTGTGCAAACTACAAGAACATAATAATTTCAACTAGAACAACTACCACAAAAAAAAAAAAACAATACGCCTTGCAACCAACAACCAACAACAAGATGCATATTCTCTTAGCATTATAATTCTACAAAAAAAAAATCACTCATTTGTTAATTGGCAGTACTACTACCACTACTACCTACTACTATTCACTACCCGGGCGGTGGGGCAATAATTTATCTAATATGACCATTATCTATAAATACTTTTTTTTTTGTTTTTTAAATTAATTTACAACTTTCACGCACCCACCCCACACATACACACTCCAACACATACACACTGTCTATTACTTATATTTGTTTAATGATTTGCTCTATCTCCACTATCGTTGTTTCGAATATTAATAATATTCATACAATAATAAATAATTAATATAAGTAACAGCTAGTTCTTAGGGATCGCATAAACATAAAAACAAACAATATGCACAAAACCCAATAACGCCAAGAATAAGCGATATCTACCGCTGGATGAGAAAGCAAACAATAATTATCTCAAGCAAAACCTAGAGTGCGAATGAATTTTAACGCATTAACACACCGCAACGTGTGTGTGTGTGTGTGAATAGGAAAAGTTATATAAGCTCATCAGTAACCCTACATGTGTTTTGTACTGATATATTCTTCTCCCTTTTATTATAAATTTAATTTCGCAAAAAAGAAGCGCCTGTGTAAGAGGAAACGTTTTAAACCGACCTAAATAGTTTACTTAAAATTCACTTTTCCTTCTCACTTAACTCTGTTCTCTCATTTATAATGCTTTGTTTTATCTCACACGCGTTCTGTACGTTGTAAATCATTTGTGGTGCAACATATAATATAGATCTGAGCTAATGAAAGCAAATAGCATTAGAAAAGCGCATGGCGGAAAGAGATTTAACTGTCCAACAGCACGTGGTGTCCTGTCTAGGCGCGTCATTAGGTTATTAAGGCAGCAGAAAAGGAAGGGAAAAAGGAATTCTTTAACAACGCGGTTGCGCATAACAATAGCATAGGAGTAAACAACTGGAACTTAAAGGATGTATAGCAAATGAACTGTTCGTAAGCACTCACTCTATTGCAACTCATCTACTACTACTACTACTACTACTACTAAATGACAGCTAAAGCGTAACAATTAAAGCTGTATTACTCTCTCATCACCTACCACAGCTATCGTTAATATAACAACTATTTTGTCCTTTCCCCGGCCACACTCCCACTGCTCTTCCCATCCGATTGTTCCTTATCCTTTTTATTAAAGTAACAAGTACACAAAAAGCTGTACTTTGCACACACGTACAGTCAATATGGATCATTTGGAAGAATGCACGTGGTAGCTGAAAAAGTAAAAAAAAGGATAACTGATACTTCTCATCATACACACCAACCCAAATGTGCGCGCGTGCTGTATACGAACATGCCTATCACCCTCCTTCTGTACAAACAAAAATGGCTTATTATTTACATAAATTACGAGCACGTCGATGCAGCACAAGAGGAGGAAGAGCGCGCAGATCTGTTGCACTTAAAGTGCGTCACAGTGGTTCCGAATCGATAACGTCGCGCATGTCTCCCTCTCTTCTCACACGCAACACTCTACAAATGCTTCTAAAACCCCGATATATGTATATCATTCATCTGATTAACTTCTGCAGAATTCTGTTTTTCGCTCTCTTTTTCTCTACGTTTGCTTTCCTTTTTAAAGTAATATCAACCTACTACTAGCAGCTTATAGCACTGATGATTTTTCTTTAACCGAATGAAATTCGAACAATCATGCACAAGAAACACTCCTCCGGGCGAATTTTTCGTAGGAATTAAAAAGCCTTTTTTGGGATCGTCTTATTAATAATGTAATCCCCAGCTACGGCATAACACCCACCCACCAACCATTACTGGATGAGAGTTTACTAGTCGTTATGTTTATGTATGGAAAATAGTGTAATACCTTTTTAAAATAATTAACGATAACACGCAAGCAGAGCTGTAACACAAATATCCCAACCCAATTACACGATTAACTTATTTTCTCTTCTCTTGCTCTGGGATCGGATGGATTTTGGGATGTGTTTGTGTGATTTTAAGTTCGATCATATATTATTTGCCAACGCAGTTGGGTCGGTGTGTTGTTGGTTTTTGGTTTGTTTGTTCTATTTGCAACATCATTTATTATACTCATGTGCCAAAGTATTATTATAACTCGCTCCCGATGAAAGCAGGAGAATCAGAGATGAAAGGAGGAAAGAGTGGACAAAGGAAAGAAGTTGGAGGGCGAAGCGAGGAGGAAGAATTGTTGGATCACTCCCAGCTTCAACGGGGGTGGGGTGAAACTTCACCAAAATATGCTACACCCGCTTTTTTTTTTCGTCAGACCGATCTTCGGATCTGCCTGCGAGAGCGATCAGTCGGCAGCTTCCGGCGTGAGTTGGGATTTTATGTTGCTTCATACATACGCGCTGTGCGTTATTTCTTTGATGTAACGCAGTTGTTTGGGTGTACATTGGACCCACACACAACTGTGGGTGGGGTTACAAAGATTGATCCCGTTTTTGCCACTAGTGGAGGTGTTACGAGAAAAAAAGGACCGAAACGTTGTGAGAAGAGCGTATAAAGACTGTTGGATGTTAGTCGGATGAATGGTTCGGTTGTTTGCGAAGCAAAAAGTACAAAGAAAAGGGAAATAGTGTCGATGTGATGATGATGCGTTGATGTGTCCACCAGAAAGGCCGAAATGTCGCATTTCCATACGGACGGCCACACAGGGCGGTATTGAGGTTTTGTGCTGCAAGTCAAGACTGCAAAATGCTCGATATTTTCGTAAATGAGTCACGTAAAAACTCTTGGTAGGGCAGTAATAGCCAGATTGATTAGTTCTTCCGGTCTGGGTTATAATCCCAGCTAAGCTGTGGCTCCCTTTGCAGCTTATGGGTTTACGTGCGTGGAAAAAATTAAAAGTTCTACAAATTAAACCTTTAAATCGAGAAGATGTAAAACAAACAGCGCATAATATCATACAACCTTTCACTACAAAGGATCCCTATTCCCTCCAAATACACGGAAACGAGATTCAATGCATTTTTGAGAATAATTTGTGGTGCCATCGTCACGCAAGCGCGCAGCATGTTGGAGGTTTAGTTTAGGGCGCTGCGCAATCGCCAAGTGCATACTTTGCTGAATCGTTTAATGTATTTTCGTCTATAAGAATAAGGATAACGATACAACCGCTCATATCATATCATGCACATAAGGAAGTAATAGTTTTTGAATATGTGCTTCCCTTTTTTATATCAAAATAAGTTTGATTCGATTTTTAATGCACTTCACACACACGGATAAGGAGGACTACAATATGACTAGCGGAAAAATCGGAGCTCATCAGAGAAACAAAGTTTCCCTAAACAAAATCAAATGCTTCCAGTCCGGTCCCGATCATTTTTTTTTTTGCCAGCCGGAACAGCTTTTAAGATAGCGTTGTGTGTGCACAGTCGTTTATGTTTTTATCGTCTTCAATCGCTTCCGTAATATCATACCTTTTCGGTGTCATTTATCGGCACTATATATTGCGCCCGGCTTGCGATTGAGTAACAGACCCCCGCCCCCCTCCTATTTGTGGCAATATACATTTATGGCGAATAGTTGAGATTCACACACGAGAGAGGTGATCGTTACGGGAAGAGCCCAAATGATTGCGGTTGCCAAAAGAAATGTGTGCTTTCTTAATAATTTTAATAATCGTAACCAATATGAAGTAATCTCAGTTATGGAATCGTCTTCTAATGTTAGCGTAGAATCTACTGTATGTCGCTGTAGCGATGGGCCGAACGAAGTCTTTTACATTTGCTAATCTACGGTGGTGTGGTACTACGGTAGTGCGAGTATGAATCTTTATTGAACCATGTTTATGGTGACAATAATGACCAGGAAATGTTCAGTGAAGTATCTAAATGAAATGCGAAATCTCTTCTGCAACCCTCCGTAGCTAAGCTCCGTACGGTATAGGTAGTTTATTTTATATATTAACAGTAATTTTATTCTTAGTCCTTAACAACCTACTTCTAACAAAACACACGTACACCATTTTGTGCCTTTTGCTGCCTGTGTGCGGTTGGCGGTATTTTTCTTCTCGAATTAATGTGTGAAAGAGTAAGCACAAAACAGTAGCATAAGGTGTAATACAACAAGATAGCAATAATTTATATTGATGAGCTCCACAAGCGAATATGAATACAAGAAAAAAGGAAATCAAATTACACATATAAGTAAGCATCTTATTACTAACATATACTCATCGCTTGAAACTTTCTTTTAATACTGAAAACTGTTTCGAAAAAAAAGTTTGTTCATCAATATTAATTTCGTAAAGCGTGCAATGGTAAAACCGTTCGGACGGTTGTGCTCTAGATGAACACAGAAAGTGAAGTAATTATTCTGAAACAAATTATTGAACTCGATTTGTAAACAAAATACTACCTACTGCTAACCGACAACAAATCTTAAAAAACATAAAACAATGCATAGCAACTGATTAATCCCTGCAGATTGTGTAAGCGAACGTAAATTGAGCAGAGTTTTTAACAGCAAGCACAACAATAGAACATTTTTCTATTAACCTTTCCTAGGTTGCAAGACGCTAAAAGATAGTAAATTGGTAACCTTTTATATCTTACTGACCAACATATGAAATAACACCAGTCTGTGCATAGGATATGTCTTAATGGACGAACCAGCAATGTAATATGCAAAACTTACAACTATATATGTGCAGTTCTAACCGGTTGGTGGTATGAAAAGAAAAAAAAAACACACACCCACACATTAATATCGCTTCTAATATGTATACCCAGCAACAGCAACCAGCTCTGCATCAGGATAATTGCAGTTAATAATCACTACCATCCCAACCCAACTCTCTGGTCTCTGGTAACAAAATCTGGATGAGGTAAACAATACAAGCAAAGAAATAATAAAACTTATGATTTAATAAAGCTTAATATTGCACTACTATTATTAATCATCTACTTCTACTGTTTTTAATTACTATTTAGAGCTACTTCTCTGCTAGCAAACCAGCAACAAATACTACTATCCACTACTTACCATCAATTATTAATAAAGCATAACCTTTTTTTTGCTGGCAAAACTTTAACCGGACTAGTTTTTATTAGTTATATGTATCATCTTCCCTTCATCTGCTCACCCACTTCCTAATAATATATTAAAAACGCGATCGCTTTCATGACTTTGTGCCATAATGATATATGTGTATCCTAACCCTTATTCCTCGTGCGTGCGCGATAACAAAATTACTACAAACCCTACCACACCCTGATCCCAACCATTCACTTCTGATATGTTTACCCTTCAAAATGTATCCTGTATGAGGTAGCAGATCCTGTTCAATTATATCTTAAGTGTAATGCCCACAATTGCTTTCCAATGGCCGAAGCACGGGATCTGCTGCATCGATCCTCCCATTTTCCCAAAATTTCCTCAGCCTGAAAGAAATGTAACCACGGAATTTGTGCCTGGCAAATAGCTCTGTCTCTCTAGCTCTTCCGGCCGACGGTCACTGCGTGTCCATCCATCCGCAGAAAATAATCAACCATCGATTAACCAACCAACCAACACAAAACTCTTCCTAATCTGCTATGACTACTTCTACGCAATCAGCTTCACTTTCTTATGTCTGGATGGTGGGATTTTTTTCTCTAATAATTTACTTTGCTAACACCAATGCCACACATGCTCTGCTACAGGATAGGGGGGTTGCGTGAAAAGATTTTGATGCTCTTATAGGGACGATTTAAACAATTTGCTCAATTTTTCGGTTTCTGAGGTAATTTAAAAGCTCTTTCGAGAAAAAAAAACCATCCACGAAAATAATAACCTTGACTTGTATGATAAGAGCAGACAGGCGACGGTATTAAAAAAAAAACGTCCCGAAGAACAGCATGCTATAACAGTTTAGGGTGCCGCCGTGCTCTCTGCTTATCGCTGGCCCCGAAGAAGAAGCCGGACGGACTTATCGAAAGTTATCTTAATTAGCATAACAACAGCAGCACACATTGGGATGGACTGGCCCGTATCTTGGTGTTACTTGGGGTAGAAGAAAGGAAGCATTATTTGCTGTCCAAAAAATGAAGATTTCCCGCACATACATGTTTGCTTATTTCTCGTATCATTTCGGTGATCCAATGTTGGTTGCGAAGCACAGTTCTCTGCATAGCGTTGTGCTCGATGCAGTTCAGGTTAATATCCATGCTTTTGAAGGGAACACCACAGCTTCCCGGAAGTCTTCTCTTTGCGCCCTTTTGCGGTATTTAAAACAGCTTGTTCAACGATTTTCCGTAGAATCCGTTAATGTAACATAATCTCTCTGTGTTGTCTCTCCGCTACATTAATACGATTGTCACGATTGGCTCCAACATGACTTCATTTACTAGCTTGAAGATCGATTAAAATGATGCTCAAAGATGAAACGCAAAACTGCTTTCGCCTGTTAGAGAGGGAGGACGGATCCCTCGTATCGAATTGCCAATTTTATGTCGACACTCGAGGGTGTTTCTATTGTTTTCTTCCACTCATTTGACCGGCCTGATTCAACGTACCTCATCGGGTTGGTTACAGGCAAAATCTATCAGTGAACGATCGCTCGAATCGTGCGCGTGTGGGGCGTGTGCACATTCTCGGGGCACGCTACAAGGGACAAAAACGGGGAAGCCGAAAGGAAGGGCCACCATGCATCCAAAATAGCTAGAACCACGAAAACCGCCAGTGGTGGTGGCGGTTGCGCTAAATTATTTATAGCCCGTGACACTCATACACACACACACACACCGCACTAGGGGAAAAGGAGAGCATACGGTGAACCCCGGGGTTGATGAAGCAGCATCCCAACGTACGCCCTACAGTACTGTGCCGTTGCCGTTCTACGGAACTTCGGAAGGCGCACAAGCATTAAAAAAGGTCATTGGACATATCGTTTGTCTTTTTGCGTGTCTCGCGCGACGATGCCCCTCTCTGTGTGTATGCATTGTTGCTGTGCGGTCCCCCGAGGAGGAGACACTCGGTGAGTAACGCGTGGTGGCGATTCCCGCTTTGCTTTTCTGGCGGGTTTCGCGAAGTATTGTGGCATCCGGTTTTTTCGGTTCGAAAACATCTACACTCAGGGTCTCAGCATAGCAGCAGGGTGTGATGTGTGTACGTCATCGGCTTACGGTAGAGAAACAGGAAGCAGTCACCTACGGACAGCAAAAAAAGGGAGGGCGCGTAAAATGCCTGGCACAAGAAAAAAAAACTTCTAGCTTACTGCCGCTGCTCTTTGGCAAGTAAAATGCTGAGCAACGCATTTCCCACCATGCAACGAATGGTGAAGCTTTGAATGATGAAGAGAAATATCTAATGTGCAGAACATTGCCCCGCGGGGCCAGGTTCCGAAATCCAATTTAACATTTAACGCGTTGGCCCCCAGCTTTGCAGAATGTCGGTGGTTAAGATGTTGCCCCCTGAATACACTAGAATTGCGTTTTAAATTGCGGAATTACGGCGAAAGTAGAGATGCAAGAAAAAGAAATCCTCATTTTGACAACAGAAGTCATTTTGAGCATTAAATATGTTCCATAAAATGGATTTTTTATAGTAATGAATAATTATGCCTGTGCTGCTATTCCGACTACTACTCGCGCGGTTAATTCCTCGCTGAAGTAATAAGCCGGGCGCGTGTGTTGTCGCTGTTTACATGCCCTTTTTGTTGCCGAGGTTGCGCCTCCAAAGGGCTGATAATAGAACCTTCGCCGCGAACACGAAGAGAAGCAAACCACAAACAACAGCCCCGACTGGGATCGTGAAGCAAAAGTATATCGAGGCGCGTTTTTGTAGCATGCAACCACCGCAGAGCGCTCGCGCACCCGTCAAGGGTCAATCGGTTTAATTAAGCAACGAAGAAAGGCATCATCATCAGCATCCGATCGAGTTCGATCGCGCGAGGAATGTTGTGTGTAAAAAGAGCAGCCCATAATTGCCGGCCCCGAGGGTGCTGTGTGCAGGGTGTGCGACGGTTTTACTGTCATCACTACACCACTATGTGCATCACACTAGAAAACCCGGCAGGGATCACACAGTCCTTGACCTACACATCGCTGGCTGTGCGTACAGGCAAATGTGATATCTGATTAATGATGTGCTTGTTATTTCAAAGCAAATTTCTCTACACCACACTCTGGCAGCCGGACTAGCATCGTCCGAGATACATCCAGAGATCGTCCCGTCAGGAAGGCGACAGCCATAGTAGTGCAAATGCCTTGCTGCACCAAAAGGAAAACAAAGTGCTCACTCAAAGCGAGATGGCGATGCTGAGTTATGGGTGCATTTCACCGGAATGTATACACTTGGCCAACGATGAAGACAATACACATTGCGAATGGAGCTCTAGTAGCTAGTAAGAAGACCCATTAAGCTGCGGCTTGCTTGTTCTACAGCTCAGTGACAATCCACACTCACGTGTCAGGCGAACCGGCACTTCTCTCGGCCGTGACTTTCCCGGTCGAGCAAGCACGTTTCATCTGGTTACATATAGTCGATATGTTTACTCCCTAGACTGGGCCAGAAGTTCTCCATCTAGAGTAAACACAGCATCCATTCGAGAGTTCTCCCACTTGTGGAAACACTAATAACAACTCTCTTGGTGATTCTTAGGCTTTGACAGCGCAGGATACGATCGCATAGTTGCGCGGTGAGGCATCGTTTTTATCTGATAATTTCGTCCAATCCTTAAGAATGCATGATCCATAACGATCACTCATAGGAGGAGGATCGACAAAATATTCAAACGATCTTGTACCTGTGTTTTTTACTTCTTCAAAGTTCTTGTCCTCCAACCAATGCTCCGAGCTGGTATGCTGCATAAGTGAATACCGATCAATCCTAGTTGCTTCTTCTCGCGGTGCCCCAGAGTGCTCCGCGCACGATAACCTTGACAAGTTTGCTGTATGTCACGCGAGTCTCTCTCAGACTTACGCCGCCACCGACTCTGTGGTCCAAAAACAGACTCCCCCTTGAAAGAGTTTTGTGTCTCCTTTGGTGGTGGTTGCTGCGCTACGCGCTTGACAGCGGTGGAAGTGGCACCAGGGGTTAAGCTTTTGAAGCGAGAAAAACCGGTCTATAACTAATCAAGCACTTCTTGGGACCGCCGCGCTCCTTTACTTTTTGTTTGTCGTTTGGGGCGTGAACCTCGGCCAAAGGGACGCAAGGAGGTGGAGGTCAGTATGTTTTCTCGTTTTTTTGTGCGTTCTCCAACTTTCCTCTGTCCAGAACGAATGGCGAACGGTGGTCGGGCGTTGCTGGAACTCTTATATGCTCCGTGGTGTTGAGTGTTGACCAACCCCCTCTCCACCCCAATGTGGTGTGATGCCTTGCTGCAAAGAACCGACGACGGGGTAGGGGTGCGAGAAGGAAACAGGAAAAGCAATTCTTGGTATGCAAATAGGATGTCGCCCAAAATAACAAAAAAAGGGCAAAGATCGTGCATTTCAGACAGCTTTAATGTTGCTCCTAGAGATATGCGAGAACTCGCGAACCTGTTAGGATCGATACTGTGAACTCCTTCCGGAGCAGTATGTGCTTGATCAGTCCAGGAGTTTCAAAGATCTTCACCGATAGGAAGTCACATTCCTGTCCTGAGCCATGTGAGCAATGCAAAAGATCCAATCTCTACGCAATGGAGCTATTGAACAGTGGAAGCTATCTATTGCTGCTACTCTACGCCTCCAACACAGATGCTGAGGGCACGCTATTACCAACCAAGCTGCATAGTTTGGATACGCCCTTGCAAACCGGAATCTGGAAGACACATTATCGTAGTTCATGCTCTCGTGCTCGAGTGTTTGTGTGTGTGTCTGTGGGGTATGTGAAACACATTTAAGCACACAAACTGAATATTACATATACACACGTTTGTGTGTGTCGCCCGACTGTAACCCGATTGCGTCGTTCACCCCACCCTCAACCCTTTTGGTGGGGATCAGTAAATAAATAGAAATATTACTGCATGATGAAAATTGTTCTTCGCGCATCGATGATTGATCGTTTGGGTCTGGTGCACACGCGTCCGAGATATGGGAGTTGCCCACAGTCTCGGCAATGAGACCGCATTCTGTCGCAAAATCGTTGCTATCGACAGCTACAGCAGGTCTCTCGCTCGACTCTTCTCAAACGTTTGTTTGTAAAGCAAACGGCACGGCTTTGCCCACTCTTTCTCCTTTCAAAGTCTCTCTGTTAAAGTTTAAGTCATCTATTAAAAATAGGTCATATTTATTTTATTTAAAACATTTTTAAAGGAAATTTTAAATGAATCTCTATTTTTTAAACTAGATTTTAATATATTTACATCACAGCTTCGTACTAGATATATAACTACCCCATATTGGTGCTCGAATGTTATATTTGTTGTGTCGGCTTAAACCGACACACTTGGTGCCAGAAAACATGTGTACATACAGGATACAAACAGGATACAAACACATATCTCTCTTATTTGAACTTTATAGACGCCACGTGTGCTGCGTCGTAAAGAGCATAACCAGTGGCGATCGCGATCGATTTATTCTCGATCAAACTGTCAATATAGTTTTGTGTGTACAGCTTTCCATGACGCTCTGCTACTTCCAAATTCTTTTTATATATTTTTTTCCTTTCCATCGTTTTCCTCGTGCTGTGCGTCCCTTCTAACTAATACTCCTCCATCACTCAACCCATCATCAGCCTCAATCTAACATAATAAACGCGCTAAAGTTGTTTATTAGAAGTCTGTGTGGCGGTGATCCTACATCATCATAACCAATTAAATTGAAGGCAGCAAATGAGTACACCACGACTCAATTATTGCACTAAAGAAAAGAGGTTACACTAAACGAAGGCAAAAAATAGTTGTGATTAATATTGATAATCCCAATACAATCCCAGACACACTCACACAAACACGCATAACACAACATGCCAGAGAAAACATGCGCGCACAGGCCAAGTAAAAGCAATTAATCGATTGTTCTAATATAAATAGCAGCGAAAGAAACTAATCATCTGTGTCGATGGAGATACGGCGGCGGCCGTAAAGTAGCACACACGCGAAGGACTCTCTAGAAGACAAATCGTTTGCTCCGTTCGTGCCTAACATTTAAAAAAAAATAGTTTACAATTGTATTTGTGTGTGCTTTTCTATGCTGTTTGTTGTCACTGAATGCGTACCGCCATCAGACCAGACCGCCTAGCATGATAACAGTTATTACGGGATTAACTCAAAAAAAAGAAGTGAACGCCATTAGCAATAGTAAGGGAAAAGTGTAACCAACGCATCCATCCAGTCGCCATCCGTGCCGTGTATTAGCGTAGACAAAAAGTAATAATTTTAATGTACAACATAAATAGTTAGGCAAATATATACACATGTAAGCATAATCTACTTAACACCGCCGGTGGAATGTAAACGGTTTTAATTTTGTATTGTTCGTATATTATAGCGCTAGACAATTTTAAACACCTAGGTGGCTATTTGAGCGTTTTATTTTTGCTATTTAATAACAAAACAAACATAATCCTTATGCGCAAAATGTTTAATTGTATTTTTACTACGAACAGTATAAGGCAGTACAATCGTTAGGACGAATTTTTAACTGTAGGGTGTGTATGCGTGTGCATAGTTGTGGTTTTAAAAACATATATTTGTGGTTTTTTTGTTTTTGAATGGCTAATTTATTTCATTTGTTGTCGTGTTATTATTATTGAGTAAAAAAAAAGTTTATATTTAGTTGCAAATTAAGCAACCCCTCTTCTACTCCCCTTTTGAAACAGCAAAACAGGTTAAATTACCTGATTTTTGTTTAAATAGTTCAAATATGTTTAAATGATAGTATAGGAAATTTGAAGCAAGCATAAGCGAGAAGTAGAGTACCGTGTACAATGAACCGAAAAAAGGTTTAATGTGTACACTATCCCCTTTTTTTTAAATGTTACTATGAATCAGTAGAGAGTGATTACTTAAACGCAAAAAATGCCATCCGATCGCATACCTTAGAGAGAGAGATATATGCGTTCGTCTATCAACTCTTTGATATGTAGCAAAAAGAATATACGCGTCTGAGGTGCGAAAAACGCATCACCCGAGAACAGAAAACAAAACACAACGAATGCCATAATTAATCACTCTGTTATTAAGTGTTAACTCAATGTGTTTAGTGTAAGCGAGTGAGAAAGCCGTGATATATAGGGGGGAGCAACAAAAACGCGTAGAAAATGAGAGTGTGGGATTGCCATACACGTCCGTCCGATTTGTGGTGCATTTGGCATCATTTCGCTGACAAATTATACATGACAAAACTTTAAATGCAACATGGAATGGAAATTGTGTATGATATGTTGTGTGCGCCATATAATAGATGCCCTCAATGCTGGCACTGATTTAAATGATTTGTCGCTGCTACACTTAGTATTGTTGTACTGTAATAATATGTATTTTTTATGATTATTCTATAACCAAACAACATCTGCAACACACGACACCTGCATACATGTGCATTTACACAGCCATTCACACTCTTTTTCTTACTCCGAGAAGAGTGATAACACCCTACACGGAGAGCAAACTTTCACCTTCATCACAAACCATTTACACACATACGCAAAAAGTCCGTTTGGCGGTGCTGAACAATAGAAACAAACCTCACAATACTCCTCCCTAACACACAAAAACAACCACCCTAATACTCTGTGTGCAAAAAGGCAAAAAAAAACGAACTTATGTAATAATACCGTAGCAAATGCCAGAATGTCAGAGCGCATTTTTAAGGACAAAAAAAAGGGATAAATGTTTTTAAGCAACCAAATAGATTAAAAAAATTATCACAACGCACGTTAAGCTTCCCGAATAGAGGGTGTGTGTGTCTGAGCGCTAGCAATAGGAAAGGGAAACCAAGTAATATTCATAATCATAAAATTAATAATTAATAATAATTTAATAGCTACAGGAATGAAACAGAGAATTCACCAACCACACCAACCACCAACAAACCACCTAAAAAAAACCAGCGCTAAAGAACAATAATATTAATAATATTAATTAATAATCTTACTTTTTGTTTCTCTCTCTATTACTCTCTTTCTCACTGGAATAATAATATAATATATACAGTTTGCTCAAACGTTTAATAAAAATAACTCACTCATCTGTTAGTTTTTAATTTACGCCGTGTTTAACCCATGCCTTTCTGATATAGACCTCCCTCCAACCCTGTCGTACCCTGTTGTTGCCACCCTTTATATACATTGCCTAAAAAAAACCACCCTCCACGAACACGAACTCCACGGTGTCCCAGGTGGAGACGCATCCACTGTACTGCTGTTGATCTAACTTGATCTTGCATTTTTCTTTCTGTTTTGTTTTTTTTTCGGAACTAAGATCTCACCGAAACTCTTCACCCTATTCGCTATCCTGTGTGATCGTGCAGCATCCTATCACGCATCCCCCATTTTGTGATTAAACGCCATTTGCCAACAGTAAAAAGGCAATCCACCGGGACCGGAGGTTTCTCTTTGATTTTCTTGGTCGATTGTACTTCACATTAATATCTCTTTATTTATCGGTACATAGTCTCTTTTGGAGAAGAAAGAAATTGACCCAAAAAAACTGCACTAAGCTATGCGTTCTATTGAGAAAGAAGGGGAGGACGAACGATCCCTTGTAACAGGAAGAAGTTTGTTTCGTTGGTCGCGATGTTTTACGGTTTCCATCAAAGTTTTCCTACAATTTCTTTCTTCTCCCACCAAACCACTTCCACTCACGCTCTCCCTTCTTCTTTCTCACTGTCGATCATCTGCCGTTGTGGCCTAACATCGATTTGATCATCTTCTGCGCGCACCAGTATCGTGAAAAACAGACTCTCGATTTTTTTTTGTTCCGAATGCCCTTGGCGGGTTTAAATGGTGTATCGCGATTTTATCGTTACGCCTGGCCATCCGGTACGGAAAAACTGATCGCTAATAGAGATCGTCCTCACACTTAGAAGAGTAACTATGTGTGTGTGTGTGTGTGTGTCTTTCCTTTAGTTTTCCAACTGACGGTTGCGTTTGTCTCTTCGTCTTTCGTCACTAAAATCGTATTACTAATCGTTTCCAACAAACCACGCGGCACCGATATACCACACTCTACCACGTGCGAGGTGAGTTGCGTGCGCATTCTCATCTCCAACCATCCTTTTCACGCGCTGACGGTGCCGATGCGCGACTATCTTGGCTTGGCAGGCTCACAGCAGTGTTATTAACACGCGAAACTAAAACGAACCGGACACAGCTGCGCCGCACACTTGTTGTTAGTTTTAATTTCTGCAATTACTAAGAAGTTGTGAAGCACAAGCTATTTAAGTACAATTTGCAGTATTTCACTGATACAGGGTTTTTGCCATCGTTTGGGGGTATTTGTGGGGGGGTATAAAGTAAAAACACGCACCAACTGTACCAAAAAGAAGATGAAACCAATTTAGAACATTGCGTTACTACACCTGTTCTGATTGAAAGGGGTCGTTCGCATAGTTTATGACCGGAACGGCGACCTACTTGCCACGATCCTACCATCGCACACCTGTTGCGAATCTATGTCGCTGGAACGGAACTCACCATTTGCGCGGCTGTATTCCATCTTCAGAAGACGGTATTTTGGTATTAAATTTTGAAAGTAAAAACAGAAACTAGTGATCGGATAACTAGCTAAACCCTAAGACACTGGCAGAAAATTTAACGTTCCTGTGTAGAAATTATGGTCATCCTCTGACCCGGAGTGAAATGGTGTCAAACTTTTCACTCACCCATAGTACCAATTGGATGGCGCGCCGTCCTAGTCCCTAGCGAACGAGGTCCCAGCAAATCGTAAATCTATCATCCAATACACCAATACGTCTGAGCTCTAAAACCCCCGGTCGCCGTATCGGCCTACGGGTAGCGTTCCGTCTCAATCATCATCGTAAGTCATTTGCCATTAGGCGGTAAAGGCGTCGAAATCGACTCTACGCCGCACGACTCTCAGTGTCATAAAAACGAGGTCTCCTTTCCGCAACCCGTGGGAGGAACACCGATCGACCGTCACCAGCACCCCGATCTACCTGTCGGAAGGGAAACCTAGAAGGCAGAAGGCAACAGACAAAGTCGCCGGTTCGACATCGCTTGCTTTTTAAAGCTCAACTCTAATTAAATTCAAATTAGCTTCGTGGATTGTGTTGTGTGCTTCTCGGAGCGCGACACAAGTCCCCGCCGTTCCGCGCGCGCTACACGTGCCTAGGGTATTACAAATCCATCACCGGTATTGGCTTGCGCACCTTGTATAGGGACCACTGCACAGGTACGGACATCAAATATGCTGTGTCCGTAATGTGCGCAGGCGTTAGGGGAGAATCGTTGTTGTTTTTTTTTTTTTGTGTGTTGTCCTTCCCTTCTGCATCATTTGTGCATTCATCGATGTCCACTTTGAGACAGAGGGTTCGGTTAGTTCTAAATGCATCTACGCTCTCTAAGACGAAGAGCGTGATTGCACAATCGTTTCCTTCAGCACCTCTGCTACTGTTGCTCCTCGGTACCCGACTCCAGATGGCGCCAAATTGCTTCCGCCCATGCATACGACATGGACGACGGCACCAAATTGATCCGTACGCCCGTCAAGACAAACTTGGTGGCCCACACTAATGTTCGTGCGCGTAACTAATCCGCTAAACCCTCGCGTCTTTCGCGTCGAAAAGTCCGGGACAAGGTCTTCCATTGCCGTGTGAGCCTACCAATGTTAACGATCCGGATTTCACCCATGGGACAGCATACAACAAAAAAATCCTTCCTACACCTACACGCACACACGCCGGGTGTTGTGGACGATTGGCGCTACATTGTGCGCCGAATCGAAACCCGGTTAGTATTCCCGTATTCCCACGCGTACCTCACACGAAAACAAGATCTACCTTTCCCATAACCTGGACGATGCCATGGACACCACCCACCTGGTAGACAAATTTACCCTTCGGTGGAACACGGGGTTTTTTTTTTGGCGAATCGTATCTCGAGGTAGAAGGGACAAAGATGTAATTTATTCCTACTGAAGATGTTAAATTGCCTTCAAAAATATGTTAAAAGTGCCCAGTAAACCGGCTTTCGCTTCGAGCCGTGTGACTACACCAAGAAACGTATCACGAGGGACGTATACATGGTGGGATAAATTGTAGAGATCAAGGAGCATTAATGGTGTAGCTCCTTGATCTGCGGCCCTTCTGGCAAGCGGCGTCCCATACGGTATGGGATATCGGAATTTTATAACCAGAGCACCGTCAACATATGGCCACGCAATGTTTTGAACAACATAATTCCTCGAAGGAATTTGTTAGGACAGTTACGACACCAGACTACACAGAACACTAGAAAGCGTGTTGAAATACGGTAGACTTTCACGGTACGGCTACAACTTGAGAACAGACAAACAACTTAAACCTAAGCCCATCTTAGTTGTCTGAACCTGAAGATGAACCTTATTTGCGTAAGAGTCAGTCAGTTGCTTGGTGTGAGATCCAGCCAGTAAAATATCCATTTCGGAAGAACTAATTTGTTCCCGGCTGTTGTTGAAGGCCGCTTTTCTGACTCACCCACGGTCGTAATAGTGTATGGCTGGTCATATGCAATTTTTGGCGATTATCCAGCGGCTCACAGTGAGCTCACTCGTACTCGAACACCAGGCAGAGGGTGACTCGAACTTTCGGATCGTTTCTCCGTGCCATATTTGTCACCTTAACGACTACGTTTGCCATGTGTATGTGTGTGTGTGTGTGTCCGTGCGGGGGTTAAAAACATGGACCTGACACACAGGTTCCATGGAGCAGGACTATTTACGGGGAATGCTCATTGCCCTCGATCGTTTCACTTTTGGGTTGAGATAGAGTGAGGGCTTCCCGACCGACCGTACAAGGATGAGCAGCTGTGGGTGGGTGCTCCAAAAACTTTACGATTGCATCACCGGTCCGCACTTGTCTGAGTGTTGGGAAACGTTTTTGGGTGAAGCGAATCGATTAGCGATCTTCAGCATCACAACTTCAGGCATTGGTCGCTCCCTGAGATCACTACAATTCTGGGGCCGGTATGTGACGGTTTGTAACAGTCAACCCACGGTGTTGTCCTCTTTTAGAGCTTCTGGTGGGTGGCGATCACTTGCCCAAAAAGCATGGAGGCGTCTATTGTGCGCATAGTGTTGCTGGGAGAGTTTTGGAACAACCACTTCAACTGATGAGACTTCAAATGTTGCCGAAATTTTGAAGTTCGGTTACTGTTTGACCACAACAACCTATGGCTATCATTTCCAACAAATCATCTATCCTGATGTAGGCATCTTTTAACTTTTCTCGCCCATCAACCAACCAGTTGCCAATCGGTGATGGTAGATGTCCTACGACTTCAACCGCTTGTTGTTAATCGCTGTACAAACAGTGTGCACGCTATGCTTCCGGCATCTACTAAGAACCCGTTGTTCGGTGGCCAATTTGGGACGATTAGTTTCGGTTTAGTTTTTTTTTTTTAGGGACATTTCAGCTATTCTGACGGGAGGATGTGGTGCTGTCTCGCAAACGTGTAGTGGGGCATTTATTTTTATCATTAGACATGCCGCCGATGTCGAACGAAGCCTTTTGTCGGTTGGCTCATCATCAACCTTTCAACAGATAGGCACACTGGTTTTGTGTTTTCCCGCTCCCCGTCAGTTACCCCCATAGGCGGCGCAATGTTTTAAATGTGAGCCGTAAAGTTCAGCTCATCTTTGTCGTCTTGCTTTTTGGGGGGGTTTTGCGTGAGTCACACCGGCAGCATCGTCGGGTATGTGCGCGTCATGCTGCAATTAAAAGCTATCGCCTTGGAAGATTATTTTAGTACTAAACGATCGTGGAAACATTAAACGCTACTTTTTTGGGTGTCTAGAAACCAAAATCTAGCCGATATGTTTACATTCACCACAACTTCAGCAAGAAGGTACGATCGAGTAGCAACGATAATTTCAAACAGTATCCCAACACGTGCCCATCCTCTCTCTTATCGTGGTTTCGCTAAGTAACGTACTACCTAAGCATGAGGGACCAAGCATGAGTCAGAGTCGTCCCTCGTCAACCACCGACAGCAGCTCTGGCAGCGATCGGGGGGGTTGCTGCCCCAAAAAGTTTAATAATAGAATTTTCATATTTTCCCACCTGTGTCGGGGTGAATGGTGGTGGAGTTTGCTCCGTTTTTTCTTCTTTTCTTCTCTTGCATGTATGTTTACCATACGATCTGCGAATCAGCTTTGTTGCCTCGTACCCGATCCACCCGTTTAGCTGCCGGACACGGCACAACGAGCCGATTTTCTTCGCGTGCCGTGTTTGTGTAAAAAACACACGTTTTTATGATGCCATGTGCTTTAATAGCATGTCGCAAAAATATTAAATTATAAAAACTGAGGAACAACTCTTCGCGTTGCTTACTTGCGCTCCACTGGCGGAGACGCAAATATGCCCGTCATTTGATCTGTTGACTTAGTAGAAAAATGCAACAGTGAAAGTAGTGTGAAAGCCATTGTTAGCGTTGCGCGTTCCGGAGTTTTATGTACTTTTCTTTTCCTAGTAATATCTTTCCTCTTGCTTGAGTTCATCTCTGCCTAAGAGTTATAGCATCTTCTTTGTTTTGTAATCTAATTTAAAAACCCTCAAACATCCACTTCTTCACCGCCAACAGTACAGGCTTAGCATATTGCGCGCCCCTATTGTTTTTCCACAAGCGCCACGCGGCGTGTTCTCACCATAACTTCAATCTGTGTGATCATGATTGTAGGTATTTGCAATCTCTCTCTCTCTTCTTTCTATTTCTTTCTTTATTATACTTCTAGTTCTCACGACTCGGGTGCTACGCTGGACCCCGCCAGGGGCAGATGAAAGTCTAAAAAGGAAAACCGGCGAAAAACCCCGCCCCAAAATACTGATTAAGAAACAGAAAGACATAGGCAAAGAAAACTCACTCCCCATCGTCGCCACCCTTGCATCCTATTGCTCTACATTCACAACTCACAACTTCCCACCGTGTTGGACGCCCCAGCACTTGCTGGCACAACACACTCTACTACTGCTACTGCTCACTGGTACGCTGCTGCATGTGCGCGTCCCCCCATCGATCATCTGTCAGGTTTTCTGGATCTCCGGATACCGGAAAAAAACCTTGCACGTCGCGTCCATTTCTTCGTGAACTATGTCTGACCGGCGGCGCACACAAAGCGTAAAATGATCCACAATCCCAGCTGTGGAATGGATATGAGGGTTAAAGAGGGATAGAGAGTGAGGGGACAGACACTACACAGGCAGACAGAAAAAGGAAATCTGTTCAGACGGGGAACGGATACAAGAATCCCAAAAGAAACATCTCTCCTGCCCTCGCATTACTTTTGAAAAGGTTTAGTGAAGTTTGTCCTTTTTTTTTCTTTTGATTTTGTCTTGGCATTTGTAGCTTCAAAACGGTAGGACTCTTCCGTAGTTGGTAGTTGTAGGGGAGTAAGATACTCTCATCTAGTGTATAGGTTCCTGCATGCGCTATACTTTCTTGTGCCTTGTTCCTTTCTATTGCACACAAATGCATCCGCAAGATTGTAGTTTATGAAAACCCTGGCGGGATTTCCAAAATGTCTATAGCTTCCCCTCATTTTCCACTTCCAAATGGTGATTTGCTGCTGTAGAGCATTTGTTTCTCTAATTATTTCGTATGCACACACACACACACACCGACGTGGTTTCGACGTTCTTAAGGCTAGAGTGTTGCATGTTGCTAAGCATGAAGCGAACGCATCTGGTGTGGCATGAATGATGGTAGTTTGAGTTTGAGAACATTCGACACATCTTCGTAGGGGTGTCGGTGGGGACATGTTTCGGGCGTGAAATATGTGAGGTGTTTCTGGTGCACTGCAGTCAAGTTTGACTGGCGTAGGTGTGAATTAAAAATAGTTCTAGTAGTGATCTGGTGATAGCTTTCCGCCCTATGTCAGGTTGGTCCGCCTCCGTTGACTCGTTGAGCACCCCGTGGGGTTTTTTTTAATTTTTGGTAGTTGAATGAGAAATTGGTTTAAAGTAAAGGTTTTTCTATGGATAAAAAATACGTCAAAAAATTATACCCAATCTATTTAACATTCGTTGAAGTAGCGTTTTTAGAAGGTTAACAGCTTCTTGAGATGGCTCTTATAATATCTCCAAAACCACATGTTCAAATGTGCAAACCAACTGGTCACTCAAAACGACGAAAGTGTTCGACGATCACACGCGATCACCATACCCAAGCGAGTTTTTAAGCGTTTGTACAATCCAAAACGGTACTGGATCCGTTTGTTTGCTACCAGCGCCGCACGGTCAGTGAAGAACCATTCATGCGCAAAATTAGTTACATTTCTCGGTAACTCAACACCAAACTACCAGTGGATGTGCTGAACATTCCAACTCCCCGGGGATGTGGGGCGTAGGTTAACTCCAACTGTGCGCGACAGCCCATCGGCCACAGCAAGCTCTGCTGGCCGGCCTCTCTCCGGGCTGGTTTGCAACAAATGCTGCTGGGCCCGGGAATACGGAGCAGCCGCTAATTTTCACACTTGCAGTGATTACCCTAAAAACGGTTTTAATTTTAGCACCAATTCTCTACAGCAAATAATGGAACGGTAGTACCGTGGGGGCCTTACGGGAACGCGCTAGGATAGGATATCTGGTCGGGGGCAGTGAAAATCATTCATACGTCATCACACCTAGCGGTTGGGGCATACAGATTCGGCGTTTTTCCTCGCGCTTTTTGCTTGCTTTGGCTTTTTCTATGGTGTCAGGACAGACGCGTGACTTACTGCAGCGGTGGCAGTTGTACGTGCTAACGATAGACCAATCATATGGAAACGAGCTTGCTTAAGGCAATTTAAGCTACAGATCGTCGAATCGTGTTACAAAACACATATTACCGCCACTACTACACTTTGGTTACTGACCTCAAAGCCATTCGGGAACACACAAAAAAAAACACCCTGAGTGAAGCCGCTATTAATCTACTAAGGAAAAATAGGGAAAATCTATGCTTTGCTGGTTACTAAACGACTACCACCACACCACCACCAGGACTCGCTCTCGTCGTACTCTGCACGCAACGACGATGTTGCGCTCATCCTTCACCGGACCTCACACCTTCATTCATGCATGCATGTTCTCGGTTGCCGCACGCGGGTGTGTGAAACTCCAAATTATAATTTAGATTTATCTTAGTCTCTTTCAATGTTCCAGGTCCGGCAATTCTGAAACGAAAACAACGATCTCCTCACGATGGCGCCATCGAATATGCGTACGGTGCGGGTGCATGGATACCATGGGCCTTACCATCCTTACCAGCAGCAGCAGCAGCAGCAGCAGCAGCAGCAACAGCAGCAGGCTGTGCCGGACCAATACTTTCCTCAGTACCACAGCCAGCCGACCCTGCACTACAGCTTGCCCCAGCTATATCAGCATCCTACGTTCCAGTATCAGCAATTATTGCACCACCGTACACAACCGCTACGTCATACCCATCAGCCGCACCGTCTCCGCTAGCGTTTTACCGGACGCTCTAAAGTCCGGTGAGTTTGTACCATTCCTGGTACCATGAACCGGGGTGAGATCTCGCCCGGTGGCATCTCCCGGTTGTCTCACCTGTCTGACGAGTACGAACGAGGGGATGGACAACGGCGTTCAAGTGCTAAATAGATCCGCGTAAAGCGCCTGTTACGAACGCATCACCGGAAGGAAAAGTGTGTGTGTGTGCGGGTGTGAGAGATAAGAGTGTGTGAGCAAACACCCACATACCACAACCACCACTCTTGTGGTCGCTCTATGTGCCAGCCTCTCACGTCATGCCACCACCAATCGGGCCAATAGGCCGGAAACGATCGATGGCGCGCTTTTCGGACCGGCCGCGAGTGACTGTGTGACTTCATGCTGTGTCCGGTGTGCCGTTTTCTTGGGTCACATTTTTATAGGTTTTTTTGTTTAATAGCGGTGGTTTATGTGTTATTTATTCATGCGTTACGGAAACGGTCGTGTGTTTGCTGAACAAGGTGAATGGTCAGTGTGCGTTACGGTGACGTTTTTTTTCCTCTGTTCATTGCTATTGCTCCTCAATATTTTCTCTACGGAGTGTGTGTGTGTGTGGTGTGGTGGGTGACCCCACTTGTGTTCAGGTTTTTACGTCCGTTATTACTTCGCGTCCGCGCCGATGGTGGAATGTTGTGCGTACACCGTTCGTTTGGTGTAGTCTCGTGTGTATTTGTAGTAAATTATCATAAAAATCCATGCCATATGAGTGCGCCAAGGGGTGGGAGGATGCCGGTGCTGATGCGGACACATTACTTTCAATTATGTTCGAAAGGTAAGGTTTCAACATTATTGACCTAAATATTTTTGAAAAAATCCAGACAGCAATCAGTTTTGAAGACCTACAACATTCACAAGGTTTTATATCTTGCGGGACTTTCGGGACAAAGATTTTGAAACAGATATGATTTAGAAAATTCGTAATGGGGACTGAGAAACGGGTATTAAATATCCAAAAAGCATGCAAGGGTACCTCGAAACGGTATCGCTGCGAAATCCTAGATAAGCGCAGGATAAGCGGGGTAAGAGGAGAGACGGATAGACTTGGGGGATCCAGAATTCCCATGCGGATGCTTGCTACTAAACCCCATAAGAAACCGGAAATTGGAGCTCTAGTTTCTCATGATTCAATGTCCACTACATCCAGTTTCAGTCGTGGACAGGATCCCATCTCGATGGGAACTCTGTAATTAAAGAACAGTTCTTTATTTATTAAAAAGAGCGACGGGACTTTTGGCGGGAAATTGTGAAAAAAAAACACTCCACTTTACCTTTCTGGAAGACAGCTTCTGATCAGCTACTGATCTACTGAGTACATCCAAGAGTATAATTATTTTACCAATTGACTCTTACCTAGGACTCGCGTACACCCACCCTTGTTTGAAATGGTATCTAATAAAAGATTCGAGCTAAAGCGTTGGCAGACTACATCTTCTTTTTCTTATTCTGGTTGGCTTAACGACCGTAAGGTCACGCCGGCAATCGAATGGCTTACTAGACTCTTCCCGAGACTACCACGCAGTTGGATAGTCAGTCCTCACTACGGGGGGACGGTCCGGATGAGATTTCAATCCCGGTGCTGCCGTTTGAAGACCGGCGCCGATGTCGCCGAACACCAGACTACGTCAGTACTTTAGATTCAAGCAAGAGGGTTTGTGAATGTGTCGCTAGCAACCCAAGATCAAACAGTAGCTTGTAAAGTTTCCACTTAGTAATATAGCAAGACACCTCAATGTTATAGCAGACTAGCTTGTTAGTCTTTTGTACATTAGCCACTTCTTGTCTCAAGGATATTATCTCCACCAAATAGGCACATTCATGTTTGTTGCCCTAGCGTAAACCTTCACGTAAACAATACTTCATTAGCTAATCACTTATTTGATTCCATGCTGAAAGGGGATATTAAAAATAATGTTAAAATTCACCAATAATATAAAAGAATCTTGAAACTTTGGTGGACTTCCATGGCAACATATTAGAAAATCTCTCCGATCAGGTCATGTGCATACAACGCACACCATATGCAAGGTGGTAAAAGAAAAACTCGTTTTTCATACCAGCCAGTTCTTCCTACCCCCCCCCCCCCCCCCCCCCCCCTTGCACGTGTGATCTTCGACACGAACACCCAACGCAAAGCTAGTCTCGCAAGCCAGCAAACCCCCTTTGGAGTGTGAAGTGTAAAAATATCTCTGGAATGCTTTTTTTACTGCACCCGGTCCCAGCGCTATCGTTCCCGGGAAAATGTTGAACAGACCATCATCATACTCTAAGTTATAGGGCACGGTTTAACGGAGGAACGGGAGGTTTGGAAAATGCTTTTTTGCTTTTTGCTTTTTCTTTTAAACAACGCAACGCGTCCGATAACTGTTTTGCTCTGTTTGAAAACTTTTTTCTTCTTCTCTGGATGGAAAATCCGAAACGGGAAAACTAGACTTGTGTAAAGTGTGGTATGCCGCATAGAGAGGGGGGCAAGTCTAGTGAGTGTGATAAAATGATGCATTTAAAGGACTGGTCGTGAAAATGGCCGGTTCAAGTTAAAGCTTCCAATTGTGGTCAGCTGGTTTCGATACGCTTTTAATTATAAGGAAACTACAGTTCAAAATAAGAAATAAATTGGAAAAAATAAATTTATTTTGTATTAAAACATAATATTATTCAACCATCGTCCAGTGCAAACGTTCAAATAAATTAATGATGTGTTTTCTTTCCTTGCTTTTCCAGTGTATCTTCCACCATCGCGTTAATGCGTGCGACAGATCGTGCACCGAAGTTCCCGATCATCAAACTCCTCCAACGCGTGACATCATCTGTACATGCATACGTTGGGCGGCAGACAGAGTCAAAAAAAATAAATAAATAAAGGCACCAAACACCACGAAACCACCGTGAAACACGCGCAATATCTGGACAGTAGTGAACAGGAAACAACCAACAACGACTGATGAAACACTACAGACGATCGGGTTAGGCAAGCTTGCGGTGCAGTTTTTACCGAGACCAATTTAGCGTGTGTCTGGACATGCCAGTGAAAGTATTTATCACCCTCATCGATATTGATTATAGTGATAGGGTGGGAGATGGTGTTGTGCGAATTCGTTAGCAAAACTTATCAATGAGGAAGATCGTTGGGGAAGCAATAATTATAAGGTTTTAGTTTTGTTTTTATTTTAGGAGAAACAAAGAAGGGAAACAATTAGGCGTGGTAGCAAATATTCAGATAGTTAAATCATCATCAAGAGAGGCAAATCGTTGCAACAGTGTCATTCATTCGGTTTTCGGATTCATTCGTTGCCATCCTCGGTGTGTGTATAGATTCCCCATTTTTTTTCGACTTAATCAAATTGATGTGTGCATACATTCCATTACTACCGTTATATGCTGACCACCACGGAGGGGGCGAGGGTCACGGGCAGTTGATTTAAGCGTACCTCAGACCGAGAAAAAATCGATGTAATGAAAACATTTAAAAAAAGGGGACAAACGAGTAGTGTTCTCTTCGATTTCTGAAGAATTTCAGAGATCAGGAGGAGTCGTCGTTTAAACACCACGGCCGTATTTGCTTAAGAAGAACTTAAAGCAGTAGGAAGCGGGAACCGTAAAGGGGGGGGGGGGGGAGTGTTTGGTGTATCGTGACAAATGGAGTGTGTCCACACGTGTGTTAGTGATGGGTGAATCCTCATTTTTTCGGAGTCGGATTAATCCAACTTAAACCTTTTGTTGTTTGGTTAAACTGTGTCGGCGTCTCGGGAATTACTTCGGAAATTTAATCGTCAGCAGACTCAGGAGCAGCTCCGGAGTTTATATCGGAAATGACTCCGGATTTAGCTATGAATTACTCCGGAGTAAACTACGCATTACTGCGGCATCAACTCCGGATTTTTTTCCGGAGTTGAATCCGATTTTTATACGCTCGGATTCATGAATCCACTCTGGAGCTCCCACCACTAACGCGTGTATGCAATGCTCGAGCCTGTAGAGAAAAAGTTGAAAGAATGTAACCAGCGAAATATGGATGAAATGCGCCTTTTGCTTGCTGCATGATGATGCAAAAGCACGCTGCAAAACGGAACAGATGAACATCAAGTGCGGCAGGGCATACAGAAGCATTGGGAAGTTGTGGGTCAGAAAAATAGGGGGAAACAGCTGGACAAATGATGCTGCGCATCACTGCAAACAATTGTTTTGTGTTAAAATTCGAACCGCAGTCAAAAGAAAGGAGAAATTTGCCCTTCAGCAAAACCTTTTACCCCCTTTAGTCTTGGTAAACGTGTGTGCGTATGCATGTGAGTGTAGCTTTAAAGACAGAAAATTATGGGGCGCGGGCCAAAACTACAACAGCCCCTCCAGCGGAAGTTAGTGAATGAATGAATGAAAACGCATGAACGAACCCAGTGTGTTTGAATCCGATTGATGAACAGGTGAGGGACACGCGCATGTTCCCACTTGCTCAATAACGGATAAGCAAATGATCCCAAAATTGAACAGTTACCAAGTATTTGTTGTTCATTGTAGTTAGTAATACCGCTCGGTATAGGTATAGGTATAGGGACTCTTATATGTTAGAAATACTCCAACCAGAGAGAAACCACTTTAATCTAAAAAAAAAAAAAAACACGCGATAGCCCGCAATGTACGGCGTTAGCTTATATCGTAAATATAGTACTTTATTGTAAATGTTATAGTCCGCAATGATCGTATAGAACCGCAGAAGCATAGGTTGTAAGTTGTGGCAAACTAGTCTATCCCCCGTGCGCACGTTTAGATTAAGAGTGAGTTGCGGCAAAAAAGCACGGCGCAAACGAAACACTCGGCGCTCCGTACTTTGGGCCGGCAAACGAACTAGTATTATTTGATGCTTAAGTTTGAAACAACAACAAAAAAACCCATGTAACTTATAGATGTGTGTATGGCCATGATGCGTAAGGCGCAATTTTAAGGACAACTGCGATAGCTTTTAGATTTTAGAGAACGTAGAAAAAATTAAGAATTATAGTCCCCGTTTATCGTAGCGAAGCAACGAGGCGAAGTGATTTCAATTCTGGAAGCATTTTCATGCAACTAGCTGCACTCTGCCCTGGTACTACTCTCTCCATCCCTGCCATTTTCGCTCTTTTCCCAACCCGTTGAGAGAAAAACGGCAGTTGGAAAGGAATTCAAAAAGGAAAACTTTTTACGGAACCTTTTTGTTTACGCGCGATCGGTTGAACTATTCTGATTGTAATTTAAGTTTATATGACAAGCATGATTTGCTGATACCGCACGTTAGGCAGATGTATACAAATATGTTTACAATTTAGAGTTAAATTAAACTTTGCTACTCCCTGAACCACATGGGACAGGATAGGCGAGCGGAGTTCATGTAGCAAAATAAAATCTCTTTTTATACAGCCCACGAAACAGCAAGGCTTATGTGCGATAGTGAAGTATGCGAACATTCAATGATGTTAGGCCATTTATAGAACATTTTTCTACCAATTAAGTGAAACCTTTTTTCTAAAGAATAAATGAAAACAAAAAACAAAAAGTTACAAAAAACGAATATGCAAATGTTTGTTAGCTATCGAATCAGCCTCCGGTTTTGTGTAATGATGTGTTGCGTGCGTGCCTTCATGATGTATCCGAAAAGTGATGGAAAATGAATTAATTAAATTATGTATGGTAAGGTACGCTTCTAGGATATCCAGTCTTTCTCTCGTTCAAGTGTTTGGTATGAAGTTCTCACTTTAATTGTACTTAAATTTATCGCATCAAGCAGAAAGAAAACATGCAGATGCTATTCTTATCTTTAGCTGGCTTGGGCATACTGACGCACATTATCTCTTATGCCTCTAGCAAAATTACACGCTCACGTTACTTTTTCGTTCCAGAGGTAATATTTTTGCTCTTTTTTGGTTTTAAAAGCTAGAGAAATTTTACCATTTCTGGCTTTCTAGGCTTTAATGATATCCCGTAGCTAAATAGTCCGCCAAGAGTAGTGATGGGCAATTGGAGTCGGAACTGTATGGTTCCGCTTCCGCGCTCGGAATCAGTTAGGGTTCCGATTGCGTTTGCGGAATTGTTACTCCTGAAAACAATTACGGAATTAA
The DNA here is from genome assembly GCF_943734695.1 of Anopheles maculipalpis. NCBI lineage: Eukaryota > Metazoa > Arthropoda > Insecta > Diptera > Culicidae > Anopheles > Anopheles maculipalpis. The sequence goes on along the minus strand of NC_064872.1, from coordinate 15,878,673 downwards.
TTCCAAGAAGATTATACGTAGGGTATGGAAGATAAATAAAAATAGCATCTAAAATTGCATTTTAATAGTAATGTCACTATTTGCGGCATGCGATAATATGTCACATGCCGCAATTAATAGTTTATCTTAGGCTAATAAGTTTAGTAAAGTTTAATAGGCTTAAATAATAGTTTAAATTTAGCTACCGATGTTGTTTCAGCTGTTATCTTAAATTCGTTTTGCTAGCTGCAGGGATTAAATAGCAAATAAGAAAAGAGAACGACGTATTCCACCCCAAGTGGATATTCTTTCAGTAAAAAGTGAAACAAAGAAACAAAATAAATTTAATACAAAAATTTCGTTCTAAATGACGATTAGAGAGTGTAGAGGATAGTTTATAGCAATTGCGTTTGTACACATTTCCAAACGCTCAATTCTCATTTATTCAAACAGATAAACTATGTGTGTGTATGTATATATGGTCATTAGAATTGGCTACACGTCGTATTGTATCTATTCTGAGTTACGAAACGCCTTTGATTATCGTCAAGATCGTCCCCTTTTTGCCTCATACCTCCTCTTCCAACAGAAATGAATGAACGGAATAAATAAGTATTCACTAGTCATAAAGCAATCGTATGATCGAGTGAGAAGTTCCCGGCTTGGTTCTGGATGAAACATTAAGGTGTACAAATAAAACAGAACAAAAAACTGCATTTCGGTTGGGCTCAATCGAAATTAAACGTACACCATTGTGGCACGACAGGATGCAGCACTTACATATTTCCTGCTTAGTTACCACGAAACAATGGCTTTGAGTGAAACTAGCTCATTTTTCACTACAAAACAAAAACTTACTCATATATCCTTGTCGTATTCGTTCGTAAGCATAATGTGTTCGTCCAGCTTTTACGAAGCGATTAAAGCCATTATCATGCTAAAAGAAACATCGAAGTTAAATTAATGTGGGATAAATGAAATACCCATTTGTGAACCACCACTTCCTTACCCGTAAAGATAGTAGAAGAACGATAGCAGGTACACCGCAAGCTTAATCCAGCCCTCTCGCAAACATGCCCGCAAAACATCGGTATTCATAATGCTCGTTGGATCGTACAATCCCGGCTGCGACATAACCGGTCGATTCGCGTACCTAAACAAGCGTATTTCAAGGGAAGAGTAAGAAAAAAAAAACAAAATATTTGTTTGAAAAGTTGTTTAAATACAGGAGGTGCAGAGGGCGGTACAAGCTGATAAGGTGCGCGCCTACCTCCAAATGTGGTACGCGATGAGCGGAATATTAAGGGCGAGCGATAGCCATTCGCCCGAAAATAAGAACAGCAAGTTGAACAGTATGTGCAGCCCATATTCCGGCAGGACGAGCTAAAAATAAAACGGCCAAACGGTTTGTTAATAGGTATCGATCGGGGCAGCGGTCGTCGGTCGCGTAATGTGGCCGACCGCCGGCTTAGCACAGCATTTGGAACATCTAACTTACCGGATTGAGCGAGTTGCATTGGTCGATCGGATTTTTGTAATCTGTTTTCAGCTCGTCAAACGCAATCACGTGGAAGATGGAAAAGAATATTAGAAATGCATCGATAATTAACGCCACGATGTAGCTGAATGCGGGAAAGCTAAAAGCCATATCTCTGGGATTGACTACTTGGTGGTGTTGTTCTGTATACGGATGGTCGTATCCTTTCTAATGTCCGCAAATGTACCCGTAGCCGTTCGACTGTCCGTGCTGCAAGTAAACGAATGTGAAGATGTTTAGTAAGTTTATTTACTGTACAAAATAAAACCAGCAATCGTACCGGGTTTGCTTAAATGATGCCTTTCGGTATGATGCTGCTAATTTTCTGTTCACTGCACAAGCCGTGTATACTTTTGCCGTGATGAAAACTCAGGTGACAGCGCTCGAGACGCGTTTACACGGCTACATGTAGCAAAAACTGTCAAAGATTAAATTCATCGAATACCCAACTACTCGTGAGAAAGTCAGGCTGGTGATACAGCTCCACACAGGCCTCATTCGGTTCCATTCCCCACGATGAGCACAGGCAATGTTCATCTCACAGGTCGATGAACCTTCGATTTTGGGGCTATTGTGCGTCAGTCTTTAGCATCCGAAGAATCATGCACTTTACGCAGTTATGACACCGACAACGAGAACATTTAGAAAAAAATGAGCTGCGTAAGTTGCCCATCCATATTTTAAAAAAATACGTCGAAAACTAGAGGGCTCTCTGTAATCATACTTTCTCTTTCGTTACCTTTCATTTTTATGGTATGCTAAAGTTCCCATGAGTTTCGGAAAACTCAGGTACGTTTACACAACACAGTTTACACCAGTTCAGCATACCTGAGAACGCTATACACTTTTGGTCAAATGTTGAGTTAACGTTCAAGTTTACGCTTCGTGTATCATGGCTATTATGGCTACATGGGTATTGTCAGCGATAAACAACAACAACAAAAAAAAACATCGATTACCGGCATCCCATCGGAAATGTCAAATATTGAACCAAAACACTCGTTTGGTTCCTTAAACAAGTTTGGTTCCTAAACCTAAAACAAGAACAAGAAAAGAACTTAAACCTTTTTCGTGCAATCCACGCCGGCTAGTAATAAAGAGTGCAAATGGACGAATCTAGTGGAGTGTTTTCCAGTGGATATGGCGGTCCAGGATCCCGGGGGGAGGAGGGCGTCAGTAATTACTACAGTACCTTGGAGTGGTGCGAGGAGCCAAAAAGAAAGATGAGGAAAAAAACTAGACAGACGGCCTATCAAAAGTGGCTGAACTTCATGAAGAAGAGAAATTTTTGATCATGCAGTCAATAATCGAGGGCGAGAATCTGAGCAAAACTAATCCCTTACTATTGTCTAAAATCATTGAAAACGCGATCAACGGAAAACCCCTACAAGTGGATAGATTAAGAGACGGTAAACTATTGGTGAAAGTGGCAAATCAAAAACAGTGCGATAAACTGAAAAAAATAGTGCGTATCCCAGACACTAAAGGAGATATCCTAGTAGAAACGACAGAACACGCGACACTTAACTCATCCAAGGGTATCATCAAGAGCCCCGATATTGAGTTCATGGAAGAAAGCAAAATCTTGGAAGGACTAAAAGATCAAAAAGGGTGCAAAGTGACAATTATTCAGAGAAGGATAAACGACAACATCCTAAATACCAGAGCAGCAATCATTACTTTCACTACCAGTAAAGTGCCAAGGATGGTGGACTTTGGACTGTACCCAGTAAAGGTGGAGCTATACGTCCCTAAACCCATGCGGTGTATGAACTGCATGAAGCTGGGACATAGGAAACAATGGTGCCGAGGAGTCAAAACGTGCGCCAATTGTAGTGAGCCAGTACACACTGACACATACTAAAAAATCAAATGCGTATCATGTGGAGAAGGTCATCACACCTTGGACAGAAACTGCCCAGTTTTCATAGATGAGTTTGAAATAAGCAAAATTAAAACAGAAAACAGAACAACGCACGGCGAAGCCAGACGCATACGAAGGAAGCAATGCCCCGCTGTCCCTAAAAAACTAACAACAGACTCTCATACTTATACATAACAGACCAAAAAATCACCCAACATACAGCGCTCAACACCAATAGCGCTCAACACAGAAAACAAAAAGATCGACACAGAAAAAAAAATCACGCAGATACAAACATAACTTCACAGAATACACAGACCAACATAATCGATAACCTTAACACCACAAAATCCCCAACAAAGACAGTAATTAAGACTAACGAGATCGATAATCTCTCCGCAGGATCATATGATTCAAAGGAATCAATCTACATAGAGGTTACCGATGGTTCCTCTAACTCAACACTTGTAAAAAAAACAATTAAACAGACAGACACTTACCGATAAAGAAATAAGCGATTTTTCTTTAAATAATCGCATTCCACAACCCACATCGCAAAAACACTTATCTATTGAAAAAAAAAAGAATCCAGTCAACATATATCCATTTTCCCAATCGCAGAGCTAAGAGCAATGCAAGTTAACATCCAAAGCATGCTCAACAACCGCGACGAACTTATCAAAATAATACTGGACAAGAATATAGATGTTGTGTGCATTCAGGAACCGTGGCTAAATGAGGATACTGCAAAGAATTTTAAGATACCGAATTACAATCATATTCACGAAACAAGAGAAGATGGATATGGAGGTAGCAGTATCTTAATTCATAAAAACATAAAATTTGAAAAAATACACATTCACCAGTATAGCAATTTTATACAATCTGTCGGTATTAATACCGGCAAATAATCGGTATTAATTCAGAAATTCAAATTCTTAAAAAAAAGGAGAAGAGGAAAAATTTCGAAAAGTGGCTAGAACAAGTTAATATGGATACCTCGACCCACGAACTGTGGAATATTATTAGCAAATGCCACGGTAAACACCGCACTTATTAAAAACTCTAATTTAATCGACTCTAATGTACAAAATGCCAAAGACTTCCTTAAATTAAACTTCCCTACGTCTAAGAATAAAGTTAAGTATCTAACAATAAGATATGAGCAAGACACAGAACTTTTAAACATTGACAAATGGCACCAAATCCTTCAAACAAAAACAAAAAAAACTCTTCATCGGGGGTAGATGGCTTATCGTACGAAATACGATGGCTTATCGTACAAGACAGGTAAAGTTCCAACCAAAAATTGAAAGAATTAAAATTATAGCTATTGGCAAAATAGGAAAGGATCTAAACGACGTTCGCAATTACATACCGATCTCACTTCTAACAACACTATTAAAAATAGCAAACTCGGCAGTGTTAGATAAGATAACAAGTCATATCGTAAAACAGTTTCTGCTGCCATGGACCAGTTTTGGCTTTAGAAAGCACAAGTCCACAATAGGAGCAGTGGACTTACTTGTTAACATGATTAACAATAACACAAGAAAGAAAAAGTACACTGCGATAGTTTTTATAGACGTAAAAAATGCCTATAGTAATTACTGGTTACACAAAATGAAATTAGATGAAATTAAAGGAGAAAAAATATGGCATAAAAAATAATTAAGTTCATAAAAGAAAATCGAATAACATTTTTAAAAAAATGATAACATTAATTATTTAAAATAAAAACAACATCAAAGCCACACAAAAAAAAACGAAGAAAAAACACCACAGAAAAAATCCAAAGAAAAAAAAAATACAACGGCCAAATCAAATCAATAACATAAACATAGCTTACAACTACAAGGTATACACAGACAGCATAACGCTCGGGAGAAATCAAAAACAAGAAAGGTTCTGTAAGCTTCCCTAGAAGTTAACTATAGATGAGCAGTACAGTTAACTTAACTAGAAACGATAAGGACATATGGCCATAAGTAGCCGGTCCTGATAGCTTTAAGAGTATCGTGTTTCACAATCACGGACTAGTACCGGAGGGCCCAGGAAGCTGGACTCTTGTACCGAACCGGGATATATCCTCGCAAAGAAGGAGAAGAAGTTGGATCGAAGTTGTGGATTTCTTTCCGGAGGCTCTTACAGCGGTGCTTGGTCATAGAAATTTTAATTCAGTTTAAAACATGGGAAGCGAATGGGATGCATTTATCGAAGGGGCCATTACGAGCTTGAACTTATACCAGTACCTTCCGAAACGTTTCACTGATGAGCTGAACGTGATACAACGCTTATCGAACTTTACGTCCCGGTTGGTTCCTTGTGAATATTCTTGTACCGTTGGTACATTTTCTTTATTTTTGTACATTGTTTCCTCCATACTTTCAGCGCCGAATTGCAAGATTGGCTTTGCCAACTGCCAAACATTCTTCCAGCTGGAGAAGCATCATCCAACGAGCTACGTACAAAGGGAAACGCGATGTTCAAACACAAATCCAGCAATCATCTGGTACTTGCAGCGTATAACAAAGCAATCCTTGCTGCCCCAGCCGGTTCGCGAGCGTTGGCATTGAGCCATGCCAATCGTGCCGTTGTGCTTATTCGCTTAGGACGGTATCGGGAAGCGTACGAGGATTGTCAGCTAGCATTGGATGGAGATTATCCGGCGGAAAAGCGCCTCAAAGTTTACTTCCGCCAGGCGGAATGTGCAGAAAGTATGAACGATCACAGTAAGCTGGGTCCGATTGTCGACGGTATATCACAGATAGCAGATGGCGATCTGTCACAAGTGCTATCGAAGGGCGAACGGGTCAAGTTACAAACACTCCAGACAAAATATGATGCAGTTGAGAAGCGTTCGGTTGAAGCTGCAACACGGAGTGATGATAGTAATTTTCTTGCATACGTTAAGATGTACGTAGAACCTTCCTTCTTTTCCTCGAGGGGTAATCAAATTCAGCATTTTAAATTTTCCAGATGTTCAAACCGTGAAGGAGGACGCCATGCTATTGCGCAGGACACACTTCTTACAGACCATATCGTTGCCAGGGAAACGGCCGTCTCCTTCGTGCCAGTGTATGATCCTAACGTACGCAATACGTACGACTGCCAAAAGTGTGCCAAAGTCAATGTGATCCCTTTTCCGTAAGAACACATGGATTGCATTGAATTAGCATTTGGAGTACATTGCTTCTTTCACTACCCCCATTTGTTAGGTGTTCCACCTGTGGAAGCGCATGCTACTGCAGCATCCAGTGCAGAGACGATCACCGGCCCGTGCACCGTTTTGAGTGTACCGGGTATCAGAAACGTTTGTGGCATTTCATTGGCATCGCACATTTAGGGATGCGCAGCTTTCTGGACGGATTCGATACGATTCGTAGCAAAATGTTGAAGCTATGCGATGAAAAATGTGATCCAAAATTTGATGTGTGGCTTACGGATGTAACCAGTGGTGGAGAAAAACAGTTTGGCCATTATAAACAGGTGTTGGGGTTGGTAACTAACTTCCACCGAATGGACCCAGATGATGTGCTGCGTTATGCATTGGTGAGTATGTTATTATGTACAAAATACGTTCAACGCTCATATTCGAATATCTTGCAATCGATCAGCTGTTCTAGCACATGGGTAATATTCGCATGGGATCCGTAAGATCGACTTGATCACCGCGGAAATGTACGATCAGAAAAACACTAGTCAGTAAAGTCAGTAGATCTTTCCAACTAAACTTCTCAGCACTAGTTTTTCAACTATTTTTTATGGGGTCATTTGCAAATTATTACACGCTTAAGAAGATTTCTCAGCAATTTCATATGTCTGAAACCGATAGAACCACCATTTTTATACAACACAAGTCTAGGACCTAGATGGACTGACATTGGTTTTAAGAAATAGGCTAAGAATACTGCTAAAAATCCGAAAAAATCGAATGATCGTTAGGGCGTTGTCTTTAAGTTTGATCGATTTCAAGCCGTTCATTGTGTGTATTTAATTGCTTTATAAGCTGGACTGACCAATTTTAATTATTTTATTTTAAATTTTAGGCCGGTCTGATGCTCTCCATTTATCTGTTCGAGTTTACACCATTTTTAAGCGCATATGGTTTAACGCAGGGGATCGATCGATTGCGCCATTGCTGTGCAGCGCTAATAATGCGTCACATTGGTCAATTGGTATGCAATGGGCATGCGATCAGCGAACTACGTGCAAAATCGTCATGTGCCAGCTCCTACGGAGGACACCGGGAAGCATTTGTTTTGCTGCAGGAAGATAACTTCCTTCCGCAAGCTGGATTGCTGCATCTTTGCTTTAGCAGTTCGCGTATATTCACGGCGATATTTCCCCAAATAAGTATGTTTAACCATGATTGCAATCCAAACATTCGCAATCACTTTGATCGATCTACGCTCACGGTTTATGCTACCCGTAAAATACCACAAGACAGTGAAGTTGTAAACTGTTACGGTCCCCATTATAAGCTTATGCCGCGGGACATGCGCTTAATGCATCTTAAGCAGCAGTACTGTTTCGACTGTTACTGTGATCGATGCCGCGGTGGAGACGATATGTTCCTGAGCAAGTACAATGTGATCTGTTGTAGTGTTTGTTGGCAGCAGTTTTCCATGGAGCTAAATATGGAGCACTTGCTGGCAGGTAACAGCGTATTCTGTACCCATTGTTCCGCCGCAATCGATACCGATTGGGTCAGAATATTTGAGCAAATGGATGATGATCAAGAATATGGTAAGTATGGAAAACTGTAGTTGCACGCCACTACCACTTTGTTGCTAGTATAACATTTACATTCCAATTTTTCATTTCCAGTGGACAGGGATTTCCAACGAATTGTGACACTATATGACAGGTGCGAACAAACATTAGTAGGCTTTAATCAAACAAAGGCCGACGTACTGGACGCAATACTGCACACCTACACGAAACATGCAACCATGAACCACTTTTTACATTCTGCCTTGCAGAAATATGCAATGGAACTTGTTTCCAGTAGACGGGAACGGTATGATAGAATGAGCCTAGAATTCTTAACCGCCTGTTCCTATCTGCTAGATCTGTGGGCCATGCTGTATCTGGTTAATGGTCATGTACCGGTAGAGCTATCAAAAGAGGAGCACACTGCACTGAAAGACTTTCGTGCCGCAATCAGCATTGTCGGAATGGAGAATCGTATACTAATTTTAGATTATGCGGAACAATTTGTAATATTAAATGAAGAAACTAGAGATTAGCACACAGAGTAAGAGTGAGTGAGTAAGTTTATTCCTGCGTGTGTAACTATTTTGGTATTACTTCACATACAGAGTGAGTGATGTAAATCGTTTTAACCAATCTTCTTTTCTGATTCAAATCATTAAAAAGAGTGAGTTTTCTCATCTCTAGAAGAACCCCCAGTAGATGCCTGAATACCATTTTAGTGAGAACAGGAAATAAAACCAAACTATGCTTCATGAACGCTGTTCATTGTAGTCGTCTGTTTTTCTTTGCGGCACTCGAACGTGAACGGTTTGATTTCGTTGTCGTAGCGCAAGCCTCATCCTCCACTGCATCCGTTTCTGAGCTGCTGGAGCTTGTCGATGGCGTGCTGGTGTGCTGTTGGTATGTAAGCAGCTGGTCCAACAAGTAGTTACGATCACGCGCAATTTGGAACAGTTGGGACTGTATCGTCTTTAGTTTGATTCGCAAATATTCATTTTCCTGTATTGGGAAGAATTAAAACCAAGCGTGCAAGGGTTGATTAGGGTCATACGGATGCAGAGTAGCATTTCAAGTATAGGGAGAATACTCACGCGAATGAGTGTCTTAGATTTCACTCGTAATTCGTTGTATAGTTTTCGATAGTCGATTGAAGTTGGTGTTGGTTCTGTTTGCCCACTACCAGACGTAGGCGCATCTTCGACCTGCATATCGTCCATACCGAAAATCTCGTGCAAAAAATCATCCGAAGTTTGCCGCATGGCTTGGCCAATCATGTCAATCGTGTACCTTAGCAGAAATGAGAATAAAGATAGTTAATTTAACGTTTATTGCCTGTGTTTTGTGACAAGTGCACGAATTATTACTGCGAATGGTTTTCCATCTTTGCTTTTCGATTACTATTTGTTCGACGCGGTCGGTTTCGCGGACTGCCTGGAGGAGAGTGCCTTTGAATTGGGCCAATTCTTTCACAGCTTGCTATTGTACTTTCCTACCACAGCCTACTGCGACCGATAGTTACTATTTTCACCAGCTTCAGTTATTTTTATGGACCATTCGTTTGTGCAAAAGGAAAACTTCAATAGACTATCGTCGTTGCTCTTCACGAAAAATTTATGACGAATATGATCTACGATTCTTCGAACGTGCGTGTGGCTTTATTCTGCTGGAATTCAAAATTGGAGGTGTAAATGCGGCTTATTGGGATTTCTTCGTAAAGAACTGTCAAAGCACTGTCAACGAATGGAAGCGAAAAAATAAGCGGGGTTGTATGTGAAACAAAAGCTGTGTGTGGTGCGTCGTTCTTATGTACGTATTCGTAGGGAAAGCTATAAAATACTGCAAAACGTGTCCCATTTTAATACTCCAGCTTTTTTCTGGACTGATCGGGTAGAGGACACTTAAGTGGATCTAGCAGGCGGCTGAAAGTGAAGCGTGAAAATGGCTCAACCGGCACCGCTTTGTTTGGATGTTACGGTGAGTTGGAAAATAGGTTATGTTTACATTTTGCAACGAACGACGAACGAAGCTTTACGCGGTTGTGTTATTTACTTTCGCACTTAAAGGAATTAAAATTCAAGCTACAGAGCAAGGTGCCGATTTTTAAAGGAGATGGTAATGCAAAAAATGGCTGCAATTTGCTTGCCACCGCCAGTGTACATGGGCTCGTTTTTGCCGGTACCGTCGGGTGCGAGCTGCGCGTACTCAAGCTGAAAGACGTCACCACCGACCGGGTGATTAATGTGATCGTACCGTTGCGGACGGTACCATTACCGAGCGAACCGTACCAGTTGGCCGTTAGCTGTGATCATGGAATGCTGGCGGTGGACATCGTTGCGAACGGGGTGCCGTTTGTGTACATTTACTCGGTACCGTCGTTTCTGACCGGTTCCGTTGTGAAGGTGCATGAAATTAAAACATCCCCTCAGCCAAATGTGCGGAGTACACAGCTCTGCTGGAATCCCGTCATACACAATGTGCTGGCAGTGCGTACCGAAGCTGGTGGGCTTTCGGTGTACACGTTAAAGGAACCGGCCGGTTTGGAGTTTCATTCGCTCGATACGAACAATCCGGCCGAACAGGCCCAGTGTGCCTGCTGGAGTCCGAAGGGTAAGCAGCTGGTGGTAGCATTCGTGAACGGAAAGCTGATCCAGTACAAGCCAGATCTTAAACCAGCCCGTACCATCGTCTGTCCGGCCGGTGTCGTGGAGGGTGCCTTCGATGTGCTAGCAGTCCAGTGGCTTAGTACGTACCAGTTTGCGGCTGTTTTCCTTATGCACGCGAACAATTCAGTGCCAGCGCTTTTCATCGTAAACGCTCCGAAGGTGGGCAATCCGGTTTTTATCAACTATGACGATATCTGCTACAGTCAGAGTGGACCGCGCAAAGGGCAAGTGTTTTTGCAGCACATCCTGCCCTGGAATCTGCTGCTGATGGCATCATCCAACAGTATGGAGGTTGGAATGTTGGGCACAACGGAAAGCGGCGAATCGCCTACCTGGTGCCAGTGGATAACAACGGACGAGGCACGGGCAGAATTGCCACTAACGAACGACAAACAGGAAACGTTCCCCATCGGTATGGTGCTTGAAACGGGATGTACGCACGAGCTCGTAATCGGCGAGCAGACGTTCCCGGTGATGCCAATGATCCATTTGCTTTCGACCTACGGTCAGTTGATTTCGTTTAACGTGCTCAACACACTCCCGAACGTGCCAAACATATGCTCTCCACCAAAGCCGGTCCAAGATCTGTCCGGTGGAGCGTTCGTTAAGTTGGATGTACAGAATTCGGGTCCGGCAACTTCCAGCGCGAATGCGACAGTTCCGGTTCCGGCTCCTGCTCCCTCGGAAATTTCTTTCACTGTACCGAACGGTGCCACATCAACGCCTGCTATTGCGAAATCGAAATCTTTCTTTAATCCCGGAGTGCCAGACGCGGTACAGAAGTCTCCGATCAGTCTGTTCGGTGGTGGAGCTTCCGGTGTAGCATCCGGGCAGCAGCCACAACAGAAACAGGCGACGACAACCCCAGCAATTGCTCCGACATTCGGTCAGAAGATTACGTTTGGATCTACGCCCGTAGGAGGCCCATTATCGCAAGGAGTGGCAGCTGGAACTGAAAAGAAAGCTCCGCCTTCGTTTGTTGGCTTTTCCGCACCGGGGACGACAGCGGCTAGCACATTCGCACAGCTGGGGACAAGCGCCGGTGGACTTCCGATGATGTCTGCTCCACCTTTTCAAGCCGCGATGGCATCGATGGGATCGAAAGCGACGGCTGCCACCACAACGGGTGTTACGTCCGCTGCCGGACCGGATAACAAACCGCTCGTTACCGTCCCCCTAACATACGCACCGCAGCAAAATAATGGTTCAAATGCTACTACCACATCCACACGACCGCAACCAGCTGCGCCGAAAAAATCCGACGTTTCCACGGAAGACAGTAACGCCATCATACGTACGCTAATGGTCGATGAAATTAATCGTTTTACGCGCGAACTCAACACTCTGCAGCAGCGTAACCGCACCCTGAACGTGCAAATCGGCGTGAAAGAAGAATCGGCTCAAATTATACGCAATTTGCGTGAGCTGGAGGACATAATTGCGCAAGCGAACGAAAGCACCCAATCGCTCGTGTCGGATGTGCAGTCGTTACGGCTCGGGTTGAACGAAGCGTTTGCGATGGTAGCGGAAGCGAACAGCAAGAGCGAGTTATACAACAATCCGACTCTGCACCAGTACCAGGAAGCGCACGGCGGCATGTCCCAGACGAGTCGCCGTCAGCTGAGTGCGTTGGAAAATATGCTGCAAGTAAACGAAAACCAGCTGCGTACCGTTACGAAGCAGCTGAAAGCACAGTGGATGTGTCTGGAGGAAGCAAAGCAGGCCCGTGCCAAGCAGCGTATGCACATCCCAAGCCTGGAAGTACTTTACCAGACACTTTCCAAGCAGCAGGACATTTTGAACCGACAGGGCGAAAAATTGGCGTACCTGAAGAATAAGCTTGGGCTGCGAGGCAGTTTGAAGGGGCTGGATGATCGAAATAACCGTGTGAAAGACACGACAGACACGTCCGAGAGTGCGATCGAGTCGTTAACGGATTCGATCATATCGCTTACGCTCGGTGATCAGGTGGCGGCCGATACGAGAAAGTTAAGCGAATCGAAACTGTCCACCCTGCGGCGGGTGCTTGTGGGCCGGAAGGTGGTCACGGTGAAACCGCAACGTCCGGATCGTGTTGGGTTGAGTTCGGAGGTGGTCCGTGAGCGTCGCGATCAAGTACGAAAGCTAAACGTGGAACAGGAGAAGCAGGTTAAAGCAACGCAGCAGCAACAGCCAGTTGCGTTCAAAACGACCGTTAATAAGGAACGGGTACCGCAGCAACAACCCAAACCTCAACCGGTCAAACCGTTGGGAACATCGACAGCTAATACGAAAGCGTTTTCCTTTGGTAGTCAAGAACCGGCGGCAGCAGCGCCAAGCCCTCAAGGAAGCTTCTCCTTTGGGCAAACCACCATTACACCACTGTCTGCAGCAGTTGAACCGGCAATGAAACCAACCCCGAACGGTGGAAGTATTAGCACTGGACTCAGCTTTGCAGCTCCCAACAACTTCAGCAGCAAGGACAACGATAAAGACAAAAAGGATATCTCAGTTGGCGGTAAAGAGAACATTCCAATCTCTAAAGCCCCTACTTCGAGTCCATTCAGTTTTGCTGCTTCAACTTCAGGAGGATCATTTATAACATCCACGTCGGCTGAGACGTCCTCATCAGTGGCAAGCGCTGCTACGAAGCCGGTATTCTCGTTCGGTACCGTCGGAACCAACGGCCAGTCGGGAATAGCGTTCGGTTCCCTTGGGAAATCAAACTTTTCATTCGATCTACCATCCTCCGCTACCACAACAGCCGTTAGCACTTCATCGTCCGGCGGAACAGGGCTTTCTTTCAATCTTGGCGCACCGTCGGAAGGATCGCTATCCTTGGGCAAACCGAAGCCGAATGAAAATGTTCTTCCATTGGTGGATGAGGCAACACAGAAGGATAAACCATTACCACCCTCGTTTGGACCGATGGAACCGGCCACAAAGTCACCACTACCGGCTCTGACGAGTTTGCTGCAGAAGGTCGACTCGTCGCCGTCTTCGGTGGATCTTAGCGTTAAGAGTGGCTCAGCGCCGCAAGCGAAACCATCCGGGGAAAGTTTTTTCGGTACTTTAGGTAAGGCCACATCTACGACGACGGCATCAATTTCCGGCAGCACAACCACAGCAACGACGACGAACGATGAATCAGCAAAGCCAGCTGCTGCGGGTCTGTTTTCCGGCATATCGTTCGGATCACTTACCGTAACGCCAACGTTTTCATCCGGTGGTTCCGGTCAGACTGTTGGAAGCGAATCCATTTTGAAATCAACGATCACTAGCAGCTCCGGTATGAATGGAAATGTCGGAAACGTTGCTCCAACAAGTAGCAGCTCCGTTGGTTTAACATTTGGAAGCAATAGCTTTGCCTCTTCTGGCTTTGGTGTAGTGAAAGCAACGCCATCAGTAGCATCAATTGATACAGCAGCGACGACAACTATTGCAAGCGGATCAACAACTACTACTTCTACAACAACATCTGGCTTTGGATTTGGATCACTTTCCACCACGTCCTCCTCCGCCACCTCAACTACCGCTTCACCGATAGGCACATTTTCTTTTGGAAAATTGTCACTTGAAAAACCGACTCTTGTAGCTGCAACCTCAGCCACTTCCACAACGACAACGGTCGCTTCGGTCAGTGTTGCTACTCCTGCTGCTACCACTGTTCAAGCAACGACTACTACGACAGCTTCCGTTCCAAGCACCACCGCCACTACAGCAGCGACCGACGCAACGTCCAATTTGTTCGGCTCTATTAGCATCTGCTCGCCAAGCTCGGCCACTTCTACAACTCCCAAGAGTCCAGCCTCCTCGTCGATTACGGGTGGAAATATCTTCACTTCGGCCACATTTGGCTCACCTAAATCAACGGATACGCCAGTCAGTAGTATCTTCGGTGGTGGTGGTGGTGCGGCTGTTTCATCTTCCGGCGGTTCTATCTTCGGTTCCGGGAAGCCTGCTACGGCTACATTCGGTGCAACGGCTGCCGCTTCTCCAGCTCCGGTAGGATTGTTCGCTTCTGTTGTACAGCCAAGCGTTGCATCGACCGCAACCGTTGTTAGCAGCACTGCTACTTCTGCTGCTACTGGTGGTAATATTTTTGGTTTCTTCAGTGCCGGCGCAGCAGCACCAGCAACAGCCACCAGTACAGCCCCGTCCGGTGGTGGATCATTCTTTGGCAGTGGAGCAGGAACCACAAGTTCCATTTTTGGATCGAGCGCGGCCACAACTACGACCAATATTTTTGGTAATGCGACCACCAGTCCTGCTACAGGAGGTGCGGTCTCCGGCGGTGGCCTGTTCGGTAGTGGCACCGCAGCAAACACCACACCCGGTGGATCGATTTTCGGAGGTTCATCCGCATTCGGCGCAACCGGTAGTGCAAGTGCTGCTGGTGGCAACATATTCGGAAGCCCGGTTGCAGCGGCACCATCGCCCGGTGGTAGTACTGGTGGTTTGTTCGGTTCGGTCGGTGCTCAGCAACCCGTCTCCTCAACACAATCCATCTTCGGTGGTGGTGGTGCAGCCGCTTCTGGCGGAGCGTTTGGATCGGCTGCGGTTACCGGCAGTCCAGGACCGTTCAGCAGCGGCGGTGGTACGGGTGCCGGTGTGAATGCGTTCGCTTCACCGACCAGTGGTACGTCCGCATTCAGCAAACCGCCAGCATTTGGTGCAGCGCCAACGTTTGGCGGTGCACCAACATTCGGTGGTGCGCCCACATTTGGCGGTGCGCCCACATTCGGCGGTGCACCCACGTTCGGTAGTCCGAAGGCTACGTTCGGCGGTGGGTCACCATTCGGTGGGGGAAGTTCGCCGGCTGGCATCGGTTCATCGCCAACGCCCTCGAACAATCTGTTCGAGCAGCTGGGATCATCTTCGTCTGGCGTGTCGTTCGGTGGTTTAGCCGCACAGCAAACACAAAAACCAACCCAATTCGGTGGATCGTCGTTTTCCAGCTGGCGATCGTAAATGGAGACAGCATCTGATCAGGATTGACGTGTTAAAATTTGTGTGAAAGTGAATCTTGCTTTTGTTGGTTGTCAATAAACATCAGATATTAAAGAAAAACACATCCCAAAAAGAGTTTTTACGTTGTTCTCCTCAAAACCACTCAGACATTCCCCGAAGCGATTAAAAAAATTAAATCATGTAGGTCCTGTTTTGATATGTTTTAGAGTTTAATTCAAAGGATAAAAAAGTGGAACTATAGTATAGTATTTCAGTTACTACTACTCACCCGATAAAGGCGTAATTCCTTATCCCACAACCAACAGTGTGTGAACGCCTCACCCGAAACTCGTTTAATTGAGAAATTAGTTTTCCTTCGGCTTTATTTTTTTCCTTTTTTCTCGCTTTATTCTGCGCATTTATCATCCATCATGAGAGACTACACACTCGTCCTTCGCAATAGGCTTACAAGTTACGATCATTTTATAAATTGGTACGATATTCCATCCATCCGATCACATCCCCTCTCCTTCCGGTGAATGTTTTCTCATCGCGCGCTCGCTTCGGTTTGTGGGTTTCCCATTTGTTATTTTGTATGTTATACGTTTACTATATTCCTATTAGACAATATCTCTTCTCTCTTCGATTCGCTATCATCGGTTTCGAACGGAATTTGTATGTTGCTCGTGTTGTGTTCATTGTTTTGTGAGTTGCTCGTGTTATCGATTCGTTTCTCGATCATCCTTACTGAATTCAAAGTATGTTGTTTGCGACCATTCTTCTATGACTATTCGGGTTTCTCTTGCTTAGCGCACTCTCCGATTCTTCTTTTTTTCTTTTATTAGCACACTCTCACGTTTTTTTCCTTTCTAAAATGTCACACAAGCACATAAAATGCTTCAATCTTTAATTTTACCTCAGTCAGCGCTCGGTTGCATTTTTGCATCAATTAGCAAAATTTCTGTTGACTTTCTTGTGCAGTTTTTGGTTAAATGAAATGATTAAATCAAGAAAAAAAAACAAATCAAATTTATATAACTTTTTACACATTCTCTGAGGCATTCTGGGGATACTTTTTATTGAATCCCTATGGAAGATTAATTGATTTGAGAAGTGAATGGAACCGAATTTTGTTTCGTCGTTGATTAAAAATTCCTTAACCACTCGCTCATCGCTTTTCGCTTGTCCTTGCCTCTGTTTGCGCGCCGTTCCATGCCACGCAATTCCGTATGTTTGGTAAGTGCAACATGAAATATGACTTAGTTACATGAATCAGATAAGTGGGGCTAAAGTAATTAGGCCGGAGGATAATTAAACAAAGAACACACACACAAGCGACAGAAGGGAGGCTATAATATCTATACAAAACTGAACAAAAACAACCTTAGAATGTGTAGATTTAGAGGGATCGACTAGTTATAGCGGTGTTACTGTGAATATGCAAACTGAAACAAGGACAAGAACAAAAAAAAACATGACTAAAGAATCATTCTTAGTTTCCTTTTTTGAAATATGAGCCCGTACACACACACGCACACTCACGAACATTGGTAAAATCTTTTTATAATGCATTTTGTTTGGTCATTCGTCTAGCATACTTTAGATATACCACCCGGTAGGATGGTGTTTCTGATTTTTGTGTTCTACTACTGATCTCCGTTTGCTACTCTTTTCATTTCTTCGAAAACAATGTTGCATTTTCTAAATTGTTGTATACCCTTTTTCTGTAATATACCTATTGCGCATTTAGTATAGTTTCGCCCCCGTACCGTCCCGAAAGTGTTGCATTTTTCGTCGCTTTTCCTTAAGGTTCTACCGTTGTTTTATGTTCATGTTTTTTTTTTTGTTTGTTTACTTTATACTTTATGTTTATCGACACATGCTTCATTTTATTTCACTATAAAAAAGTGCCCCGACACATTTAAAGGTCTTATCGGGTCCATTAGTACTGACTCTGCCCACACACACACGCACATTTTTGACTGAGATTTTTACTGCTACTATAATCTGGTTTTGCCGTGCGTGTTTTTTTTTTCTTGTTTTGTATATTCTTATACTTTTTTTCGTTTTTTTTTACAAATAAGTTCCTTTACAGCTTTAAATAAAGATGCCATTGTGAGCTTTTCACTGCTTCACGCGATAGTAGCAGTAATAGTAAGAAGCTTTTAGTTTGCTCTTAAGAAATATCACTAGAAAATGCACTCTACCATCCTAACACCCACAGTGAGAGCAAGCGGGCGGAAAATGGGAAGCAGGTAGTCGCGAGAAGAAGAAAAAACTGTGCTTTGCGAAGCGATGCAGATAGTTTTGATAGATATAAGCGAACACATTTCATCCTGTATTGCGGATTGAGGGATCTTTAAAACTCATTAGGCGATATTTACCGTCGCTCAGGAGCAAAATAGAGATTGTGAAGCAAATTTTCATCGAATCGACTTAGTTTACTTTTAGAAGTTACTTGAACATTTTAAGAACACGTTCCTGTCCGGATCAATCATGAAATCAATTATAAGTAATTTTTTTCGATTCTCATGAAAATATGGCTGAACACACATAAGACCATCAAATAAGACCATTCATCAAATTTAAAATTAAAAAAAAAAAATCGTTCCAGTTTTGGGCATTCATTCTTTTCATTTTTACAAGGATTGGTGCCTATAACTTTGGCCAAAACTTGGGTCGAAAATTTTTTCAAACCTATTTTAGAGTTTTCTAAGGGAAGCTATGTAAAGTTCGCTTCGGTGTTCGGAGCAAGAGACGAGCAAGAGAACAGCTCAAATAAATATATTCAAACAAACAAGTAAAGTGTTACAAATATGATGAAGAAGGGATTTAAAAAATAAAAAAGCATGCAAAGCATTCATTGAAAATTAATATAAGTTAGTGCGACTTTAAACCAAAAACTGTAGCGTGGTTAAAATAAAGTAAGATAGTTAGTTCCATCGCTGTTTGATTCGGTTTTTTTTTGCAATTCGCTCGCTCGATGTCCTTGTTATAGAAGAAATATTGCATTCCCTTTTCAAAGATATCTTTTTGTGTGATTTTTCTTCTTTTTTTAGTAGTTTGTGTGCACTGTATTGTGTGAGCTTTTTAAAAGTAAACACATGTAGAGATTGCTTCTACCGTGTCCGGAGGTTACCGGGGGCTTGTTCCATTATCTGCAAAATGTTATAAATTGACACAATTTGTTCAACTCTTTCTCCCCTAGCTTGTTTTGATTTGTTTTTGTCCGAAACTATACTATTGTGGACCATTATCGGCTTACAATCCAAAGAAATCCAGCGTAGCTGCAATCTTCACAGATGCTTACGGATATTAAATTTTCTAACGTATCTCGTTCGATACAGAGTTTATCTGTGGACAGTGTAAAAGCATCAATGCATTTGATAAACACTTCGATTGACATGATAAACGATCTCCTTTTATTGTAAAGCTACCAAGGGTTGATATTATAATCGAATCAGATGACTTTGTACCACTGCCTTGTAGCGCACGGGAAGGTGCGTAGTCTAAACCAGGTATGAATGGGGCCAGGGTGTTCAATTGTGATTGATCAGATTCGCTTACAATATCATCTGGTAGCTTTACAATAAAAGCGAATTGATTACCATGTCATCTGAAGCCATTACAATGTCAGCTAGCTTAGTCGACGGTTTCTACTGAAGTATGGACCAAAATTATTGATGATTTTACATTATCAAGTAAAACACCCTTGTAATGTATTCTCTTCAAACGCTTCGATACAGAAAATCGTTATCCGATTACCTTGCTTTCGAGTACAGAGTTGGATGTGACGAGGTGTATGGTGGAGTGCAAGTGAGTTTATGTTTTGTCCTTCCTTTTTTAAAAAAGCTCATGATAGCAAAAGGTGTGTGTGGGTGAAAGAGTATACACGCGTATATTAACTGTAGCCTAGTGTATTCTCCTGCAAATCCTACATTCTAACCGAAAACTGTATCCCCCACTGTAACAGTACTCGGTGGCGACGACGTTCTACATTTACACAACACTTTAGCGTCCTGTAGATGACCGATTTTTGTGAAAAGCAATTAGCAATATGTGTGTGTGTATGTGTGTGTAATAATTACAATAGAAGTATCGTTTGTTTTACAGTTATAGCGATAGTAGTAAGAGTAGCGTTGCGTTCTAACGACGATAGGTACAAACTATAAGTCTAGTTTATAGCTGGGTAGCTGCTCACAACAGTGATCCTATTACCACAGGACACAAACGCGCGCGCGCGCTCCCTATCACATCCTCCAAAACTCTACACGGATGTCTACGCGCGGTGTTATGGCTCTGGTCGAGGCGTTGCATATTTATGCGTTAACCATCATCATCAGGATGCTCACGTGCGACGGCACCGGGATGGAAGAAAATCACGACAGGATCGCCACACTGCGCCGGATACCTCCCTGCTGGTGGATGTTATCGATCGAGGACCACTTCTTCATCCCATTCTTAAGCGCTTCCGCTGTCGCTTTGTCCTGCATGACGCGCGACATCGCTTCCAGTTTTTGGGCACGCTCCTTCGACAGCGGTTCGGTTGGGAAGGACAGATCGTTCGCTTCGGCAAGCGTACGCAGATCGAAGTAGTATTTGGCGTACACGGAAGACGGTACGTTAATGTTGAACTGTAGCAGCTCCAAAAACTGTCGCTCCAGCTCATTCATATCCTCCACCGTAATGTCCTTCAGGATCTGACAGTAGTCCACGTTCCAGACGGCTTGGTCGTCCCACACCTTGCTCGCGAGCAGGATCGCACCGAGCACTATTCGCTTCCAGTTGCATGACGCAATGTCCAGCTCGGCGTACGTTAGCAGCCGCTCCAGATACACGAGCGTGATGATGGCACACTCGGCCGTCAGCTGGGCGGCATTGAACAGCGTCCGGACGAACTTGTAGATCTGCCGATGTTCGGGATTGTGTCGATCGTAGTCGTCCGGCACCGGGTCACGCGTGAGCGGATGTAGCTTCTCGTCGAAGATGTCTATCCGCCGCTCGCTGGTACGGTTCTTGATGTGATAGTAGATCGCCAGTGACACACACTTGACCGTGTTTTTGAGGTTCGGTTGCGACACGGTACTGTCGTCTAGGTAGATCGTTGAGCAGCTACTACTCTTCTTTAGGACACCGCCACCACCACCACCACCTCCGCCGACGCCGCCTCCACCAGCACCACCACCCCCTCCACCACCAGGACCTCCACCTCCCTGAGGTACGATCTGATGCTGGGACTTTTTGCGCGTCATACCATTTTCGAGACTTTGTTTCGAGCGCTCGAGAAACATGGTGCCGGCGGACGGATCGACCGACGGATCGTGCTCACCGTCGTCGCCTTCGCGCTCGGAAATGTGTTGCAAATTGTTGGCGGACAGTTCGCCCTCGGGCAGATGCTCCTCGAAGACGGGCGCTTCCTTTGCTTTGCGCGTCGGCGGTGGACTCGAGTACGAGCAGCATGACGTTTTGTTTCCCATCCTGTCCCGTAGTGTACCAACTTGCTTCTCTTTTTTTTAGCGTGACTTTTTTTTCCTATTTGTGTGCGCTTTTTAAAGCTTTTGCCGTCGAGTGTAAGTTTATTTTTGGCAGGAATCAAAAGTGCTTCCTCTCCTGCAGCATAATGACCAACGTTGCCCGATGGATTCTCGGCTATCCGCTTTTGAATGGTATAAATATAGTACACGAATTCGGGCACGACTCAGATGTGAATAATTTGTTAGACGATTCCGCAATGATTCTGAATCCTGGTGAAGTCTTTTTTTTACCCTGATGTGCTCTCTATCTTTCCTTCAGCTGAAGCGCGGTCTATTTTCGACTATTTCGATACAACAGGCTTGAACGACCCACGAATCCAAATCATCCGGATATTCACTAAACGCATTGATGATGGAAGATGAGAAGAAAGAAATGTCTCTCTGCAGTCTACTTCATGCGGCCGCAAGCTTTTGTTCACGTATTATCCCATGTACTGCAGCTCTTAGGAATGAAGTAAAATTTGGCAGTAGAGCGGTATTGCTCTCAACTTTTGCGATGACTAGAAGATGAGGGATGCAAAAGATTTTTTCTTCCTCTTGGTATGTCTGGGTGTGTGTGATTGTGCTTTTGTTTAGCTTCCTTTTCCTCTTGCAGGATAGGACCTCTTATTGCTATGCTGATCCACGCTCCGTCGTGGGAAAAAAAGTCTTGTGACAAAATTGTCTTTAAGACGTCACTTTATGTTAGATTCTTTGCTTTATCGAGGGATG
Source organism: Anopheles maculipalpis (assembly GCF_943734695.1). NCBI lineage: Eukaryota > Metazoa > Arthropoda > Insecta > Diptera > Culicidae > Anopheles > Anopheles maculipalpis. The sequence continues at coordinate 15,856,737 of NC_064872.1, read as the reverse complement.
GATTGTGTTTCTATCGTTCCAACCTCGTATCCGCTTTTCAATTTTCTTAGCTCATTGATTCAATTGGTATATCCTTTCCGATGTACAACAACCTTTCGAACGGGTTGTGCTGTTCGCGCGTGCTTCTTCTGACTAAAGCTGATTCTTAACGGATAAAATTTGGCACTAGATCGTTGTATGGCCTGGAGATGTTGACGGTTGAAAATAAAGCGTTTGCAAGGTTCGTGTTGCTTGGGAAAGGGTGAAATTGTACAAGCGATGGGTCCACAGATCGGTTGATTTGTGCTTGATTTTTTAAAAGATCCGTTTCCAGTGATCGTTGACTGTGCCGAAACTTTTTGGGAAGATTTCGTTCCGTTTTAAGTGACACTGGTTGTTCAACAGGACCTCGGTTTTTAATGGTTTCGTCCTAAAAAAAAGAAAAACAAGAAGACAAGAATTAGCAAACGAATTATGACGGCAGCGAGGCAGCAGTAAACACTGTACATCGATCACACTACGCTGTTAAGCGTAGAGGTACTAATGAGCTACCAATAATTATCATTTATCACCAACTCTCCAACCAGTCTAACAGGTGTCGCATATGTACTCCGGGCTGCCGAGGGTTGTGAGTGATGCGGCCTGATACCGGTGGTACCCCCATGTGTACACATGCCATTACTGGTATCACACCGATAGGAAATTGTTCTCCGTTTTTGTTACTTTTTGTGCTGGAAATGATTCCACGATATAGCGCAAATTAAATGGAAGATTCAGTAGCAAGATATTTGAATGTGGAGTGCATGATTTTTAACGATTGCGAAGCTTTCTTGTGCGGAAGTAATTCAATTTATTTCTAATTTTTATTAAATTTTCTTATGATCAGAAGCTCCCCCTTATTCGATTTATCCAGTATCCCAGCGAACTGACGAAGTTTTCAAGCATTATAATTTGTTTTTTTGGTAGCAACAATTGCCACCAACTAAAGCGAAGCATCTACAATTGAAGATTTGTTCATATAATATGGCTTTAAATACAGAGCAATGAAGTTGGAAAAAGTGAGGCTTCTTCTGATGAACTGGATAAGAATAAGACCGCTTCTTTTTCCGGTGAGAGCCGGAAATGTCAAACCGGGGACAGCCTTCCGGTCAACCAAAATCGTTGTACGACAGTTTTCATGTGCAGCAAACACTGACATGCAAAGCCGAGGGTTTTTGCAATTGCTTGGTGGAACCTTGTGATTCAGGGATTTAAGCGACCTCAGTCAAGAAGGACTGAATATCCTAGAAAAGATGGACATTATTAAACACAACTCCTTCCTTTTAGGTATGTGAATATCGCTCAAAAAGAATGGCTGATTTTGCATGAAAAAAAAAAAAACCGTCGATCGAGACAGTCCCTAGAAACGCCCGAAATACTGGTTTTGGATAAATCTCTAGCGGAGGACAGCTGATTGTCAACGCCCAGCGAAGAGCTAAAACATTCCGACATTTATTTTTAAAACAGCAATGACCAAAGGGTCACCTCATTGCCGTAAAGGCACTTGTAACCAAGTGATCATATTTTTGGAGTGTTTTTGTATAATTTAAATTATTTATTAATTTGCTTTTCTTTAAAAAAATTTAATCAAATATTAAGTTTTGTCCATGTCTTTTGTCTCCAATTTTAGCAATGGGAAAGTTTAGAAACTCATACACCCGAATAAACATAGCGCCTTATCAAACAACCATCCGGCACTGTCACGAATTGGGGTTGGAACCAGACAGAAAGTGGACTCACCAAACGATTTGGACGATTTCGCTTCTCCCAACTGTATGTCCGACTTGCGTGACTTTTGTGTTCGAGTGGTGTCACGATCCATAAACGTTGTTCCATCACCATCACCACACCCTTCCTTTTCCAAAACCCAACACTGGAAGGAAGTTACCCAGTTGCACGGCACAGTGATTCCTGCGCCGAGAGAAAGCGACAACGGATGGGTGAGGCACGACCTGTGTGAGGTAATGTCGTAAAAAGTGACTTTACTTGGTGCATTCCGTGCAACCTTTCCCATGTACATGGCGCGGGAGCGAATGAGGTGGAAAAAATGAACGTTCCTCCGCCGTGTGTAACTTACACGGCACGCTCCGTGACAGGAAAATGCACACACTCAGTGTCTCTAAACCATCGTAAGTGTCGTTTGATTTTCCCATAAAATAGAAGATTTTACAACACCAGCAACGGACAATTATCGACCCGCTTTCCGATGCAAACCGCACTCAGGGCGGGGACGGACACCTTTTGATGTTTGAAACGGACCGCAATATGTTTCCACTTGCTTACTGCCCTTCACCGATGAGTTAGGTGGACGATCGTGTTTAAAATCATAACTTCAACTGCTAAAATCTTAACTTACCCAGCGCTAAAGTGGAACAAAACCTCACAAACAATCGATGGATGCAACGTGCACCAAAAGCGTTTTTCGAGCGGGAGGTTTCGCTTGACAAGATAGTGGACACACACGAAGTGGAAAAAATGCAACGAACCGTGCACTAATAGACCGACAAAAACGCAAAGCAAATAATAATACATCACGCTCTTTCGGTTAGTTTATTTTTAAAGAAATTATAATTACGCCATCTCACGATCATGCTGGTGGTGGGGTTTGTAGTTAGAAAAGCGAATCGTTTTTATTTACTATTCGTAGGGAAAGAAAGGAAGAAAGATGTCTTGAATTTCAAACTCGAATGGGGTAAGCCACGAAAGAGGTGAAAGTTTAAACAGAAAAAGATGGAATGAATTATAAATAATAGTATTAAGGAACGGATTTGAAGTTAATAAGTTTGAAACTAAAGAAAGCAAAGCGTTTAGTAATTATTTCCTAAATAAATTTACAACAAATCAATTTCGATATAAAAAAGACGTTACTTTTGTGAAGTCATTTTGCACTAAAACATAAATCCTATCTCACAATTGATAGTTCCAATTAACTGACACTTTCGTACGAAAATTAATTTAATATTACGAGCAACTTTCATGGTAAAAACCGATGAAATATTCATATCAGTCGTCCGCCTCGTTCGCCAGAACCGATGACCATGATGTGCCCTGGCTCTCCATCTGCTGGTTGGTTAAGAGAATTTAATTATGAAAACCACAGTATCCACGCTGGACCGCAGCGAACAGAACGATTTCCCGAGCGAGCAAACGAAAAAAAAAAAAGGATTCCGATGTAGTCCGTTACCGAAATCCTCCCACAACGGTGTGCCTTGGTAGCACATCTTGTACTAGTACAACCGAACGTCGGTTGAGAAAGTACCCACCTTCGGGCAAACATAACACCACACCGAGACAGTAAGGCGGAACACCAGCGAAAACGGAATAAAAGTATCGCGCGTCCGAGTGTGTTCGAGTTTAAATGGCAACTTTGGGGCAACTTTTTGCTCCAACCAAAGTCTGATCCGGTGGAGGTTTTGGTGGGCAGGCAGGTGTTTCCCCCCCCCCCCCCCCTCTTCTCAGACAGCCACCGAGAAGCGAACGCCCAGCAGAAAGTTGGTAGGCATTAGTGTTTGCAAAAATAATTAAGTGATTTGCTTCATTTGCTCTATCAATTTAATGAATGGCCTTGCACAAACATAACTTAATGATGTCGCCGCCACCAGAAGCCAGAATTCATACTGGCAGTCTGCAGAATGCTACCTCTCGCTAGGGTTGTTCGCCGCCGGGCTGCTTGCACTAGCTTAAGGTACCAGAGGGGGCCAGTTGTGTGCACCCGCAGCACCGAGAACCGGGATTTGTATCCAACATGAGCGCCAAACAAGGTCGATTGTTAGTTTGTGCGGGGCGCGGTTAGCAAATAAAAGTAGCAAAACCGCACCATACACTCCATCGCCGGGGCCAGTGTCGAATCAAAACGTAATTAATTTTAACAACAGTCTTGTAAGCATTATGCGGGCGTGTAGTTTTGTGCCAATTCATACGACAGTGACGCTTGCAATAAAAAATGAACTTATTCTGGATTGCAACAGATAACTGAATATTTGAATGATTGCCACACGATTTGGACAATATAAAGTTTGGAATCAGTTCGGAGGCTCTTCGATCGATTAAGCCTTGAAGTGCCTTAGCACATGGGTGGATTTCTTCGCAGATATGGACGTTCAGTTTTGTATCACTGTGTCCATCCGATCCGAGGATATTTTTCCAGACGGCAAGGGGTCCCGAGCTCACAAAGAACCTATCCCCAGCAGATTTCATGTTGCAGGTTAGCAAATTCGATGCGGTAGGGGCTCTCATCTTCCATTCCGCTTAGGGCCTCCAAGGGGCTAAGTTCGCCAATGGCCCAAAAATACTTTTTGGTGGTCGAAACCTGTGTCTTTTTTTAGATTTTTTCTTCAATATCCAATCTTCTACGTACAATGTTCAATATAGCATTGGAAGGTGTCATACGAAGCGCGGGGCTAGACAACGACAACCGACAACGATTGTCTATCGGTCACTTCAATTTCTTGGCTTCGCGGATGACATTGATATCGTTGGCAAGACGATTTTGGGAAGACGAATAACCTGCTTGCCAGAGGCTCCGATCGTGATAGAGCCTGAGCGGAAAGCAGCCTGTTAGTCGACGGCTACAACACCTCGAGGTGGTAGAGGAGTTCTGCTATCTTGGGACTGTAGTAACTTCGGATAACGATGTCCGGATAGCGAAATCCGGAGACGCATTGTGCAGGGGAATCGTGCCTTCACTGTCTGTTGAGATCCAGAAAAATTCGAGATATATTGCACATATATATTGCAATATATTATAGGTTGCATATATATTGCACACTCGCCTTGTGGTCATCTATAAGACCACGAGTCTTGCATCGTCCGAGCGGAGGATGCAAACGCTCTTGGCGTCGCATCCTCCGGGACCATCTTTGGCGGTGTGTTCGAGCATGGAGTGTGGAGGAGAAGGATGAATCACGAGCTTGATGAGCCATACGGAGAATCGGACATGCTGACGGTGGCGAAGACCGAGGATGCTGGATTCATGCCCCGCCAAGAAGGTGCTCGTCAGCGACCTCCAGTTCAACACGAGGCGTCGGGGAGCACAGCGAGTTCGTAGGCTAGATCAGGTGAAGGGAGACCTGTCGGAGAGCGGGTGCCTACATGGATGGGAAGCTGCAGTTAGGGATCGAGTTTCTTGGAGAACTATTGTTGACCGGGTGATGTTACGACGGCGTGCTCTTTAAAAGAGCTGGCCAACAGGATTATGAAAGGACACTGTTGAAAAAAATTGATTTTATTCTACATTTTATTGGAAAGTCAAGAGATTCATCTATGAAAAAACATTGCTTACTATTTAAAATTTTCCACTAATAAAATAGGCAACAAAATTGACCAAAATATTCATCAGAACATCGAACACTGGATCTATAAAACCGAATCGTAAAACCCTGGGTGCTTCCCGGAGCGCTTTTGTCCAATTGGTCAGGGAAAGTGTGTGTGTTGTATGCTTGTTACGAATCGAAGTTACACCTTCGATTGTCGTCAGGAATGCTTGGAACCCAATCCTACAAACAATAATATTACACTTGTTATAGGGCTAGCCCTTTCCTTCACTTCCAGTTCCAGTCGTTACTGAGCTAACAAGGACAAACCACCTCGAAATGGACACGTGGTGATTGAGTTCTAGCGAAGGCCGATAAAAAGCAGCACAAGCTACCAGTTTCCTTTTTCCACCCCGTTTCTTATAATTCCTTTTCCGTGTCCAAGGAAATCATTACGTCACGACGATGTCAGGGGAAGAGGATCGGCGAATCCTCAACTTCCAAAGCGCACCACCATGGGGGGTACCATGAACATCAGACCGATAAAAGTCAACCCTAGCGCTCCTTCGCTTCTCCCTGCTATCTTTGATCCACCCGTCATGATCCACGCATCAGTATAAAAGGTTGGAGCTAAACAGCCCAAGGTAGGAAAGGTCAAAAATATACACCCGACCTGTGCAAACCTATTCTTGGTGCGGTATTCTTGTTCGGGATGCACCCGTCCGTGGAAGAATGCATAACCCCTACCCTGGAGGGTTAAAGTTGTGGCCGTACACAACAGCCCCACATTTGCGCTTTGTTAGGTTGCTGGCAGGGTAGAGAAGGTGTTGCATGAACTTTGAACCTCTTTGGCTGTTAGTATTTTTTTTTTCAAAGAGAAAAAGAATAAGCGAAACGGAGTGTATTATGCTTTCCTTGTAAAAAGGAAACCCAAAGAAACACATTAAATATTTAAGCCTAAAAAAGAGCCAAGTGGGAGTAATTTGCTGGCGAAAAATCAACTCCAAACCAACTGGGTCATGGGATGATAGAAGTGTGAGGGAAATTGAAAGAAAAAGGGAAACTTTAAAACCCCCACACCACTCTGTGTGTATCCGTGAAGGTCCGGTTCGGCATTTTACGCTTAAAAAGGTAAAAAAGGACGTGTCGTACTCTCCTGTGGGTTAAGGTAAAACTTTTCACCTTTTGCGCTAAACAGGTAATTTAGCCACAATGGCTACCGGAAAAGGTATACATAGACTTATCAGCTGATGGGCGGCGGTAGTGTAAAGATATAAATTTGCGTCCCAATGACTTTAAGTGCGGAACCTCGGATGTTCACCAATAATGTACACGATGCAGTACAGCGGACCGATCACACAATTTGCTTGAACGACTTTGGACGTACACACAGTGAAGGGAGAAAATCAAGCTGGATGTTGTTCTATTAAAAATTGAAACTTTTCTTAATTGGTTTAGTTTCGGGCCAGAAATCTCGGTAATTCCATCCTATAGCTGCTGGACGATTCCGACAGAAACGCTTCGCTTAAAAGTAGCAACCCTTGTCATACTGTAGATAGGCACACGAAAAAGAAGAGATGTCTAGCTGCATTACTACCGCCAGTCATGGGTTCACCAGGGTTATAAGTTGGAAAAAATGTGTTGAATTAAATGAATTCATTAAACTGCCGCGAACTGTGCCACAGCTCGTTGAGGTAATGTGAGGTAAAGGATTGACTGTTTCTGTTGCGTTGCAGCAACTAATCGGAGCTTCCAACGGGCAGCACTGTGAGGGTGGGGGAAATGCTAACCCTAACTAAACTAGGCCAGAAACGTAGTATCAGATAAACAACCCTTTGGACTGTTCTGAACGTTGTTACCAGCTTGTTGTTCCTATTCGTGACATTGCAACAAAAATCTTCATCTATAGGACGTAGAAACATGACTAAGTCAAGGAATCTAATGAAGAAGTGCTTTCATTAGTTAGCTGATATAGTAACAAAAATTCTACAATTTCCATGATAGGGCCTCTGAACATTAAACACCTTTGTCCGCTAGTTTGACTAAAAAACCTTTGTTTGACGCATTTTTGCGTAAACCCAGAGCTTAAATTGTTAAATTTGATCTTCTTCCTGGGTTAACTAGCTATCCGAGGACACACCGGGACTATCAAGTGGCTTACTAGACTTGCTGATACCACATAGATGGATAGTCAAGTCCTCACTGCGGGCGATCATCGGTCTCACCGTGTGAAGACCGATACCGCTCTCGCTTTACCATGGGACCACCCTCAGCCATATTGTTTCTAATCCCTTTTTCTCCCTAGTATTTTTGACACTTATGAGTAGGTATTGGAGCACTCTTCCCTCTTAGGGAGTGCTTTTGGCATGATCGTGCTTGGTTTCAGTTGTTATTAACGATGGAGCTACAAAGTAGACAATTAATTGTGCATACCCACTTGGAAAATTCCACTAGATCTGGGAGAAAAAAAGGAAAATTCCTTGAGGAACAGTGGATCGTCAGCTGAGCTGGAAGATGTTGAAAACGTTACAGGCTAACCTTGGACTTTCGGAGGGGGATGTTGCAAAAAAAAAAAAAAAAAAAAAATACGGTGCAGGCTACCGCTCTTTTCGTGCCTCAAAGCAACCAAGCATAATTACATCGCGCAAACCACGAGCCCCAATAATGATATGACCAGATTCTGACGAGGTACGCGGGTACTGGCCAAAAATTGTATGTTGCCATAGCACGAGGCGAAGTTCCTAACAAATATAAGTTCGTTTTTGCTGACAACTCATGGCATTGCAAGCCATCTGCAGCTGTGAGGGCACGAAACACGGGTTTTTATAACAAACCAATCTATGAACTCGACGGTTTATAAAGATCAGAGCCTGGAAAAGTGTGTGGCGGCAGCTTATGATAGGTATTTCCAAAGAAAATTGCTCTTATTCATTCTTATATAAACAAATATATTTTTCTTAAATTTTGTGATAAAAGAACAATAAAAAACCTTTCGTTTATTGTAGAAATTATAATTTTACGTTAAAAATTTCTCGTTTTACTGCATGTGATGAGTGACCAAATTTTTAATGAATGACACTTTAGATAGCTGGCATCGCCCAGCTGATCGCTACGGCAGGAAGAAAAACTTTGCTGAGTAGTTTATTCAGATCTTTGCAGTATCTTTCCGATAGAAACACGTTGCAAATTCACCTCAACAAAAATAGGAATGCGATAACGCTGAATGTTTGTAGAAAACATCTTGTAAAACGTAGGCTCGTGACAACAGTGATAACCAACAGAACCTGCCTCATTATCAGGATGTAGATAATTTTAAACAAAAAAAAACCCTCACTCACATAGCAGGAAGTAATGTACATCCGTCTGCGGGACGGCGGGAGGGGCTGGACGATGGGTTTCCTCCTTTCCTTATCTTCAAATCTTTTGTTAGCGCCAACAGTGATACATACACCCAGTACACGACTACCGCTAATGCCGGTTGATTTCATAGATACACACATATTTGTGCCACCCGTCTCAAATCGGATAGGAAACGAAACCTTACGCGCCGTACGGCCATACGCCATAAGTGATGCAGACAAACTGGTTATCTGCTGGTGCGTTCGCCACTGTGCATGAAAAGTTGGTCACTGATGGCGCTGAACAGAGGTGTGGACAAGGGGTGGGTACAAGATATTGTTATTACATCATCATTACATGTCCCTTTTGTGGGAGCCCGCTGTCACTTTAGCGACGATGTTGTCAGGTTAGATTTTTTTCTTTCTTCTTCCAGTTCCAGTTGTGGAGTAGTTAAGAGATGTGTCAACACTTTAATAGGTAAGGTTAACGATGGGCACTCGACGAAACATGATCGAATAAGAGACGCCGTAGGGGACGTGTTGGTTTTGTTGTACAATATAATCGTTACGATTGGATAAGATCGGTGACCAACGTAAAATAAAGATTTAGTGTGGCTTTTTAATCGATTCACAACATTAATCACACGTGATCGCAACTGATGCCTTATCAATGCCTGGTCATGTAATGTGCTTGCAAGCAATCTTTCTATAATCCATCAGAACATGTAAACAGGTTGCTTCCTACCCAGTTTTTGGCTCACAGTAAGGACCTAACTTTCCTAACTGTCACATTACTGCTCATTTGTGTGCCTTAAGAAACCAATGGAATAAAACGGACATCGGAATTCAGAAGAAAACGCAAGGTACAAGGATCGTTTCATGCGGAAAGAAAGCTCGTCTCACGAAAAGGCTTCGTTTTTCTTTTGTAATCAATCAACCAAACAACACAACCGAGCGTATCAATCTGTTGATATGAATGGTTCACATGCTGTTTCCAGGAAGGAAACCAAACCGCCGAACCCCCGGGGAAACATCTTACAGTCGAACATCTTTCTTTATCCAATCTGCTGCGGGGTATATAAAGATTGAACTTTCGCTAACGATATCGGAAAGGGTTCGGTAATGTAGAGGCAGTAATGAATGAAGAAAAGGAGGTAAAGCTCGAGTGATATACACTTTAAATAAAGATATTTACGGAGGGAAGGAATTCGTGGATCGAGTCCCATCCGGTTCTTTCGCCCGTATTGAGGACTTAATGTTAAAACTACGCGGTGTCAGCAAGTATAGCAAGCCATTAGATGACCGGCGTGACCTAGAAGGTCGTTAAGCCACGAAGAATAAGACTTGCAGATATCACCTAGTTGGATAGTCAAGGGAAGGAATGGTTACTACCCAACTACGTGGTATCAATAAGCTTAGTAGAGCTGAAATCATTGCTCAATCGTAGGACTATTCAATTTTTTTATGGGATTTTATAGATTAAATAAGTTGACAGTTTTGATGACATTCTTCTTCTTCTTCTTGGCCTGCTCAGCCTGCAGTCTGCCATGCCACGGCTGCATCCGATTTCCGACAGTTTTGACTTCACTTGATCCAGCCAACTGTGCTCCTCTACGCCTCGTGCCGAACGGGTCGTTGACGAGCACCTTCTTGGTGGGGCATGAGTCACGCCCTGCTCGCACACACCGCCAAAGATAGTCCTTAACACTCGCCGTTCAAAAATTGCGAGTACATTGGCGTCCTCCGTCAGCATAGTCCAGTCCATAGAGCACCCGTGCCCGTAGAGGACTACAAGACGCATTAAAGTGCATTTCGTGTATTGTTTATTATGTTTGTTTGTTTATTACGTTGTTGTCCAAAGTTACGATCGTACCATGGTAGCAGAACTCCTCTACCACCTCGAGATCGTCGCCGTCAACTCTATCACGGTCAGAGCCTCCGGCAAGCAGGTATTTTGTCTCCGTAGCATTGATCCTCACTCCAATTCTATTTGCCTCGCGTTTCAATCGGGTGAACGTCTCGCACATCGCCGCAGTTGTCCATCCGATGATGTCGATGTCAACCGTAAATCCAAGGGATTGGAGAGATCGGGTGAAAATCCCGGACAAAGTCGGACGCTTCGCATGACACCCTCCAGAGCGATGTTGAACAACAAACAGGAGCGTCCACCTATCTCTCTCTCTCTCTCTCTCTCTCTCTCTCTCTCTCTCTCTCTATCTCTCTATTCTTGGCCTAACGAACTCTAAGGACACGCCGGCCATCTAATGGCTTACTAGACATGAAGACTATGGCATGTTGTTGCCAATGGACATTTTCATCGAGGTTAAACAAATGGATCAGTTAGTGTCCAACATCATCAGTACCAGAAAGTGTCCAACACGCGCAACACAGTGGAAAACCTTTTACAATCGGCTTGCATGAAAAATGAAGGCTTTTTGGGGCATGGATTTTTTAATGAGTTGTAATATTTTACCAACTCTTAGGAATTACTGGTCCGCTGTTGAGGACGTGGGTGTTCCTTTCATTGCTTATGTTAAACCAAGAACTAGATTTGAGGAGACTTGGCGTAAATTGTGCAAAACTACGTATAGAAAAATATTTCCCATTAAATTATTTTAAAAACTTGCACGGCCTGCAATATTTTTTAGGTGATATACTCTCATTTCACACCACCAATAGCAAAAATATTGTGTTGTTTTGGCATTTTTAACCTTGGATAGCTTATGGTCCTGAAAGGATTTAGCCAAGAAGAATAACTTAAAAGCCGTTCTTAAAAATCCAATTTAAAATGCAATTTTTACAGCTGCTTTTATGATAAACCACAGCAATGCTTTGTGGTTTCCTTGCTCACAAGCAATAACTAGATTAATCGAGCTATCAATCTGTCACACGTGTTAACTATAGCACTAAAACACTCCACCAACGCGATCGGACTTTATTGATCGATCGATTCCATCATCAACGCCCATCCCGCGCCCAGTTGCAAAAAAACAAATCCTGTCGCTGTACCGTTAGCGTTGGTTTATTAGCCGGTAACGAAATCGTAACGTCAACTGCTGGCAATGGTCCAAAACCGGGGAGCAAGTCTGGTCTCGAAAAAGCTTTAAAAAACCGACCAAACAACGGACGATGGCTGCTGCTAGTGCTACGCTGCTGGCAGCTAAAAGCTTAAATCTAAATAATCCAATAAATGACACAGAAAGCTATGTCCTAGACCAGGGCAGCCAAGTACCATCAGCGGCCATAATGAGATGGGAAAGAGTGCAAGAAGAGTATTCGCTTGTCAGACGCACAGGACAGGACAGATCCGTTGATCGATAGGGAGCGGGCTGGCTGCCGAGTGTTGCGATTTAATGGACGATGATTGAAATATTGGCCCCAAAAACGAGTACTTGCGGAATTGCGGAATCCTCTCAATCGTATGTGTCGATTGGGCCATAGCAGAAGTGGGGCGGAGAGATCGTTAGGATCATTAGCTGTGATCATTGTTTGGTTCAATTATCTAATCGCTTTTTCAAAGCTAGAGAGGGACATTGATTCGCAATCGTATAACGGTGTGTCTTGCCTTATTTTAAACATGCAAACATGCTATTTATTCTGACACTTTCAACGCTTGTCGGTACGTATGCAAAGCAGCGCCAAACCGAAGGTCATTTATCTGGCGCCAAATGTATCTCCTCCTCCTCCTCCATCCGTACATTCCCAGTGCCTTTTCACGCGTAACGAGCCGGCTACAACAGGCTCAAGCAGCAGCAGGGTGTGAGCGTGTTTTGGTTGCGGATTTTGCTTCGCCGTCGACGACTACCGTCGAAAGGTAATTGGATGTCACGACCGTTCACTGAGGCAGCCGTCTAATAGCCGCGTAACTCGTGGGTGGTTCGAAATATAACAAAAAAAAAGCTTCCAAAAACACTCCAACATTGAACCTAGAACGCTGGGGAACGTTATATACTCGTCAACCTTCCGGAATCGTCTTCTGTCACGTCAAATAGTCGATTTTTGATGTCGCACCGATACTGCCCGTGTACAAAAATATATTCCAGATGCGCGCTACAGGTTGCGAATAAAATCACTAGTTTTTGTGTGCTTCTTTTTCTGTATTTATAACAGGAAAAGTTGGGCGAGGTGAGGGCACCACCACCGCCACCACCAGTCACGTTTCACCTGCTGGTGGAAAATGGAAATGATTTTCCGACACGTGATGATCATTCGCACGGTACAGTTTAATAGCAAATTTTCGAAAGGACATAATATGACTCCATTATATGACGGACGAGACACGACCGTGCGCCGTATGCATACAAAGAAACATTATATTTCTGTTTGCGTAAGGATACTGTGTGTCCCAGGATGTGGATTACGCTATTCGAGTACTAAGATTTGATCATTCTATTTGATTAGAAATTAGAATAAAAGCTTCGAATTGCTAGACGCTTCCTCCCTTCAAAGTAAGAGCTACAACCTTCAAAAGACACGGAATGATAAATAATTTAATGCACATCAAAATATACTCTTATATTAAAGACAATTTTGATACATAAGACTTGAAAAAGGTGGACGACGTAACGAAAATGTCTGCCAATGGTATGCGTATGTACCGCCGTTTGTATGACGTATTGACGTCATCGTCACACCTTAAGAAATGTGTCTGAGGAACTGAAAGCTGCGTAACAGAGCGAAAGAAAGCTCCACCAAAGACTCGACGTCGATGACAACGAGATCGTTTCGCACTGTGGCTGTTTTCCTGCCGGAACCATTACTTGATGGAGATACGATAATTTAATGTACTATTTATTAGCAAAAGAATTCATTCGCCAGAGTACATATTGCCTTAATCATCGACAGTGAAAGCTTTCTCCCTCGATAAGTAGAAAAAAACAGCGTAGGACTAAATTCAATCAGACTGTTGCCGTCGTCGGTTCTTCAGACGGAAGGTATGGGCATGGGCGTAAGTGCTTTGGAGTCGACAGACGGGAAAGAGGATGCTATTTGTTGCAATAAGGTTGCGTACTTTGCATGGAAACATATTTAGCTTAATTGGTTACGGTTGACTTTCCAGTCGTGTATGCTTAGAGATTTAACCTGAATCAATTTATCCTCCTGTTTATACTACATCCTCAGACATAACGTTAATGGAATAGGTTGGAAATAGATATTATTGTACGGATTTAACAATGGAACACTTTGAACGGGAATGATAAAGGTACTACCCTTCCCTTCGGTAATAAGATCCTTCAGCAATTGACTGAGACTTGGTTCTTGGACCTTGGACTTCAAAATAAGTATTCTTATCTTTTCTCCACGTACTGAACCTAGACGATCGATTGGCTCGACTCATTCTTGACTGCTGCATAATAGAGGTTAGCCCAAAAAAAAAAAAAAACAAAAAAATACAGCAGCTTCGTCGATCGAATGAGGCCACGCCTTCCAGAAGACACTTTTCATAAGCGATGAACTGAGTCATTGTTGCATGAAAGAATTCGTCTAAGGCATGAACGGCGTGTTGTCTAAGATATTCTTCACCCTTTCGAGAAATGCTCTGCTCCATGAGATATTTCACAATTAATAGAGCTTCGGTTAACTTCGACAAATTATTCTACATTTGAAGGGTCATACAAGACTACGTCCAAGTAGTCTTCTACGGGTACGAGTTCAGGACGCTTCCGTTAAGGACTATCCTTGGCGGTGAGTGCGAGCAGGGCGTGAGGAGAAGGAGAATGAACCACGAGCTAGAAAAGCTGCTTGGCGGAGCCGTCATTCTGGCGGTAGTTCGAGCTGGATGGATACGAAGAACATGGTAGCTGGTTGGATCAGGTGGAACCAAACCGATTGGAGATCGAATGCAGCCGTGGATGGAGGACTGCAGGACAGCTACCAAGTCTAGCTTTAGAGATTTTCCACTTATAACAAAAATTAGAAGATGTTTTAATAATCCATACAAATGTATAAAACTCTTGGAAAGAACAAAACATTGCAGTTGCAGTTCCTTGACTATTTGTGAAAAATAGTTTGTGAAATTAAGTTATTTTAAGCCGAAAATATACATAAACCCTCCGGAAAAAACCCTTTTCTCAAAGCAGAAAACGATTCTTCAAACGAATGCATCACAAACTTTTTTCTTCCCCAAAAGTGTGCCTGAGTCTGGGACAGAGCGTTCCTCATCTTTCATGAAAACGGAATCTAATTTAATCACTACCGGTGGGTGGGTGGGTGGATGTACACGCGGGTGCATTCTCCGCGAAGCAAAACGCTTTTCGTCACGCTCCAACGGTAGCCAGACGCAGTGATAAGAACAGCGTTGGCGTTGGAAGTAGGACAAACAGAGCACACGAAACTGACACCGATCGTTAATGTTGTTTCATCGAAAGAGATCCTCCTCCACAGCAGCCGATGCTTCCAATGTCGCGCAAATGTGCCAACATTGTAAATGGACACCGTTGGGCACCGTTGCTTCGTTATCAATTCATATTGCGGCGCAAATGCAAATACGCTAAACATACAAGCTTCATCGAAGCCGAAAGCGTTCGCTGTAAAGCTATGCAAACTTCGCCACTAATCTGTGGAAGGGTGGGTTCGGTATGAATGGGGACAACCCATCTAAAGAGAGAACAATTCGCCGGGCGGCAGTGTTTTTTTTTTGAAGTTATGACATCATAAAAATTAACGGAATGGAGTGCGCGCTGGAAGCATGTTTTACTACCAAAGGCGCTTATAGATAAGAAACGGAAGCGAAACTAAGTCGCGTTTTGGAACAATTCATTTTAGCATGCAGTTGCAGATGTTAATAATGTAAAGTATCTGCTTTTCTTTGAGTAAATAAAACCCCTTGCTTTTACCTCCAAAGACACAGACGATCGTTCAATTATTAAAGCGAAAGCGATCGCAATCTTTAATAAGTTTTCTATTCATAAGTAACAATATAATTCTCCACTTTCTTCATCGTCTATTTTAACAAAACACTCGCCTAACACTCTCGCCGCCGTCCAATCGAAAGGAGAAAGCAGAAAACGAAGGAAGAAACGATTATGTTTCATGAAATTTGTTTTTTTGTCTTTTCTGTCGCTTGAAATTGTGTGATCATTGCCGAACTAGCCTCGGGCCAGGCCTATCACAATTTAGTGACAGCAGCGACACGAAACGTCGGACGAGCAAGTCAAAAAACGTTCCCGGATGTGTAGAAGTTTGCGGTTTCGATGATGCTCGATACCAGAAGGTGGCGGAGTACATGCCAGAAATATGATATGTCTGAATAGCAAAGGTGAATGAATATTTGATTTTAAAAACAACTCGACCACCTGTGTCTGTTAGGCTTACATGAGCAGATGTTAATTCTGGGTTTGAAATGTTCTAATTCCGAGAAGTTTTGATGTCTTTTTTCTTCCTTCAGGGCTTGTGAGGCATATCGTGTCCTAACCAACCTTTGATCTATTAAATCAGACTGCTTTTACGTCTTAACTTAGCGTCCTTCTAAGGTCACGGCGGCCATCGAATGGCTTACTCGACTTGCCGATACCATGTATTTGGTTAGTCAGTCCTCATCAATACGGGGGGACGGTCCGGATGAGATTTGAACTCCGATCCTGCAGTTTGAAGACCGGGGCCGCTGTCACCTACACCACCTAGATCGTCTTAATTAAGGTTAGGATTCCTCTGTGGCGTTAAAAATCTTTGCTAACATGCATGTAAATTTTGACTAAACTTCTTCGTGGTTTAAAGACCTAATATAGGTCATTGAGGCGGCCATCTAAATAGCTTACTAGACTTATTTATACCAAGCAGTTGGAGTGTCAGGCTTTACTACGGATGGATGCGATCTCCAATCATTTCTTCTTTGAACAAAAGCTTTTTATCTGAAACTTCGGAAAGTACACCTACTTTTTTTTCTGTATCCTTGTGAATTCTTGAACTATTTTTCATGATTCTGTATGCTCACGTTTCTGAACGTCTCTTAATGGATCGTTTATGAAAGATATTTTCCCTTCTTCGAATAATTATATTGGCTTTGCGAATGACTCAGTTTTTCAGTTTGGATGTGTCTAATCTTGGATGGGCATGATTCTGCCTGATCTTCTGGCCAAGGTCATTCCAAACCTGCTGAATAAACTTTTTTATCTCGTATTTCTTCTTCGAACCTGAAATCTCGTTAGGGTTTGCTTATCAGTTCTGGATACCTTGACTTGGATTTACCTGTATAGGCTAGATAGTTAATCCTGTGTACAAGGAGACAGTCTGGACAAGATTTGATACCCTGTTTCTGTCTCTGTTACATTAAAACATTTCATCTCATAGGAATTTCATTTCATAGGAATATTGAAAAACAAGTTTATACCTAAAAAAATTGATCTAACAGCCTAATACAGAAACTATGATAAAGGCTTTAAACACATAAAACAAGTTTTATATCAATATTTGCTCGAAAATATCCACTTTTGGAGGGGTGTTAATCCTAAATCGGGTCTAAAGTCAGCACCGAAAACAGCATAAAGACGGAGTTGCGCGCTAGGATGCTGGCGGCCAGCCGATCATTCGACAGCCTGTGGAAACATCTCACCTCAAAAAATCTGTCGCGACGATCGAAGCTGGAACTGTATCGTACCTTTATAGTCCCAGTACTTACATACGCCTTTGAGACATGGACCCTGTCCAAAACAGACGAAGCCCTCTTAGCCGCGTTCGAGAGGAAGATGCTCAGAAGGATCGTTGGCCCCGTATGTGTGAAAGGACAATGGAGGAGCCGCTGCGAACTGTATGACGACCTATATGACCCAGAAAGTCCTTTTATGCCGTCCACACGGACAGAGGAGCCGTGGTAGGCCCAGATTGAGGCGGGAGGATGGCGAAAAACTAATGTAAAAGGCTTTCAACACATAAAACTAATTTTATCCCAACGTTTGTTGCCAAAATCCTGGTTTTAATCCACACCGGATGTATCATTGAGCCGTGCGTCATCAACGATCTCATTTGCAAATAGGCAAGATGTGAAATTTTTCATTTAATTTACATCTTGCCTATTCAATTCAGCCATCTTGCCACACAAGGATAAGAAAAAGAATTTTAATGAAGAATTCAAAGAAAACGAACAAAGAACATGATTGAATACTGCTTTAAGAACAACGTTTAGACGTACGTGTACAAACATTTGTGTGTTAAAACACACTTTTATTGTAAAACAATACGCCCTTTTATGCCACGAGCGATGCCATTGAACGTAGCGCATTAGAGGAGGTTTGGCCAGGAAAGTAAAAACAAACGATAACAAATTTCACTTTCAGCTGCGTCAAGTTGTGGCAGAAAGCTCTTCCACTGTGGGTCAAACGCATTTCGCTGCTTATCTACACCTTGAATCATCGATGCCTACCCAAAGCCCTCCGTGCACCGTTGTTCGTTCGATAAGAAGCGTGGTAAAAATTCCTCGCAACCATGTACCGCGATTACTAATATTGCTAACTGGCGCAATAATACTTAAATGATTCATAGCCCATTGAAACACACACTTACCGGATAGTTGGATGGACGTTAAAGCTGCCAACGTTAAACGGATGTCCTGCGATTATGCTGTTTTTACTGGTTAAATTGGTTACACTTTAACCTTCACGAATGTTGTTGAACATTGGCTTCTTTTTAAAACTTGCACGATAAGCGACGCAGGATCATAAACACTTTACACACTTTCACTAAAATTCAGTACGCGGACACATTTAAGGAAAACACCACACACTCTTTTAAACTCTTTTCTTGATGCTTTTGGTAATATTTTAGGCTGTAAAAATTCACAAATCACGGATATCTTGTAAAGGATTAATTTAGCTTAGCTAATAATTGGTATAAACTGCTTCATTGTAGAAGAGAACATATAAATTTTTTTTAAATACACTTTAAGTTAAATAATTCACCAAAAACATAAAGAAAGAACGTTGATATAACTAAAGTAAAGTAATTTCAATTAAACTACATATTACTATTAACATAATCATTTTTAAACGACACTTGGACGATCTTTTGCGGTATAAATCTTTCATGCATTGGAGTAGGCTTTCTGGTATCCATGCTCCCATTAAATAGCACCGGTGGGGAATAATTCGAACGTTTTCTATTCCGAACCTCGCCATACTAGACGTACGGTGCAGGCTCCAATAATAACGCAACTTGGCCAGAGAGATGCGTTCTATTTCCGCCACTTTACACTACTTTTCACGCTTTTTTCTCTCGCATCATCTCGGAGTTTTATCGCGCTTCGCGCACTGCTGGACAGACAGGAAGGATGCTTCGATGCGACGGTGGTGCATCCACCCATCGTATGCCATCGTCATCATCATCATCATCATCACGGTGCTCATCGATACGGTCCCGGTGGCCATAGCAGTAGTAGTAGGAATGGATAATTTGTACCGGTGTTGCTGAAATGAAGTTTCGCCTGCTAAACGCGCTATCTGCGGCACAAAGGACATGTCATACAATTCCTTATTCTTGGTTTTTTTTTCTATCTCACTTTCCCTCACAGAGTGTCCTTTTTTTCGCACATTATGCTGCCTTTCCGATGGTCCACCAAACAAAGAAGCATAATATCATTGTACAGGTGGAAATCGAGTTGGCTCCTGTGGGTTGCACGTTCGATATCCGGAGGGAGGAAAGAACACCCACCGCAAACTTGCAGAATTAGAAGAAGATTCGCGGAACGTGCACCAAGCACATACACGCACACACACACACACGCGAATCCGGAATGGGGTGGCGTAGACGTACACTCTTCTGCTTGGGTGGTGTTGCGCGAATGCGGTCCGGGAGTTGCAAGGCTGGCCCGAAATTTCACTTCACCCGCTGTGATTGGTGCACGGTCAGTCCCACGGACACGGTACTGATGCGAGGTATTTGCTTACGTTTGACGCCCGTTCACTGCCACAAAATGCACCGTTTTCACACCATTCGGGTCGCGTTTTTTTGTTGCTTTTCTT
This sequence comes from Anopheles maculipalpis, assembly GCF_943734695.1. Lineage (NCBI taxonomy): Eukaryota > Metazoa > Arthropoda > Insecta > Diptera > Culicidae > Anopheles > Anopheles maculipalpis. The sequence goes on along the minus strand of NC_064872.1, from coordinate 15,837,177 downwards.
CTCTTCACTTACGAACCGTTTTTTCCTTGCACACAAACATCCCGTTGTTGTTCCAAAAGTCAAGACATTTCTGATGCTGACGCACCCAAGCACCATTTGTGTACCCATCGGTGGGTGGTGAAGTTTGCGGCTTGCCAGTCCCCGAGTAGCAATGCGACCAAGGTATATAGATAAGCGTTACTTCTACTGACAAAGTCTGCTTATTAAGGTTAATTTGTATTCAAAAAACCCTTACTTGAGGCAATTTTGTCAATAGAAACCCCTGTTGATCGCGCACTTATACAAGCTGCAATTAAACATGTAACGCCTTTCATTGGTTGTCATAGAAAAAAATTGTGTTTGGATTTTTTATAATACCTTTTACCGATTTGCTTATTCCGGTCATGCTGAGTTGCTAGTAAAATAATTCTACTTGCATAAAAACCCTAAAAAACCCTTTAAATAACTATTAAAAAGGTTTTGACTACTTCAATGAAAAAGCTATCAAAAACCCCATTTTCAGCTTTGGTTAGGAAGGGTCTTTACAGGTTTTCTCTTCTATGGATATTATCAAGAATTGTTGATGGATTTTTTTCAACTTTTTTTTTAATAGTTAGTTTTCGTCATATTCACAACACGCAACATTTTCATTTTGCATTGTGGCTTTTTGAAATAATTTGTTAGTTATTGAAAGAACGAAACTGTTACTTGGGATATTTAATATGATAAATGACAGCTAGGCGTTACAAACGCGTTACTTTTTCAAAATACACTTTGTTTTCGTTGTTTTTACGAAGAATTTTTCTAAAAAAAAACTTTTGGTTGTACGGAAAAACTAATATTGTTTCATTAGCATAAATGACACCACATTTAAAATCATTCTGAGCTAAACAATTTGATTTTTTATCTTCAGAATTGAGTTTTGCAATATGCCCCCTGGGGTAGAGCGATTTTTCAGGAACTGTCAACGTGTTGTACCAAGCCACCGATGTTTATATTTCTTTGCTGGTCAAGAAGTGCGTTCAAATTGCAATTTCTTGCCAAAATTGCATTATTATTGGTTTATTTGCGTGTGTAAAGTGATCTGATTGTGGGATCGCAAATAGCAGCCTAGCAGTTCCTGCGAGTGAAAGTAAAACCGCGCGCTCAGATTATATTACCGCTCCCGCCGTCGCCGCCGTCACCCGTCGTCGTCCGTGTGAAGCGGCGGGCGTACGTGATTTTTGTTGTGTTCCGGGAAATTGCCGATTGCAAGTTACCACGGCGGGAGTTCCACGGTTACCACCCGGTCAGTTATTAGTGCTAAACCGATCAGTTCAAAAGCAAGAACTTCTGTTACGGCAGCTCGTCTGGTGCGGTGTAGTTGGTACGTACACGGTGTTAATCCTACAGCATCCAAACATATTGCTTATATCTTTGTTCTCATTTCAGGTGGTAAGTGGCTTCTTTGTCTTGAGGCAAATGGAACATGTTACGGGAAGGATAAGGAAATGTATTCGATGCACCAATCGGAAGCCGCAACAATTTAGAAGACGGTGTATGGATGGTGTTATTATTGTGGGAAATTATTCATCTTAATGTATTAATGGTTTAACACTCGGGAACGAAGTATTGTTTACATTCGTATCAGGTTAATCATAGGGGAACACTATCAACCTTGTTTGCGATACATCCTGATCCATATTATATGTGATATGAGATGTTTCATGTGCCTATCTACCGTAATTTAGGATTTCATGCGATACGATAACAAGAACAAGATGTAATGTGATCTTTTCTTTCCGCTTATGCATATGACACATGTATGAATGGCAATGGTAAACGTCAAAGTAAATTTAACCCTGTTCCTACGTAGTGAGGACTGACTCTCCGAATACGTGCCATCTGTAAGTCTAGTGACTCTAACATGGCTCGCATGACCTAGTAGATCTTTAGGTGACATTCAAGTCGGTTACAGGATTTACGCAAACTCCAGGATGTATGTATGTAATCTTTCGGGGATATGCAAAGGATGTATCTCAAAAGATCGTGGAGGGGCTAATTATCTCCGAGAATTTTTCGGATAACCCCCACGTACGCAGAACTGAATATACAGCAAAAAGTGAGCCAAGAAAAGCCAGAAAAGATGGTTCAATACCTCGCGAGATCGTAGAATCAAAAACGAAGAAGAAGCACAACAGGCCGACATCGGCATAGTAGTTGCGACAACTTTACTCATACAAGAGGAGTGGTTATCGTGTCCTTGCACGCAAAATCCTATTACGGATGAAGTCATGGATAATACACTCAAACCGCTTGTATCATGTTTGTATTGATGACTAGTATTTATTACCCTGGCCAATCTGGCATGTACATCAATGCCATTTCTCCATCTTAAACATTAAGAGGTTGGTTATTTTTGGACCATTTCTCTCTGGAGATCAGCTTTTGCATGATTCCGATCTTGAAGAGAGGTGACCGTACGTACCTATCTATGCTAACTATAGAGGTATTTCTATCATTTGTGTTATGTCTGAAGTCTTCGATTATGTTATTCCTATATTCTTCTTCTTGTCTCACTACTACTGGCGATTGAAAAGCTGTACATCTACATCGAGTGATCGAGGGTTTTTTTTTCTTCAACGGGGCCACAACATCAGGGGCCCGAATATAATTCCCTTCTACGAAGCCCCCATTTGCTTCCTTGGTCAAGGTCCTTGGAGTGTGGTTCGTGGACAAATTGTTTTTACGGCCTCATATCAATTCTTTCATCGAGTGGACCAACAAAGGACTGGGCTTCATCGTGTGAATGGCGTCAAATGTCCGCCATCCTTTGTGTATAAGGGCTTTGTATTGCTACTGGGTGCGTCCTGTATTGGACTATGTCTAGGTCGCCTGCACGCCTGCTGGTGTCACCACAATAAACGATCCGCTCTGTCTTCCTTCATTTGCCCCTTTGTTTGTTATGCTATTGTTAAGCCCTAGAGGTCCATGCAAGCGTCCAGTAAGCACTTCACGGGCTGAGTTGTATGATGCCATTGTCATGACCTGACCAGTTCATCGGAGCCTGGAGAATCTAATTCACTGCACGATGGTGACCGTACATCTCGAGTATGTGCCCAGAAAAGGGGCCAAAGATAGTCCTGAGCATATCCCGCTCGAATGTGGCTAACAGGGCTTCGTCTGTTTTCCCAAGACGAACCACCCAGAGGGTCTAATCGAGTAAATGCTTGCTGCGACGAAACTCTCTCTTGGCTGAGCACATTCCACTTTATCCCTCAGAATTGTCCACAGGATTAAATCGATTCATAGTTTGTTGCCACAGGTCCGTGTGGTGAGGCGATAACGACGTCGGTCTTCACACGGCAGGATCGAGCTTCAAGGACTGATTTATACTCATTTGTTGTAAGAGTTCTGGAAATTTGAGCCGTGCAAAATCCTTTTTTCCAAAATATTTTGAGTTCTTTAAACATAAAATTTAATTCTCCAGCCTTAGAATGGTTTTTGGAGTACTCGTTACAGTTTTATGAAAAATTTACATTAAAGATTAATTGAATTAGATCGATTACATCTGATCGTAAAGTGTTTACCCATATACTTACACACGACGAAAATATTCCCCCGTGTCATCGGCAACCATAAAACCATACCAAGCCGCAAGCAAATTAAATAGATGTTTTATTTCGTCAGTTATAAAGTAATCAAAATATGTACAGAGTTTTAGGATAGTCTAGACTGTGAATATATTCTTTCACCTACAGTTTAGCTCCACTCACCGGGAAAGCGTGAGCAAGCGCGGCGTATAGAAAGTGTAATTTGCTAGTGCAACGTTTTTTTTTTGTTCTAATCCGTCTCATGCTAACCATGACACAGCTGTCTGTCCACCGGAGGTGTTTCGATAGGACATTTGCAGCACACACTTTTCATTCGTGAAGAGAATAATTTTTTTTTTACTTTTTGCTCTGCCAATGCCGATCGTTATCACCCCGTTCGGACCGTTTATTTCGAACCAGAATGTTAGGTTAGTTTTGCTCGATCGATCCATATTTACTCGGGCCCTCAGCAATATCAGAAGTACGAAGTACTGAAGTTTAGCCTAATAGGGGAAAACACATTCAATTCCTAGTGTTGACAATGAGTCAGTGTGATGCAAATCTAATCATTCCTTTTTGTTTTGCTTCGGTACCTTGTAGAAGAAGCATTGGTTTAATTACTTGCTTTTTTTTTAGTTAATAATCTCTCCCAATCGATACAGTCCGCATATATAACCGTGTGTATAGTTTCGTACAAATGAAGCTCTCTTGCAATTGTTCCATTCCGAATTTCCGATGCTTTCGCCTGCCAACATTTGAATTTCCTTTGGTTTTTAGTTGCTTTTCTTTATTTTTCATCTTGGTGCATAATGTTTCCACACACTTGCGTCTGCAAGCTTTTTTTTAAATCCTATTTCTTTGTTATCTTAAATATCTTAAATCTCTCTCTCTGTGTGTTACATGCTACTAGTGTGATTTTTCTTCAATACAACTCAGCTTTAGCTATGCATGTGATGAAGTTTAATAATTTTTTCTGTGTGTAAGTTTTGTGTTTGTTGCAGATTTTATTATTTTATATGTAAAGTTTAGAAAGCATACCCTTTCTCTATTCATCTAATGCATTTAATCCCTACCAGCGGGGTGGCATAATTATTTCTTCTATTAGCTACTATCATCAGTGTTCTATATATTTGCTGCTTCTTCCGCCTGCCAATCTCAACACACATAAAACTCTACCATTTCTAGTTAGGATTTCGGACCGATATTCGTTCGGGTTTGAGTGTTTTTTTTTCTTCTCTGTTCCAGTGTTTGGAGTTTTCAGTTCCCATATTCTTTTGCTTTCAAACTTGTCAATTTTTTTTGCCGCCATTTTTCGTTACAACAACTTTTTGCTCAAACATTCTTCTCTGTACACTATCTGCAAAATATTTATGGACACAATCAGGTTGGGGGTTAGGAGTTGGAGTTTTTTTGTCTTGCTTTTTGGAGCTGCTGGTGATAGTAAAAGTACCACATACACTTACACAAATACACACACACTCACACGAACACTAGTTTATTCTAGGTTAGTTCATCTCTACACATTGTGCATATTGTTTTTGCGAGACAGCTCCATAGAGGAGCTTTTATACATATTCGGGTTAGTTAATATATATGTATTAGTATTTATTTTCTTGCTTATTCATATAGCGACCATCTTTTGCGCTAGCAGCCGGGTACAGCATTTGAGTGACCATTAGAGCATGCAGTCCTATTTACATTGTGTGCACCGATCTCTCTTTCTCTCTCTCTCTCTCTCTGATCTCGCTGATCCTCAGCTATCCATCCTATCCGTCTCGTGTAATGTTTTCCCACTCGCGTCCCACTTTTATTTTTTGTAGACCCTGCTAATCCTATTGTAATAAAGCTATGATCCCAATTTCAGCTGATAACGGCACCTTACTGCTAAGCTACGTCACCATTGCTCACGGGGCCATCAAAATTTGGGTTTTTGGTTATCCAACAAAATGGGTGCACCGATGGCAAGAATCGGTGTACCGACTCGTGCAGACAAAAATGTGTCTTGTCGAGCCATCTTAAAGACAAGCTTTGACAAAATGCTGTCGATTATGAAGAGCCGTTCGTACCTTGTATCAAGTCGGTACGATGAGACTCTCCCGCTAGCAATGATGTGTTCTGTAAACACTTCGGGATGTTACGATCGGAATTCTGAACTTTCCCTTAAGCGAGGAACCCTCCAATATTCACAATGTGTGTATGTGTTGTGAGTTCTGGTGTCTCAAACTACTACTGATTATTTAGTATCATACGTTTTTGGAGTTGTATTCAAAAAACCGGATAATTAGTACAGTTGTCTCTAAAATCGGAATAGTCGGCTTTAAACTCCGTATCGAAAAAGAAAACACACACTGTCTCATGCAGTACAATCTACTTGTAATTTTAGTGTTTTTTTTGTTGTTGTTGTTGCCTTAAACCTACTTGCTTTTGTTTGGAAAAGTTGAAGAATTTAGCACATTTGCTGAAGAAACTGCTGAAGATTGATAGATGCTGATGTGGCCCGTTTTCTCCCGTGCACTCAACGGTGCTTAAAAATTGGAGTTTGAGTGGAAAAAGCGATGAAAGATTGTTTGGCTATGTTCTTCGCTTGCGTGTTTCGCTGTCGGCTTTACATAGCAGAAAGGCATAATTATTTTGAGGTGCGTAATGAGCAATGGCGAAACTTAAAAGACTGGTCCCTCAATCAGACATGTTAGAAAAAAATGAGTGTAGTTGTGTAGATGTGTGTGAGCTGTGGAGAGGTGTGTTTTTTTTTCTTTAAATGTGTGTTGAAGATGGACTTATGGTTCTATGTTTTATACATGGTTTTTGTTTCTATATACTATATGCTCGTGGTGAAGAAGTGTATGAGTCTTTTCCTGTGGCTTTTAATATCCACGCATTCGGCTGTCTGTTTGTGATAATCGAACTGAGGACATCGAAAAACTTAAACGCTAGCTTATGTTGTATTAGATTAAGGTTAGTGTTAGATCTGTACATTTCTTCTTTTGCACGTGTGTGCTGTGCACACACGCACACAGAGCCAGTCTGGGGCATGTGCTTTATAGAGTTTGTTAATCTATATAATAAAATTTTATTTTGTTTTTTTAAGCAGCGGGAAATCCTTTCTTTTACTTTAATTTTTGCAGTAGAACACGACAAGCACAAGAATGGAGATGATTGGATCCTAGACGATTGGACACGCTTTTCGAAGAAGCAAAACTAAATTCTCCACCTGACCATTTGCCTTGCTAAAGTTAGCATCGTTGTTATACATCGCCTTGCAAATTTTTGTTTTCTTTCTTTGAAGCTTAACATTCCTCCAAAGGATATGTTCACATGTGGACCAATTCACGCACTCCCAAACTTTCACACCGATTGTAAAGTAGCAGCGTTTGGCTATCAGCGCATTAATTTTATTTGTTTAACAAACGTAAGAAAATAATAACTGAGATAATGTACTATTGTACTGGACTTCTGCTTGCGTAATATCCGGTTGCTCTAGTCCATTCGTCCTTCTCCTTTAGCACTCTCCAGAACGGGCCACCTGAACTCGTGGTGCCACCGTACACTCCAGGGCACACTCGTTCGCGTACGTTTTTCCATCGGTACCGCACACCGGCAGATAGTTAGCCGGACAGGCCGGGCACGAGTATTTGCCGGCCGCGGCCAGGATTACGCACAGCAGGAAGCTCAACAGAAATAGCAACTTCATGATGTCTTGTTGATTGTTTTTAAATTTCGACAGGAATAACAGTGATCCTCACTGATCGACGGTTGGGACCGAACTGGAATATACTGTGCGTCCGTCAATCTCATTTAAATATGTACAACTCTGCCGGTGTGGTCTGGTTGACCCCATCCCTATGTGGTTCAGGTTACCTTGGCGGGGTTTTGATTAGAAATACGAGTACGTATGGCGTAATCTTCAAACATTTTTTGTGAGATTTGTTAGAAACATATTTTTGCTTCTTTGACGCTGATAGTAAGGTCTAGGTCTTTGCCAAGAGTGTGCGTGATGATTTGGTTTGCACATCCGAGACAGAATTAATGTAAAACAAACGCAGAAAAACGAAGCGAATTACCATAAAGCAATAACGAAAAGTAAACAAAGCGCACATTACGGTCGGTCAGACTTGAGCATGGTGGTCCAACAGTGATCCGTGAATATGATAAGCTGGTGTGATGATGGCTTTTACAACATAAAGATGGGGATTTGGCCGGTTGGCTTTTAAAATTATACTCAATGCACAACGCCAGGCAGAGATTCCAGTGTGTGTGTCCAGAGTATCTCAGAGTTTCGTTAGAAATTGTAACTGAACCCGAAGGTCATACGACCGAGCGTGTGCTTCACAACTTTGCGGGAAGTTTTCGTAAAGGTCACGCATCAAAACTCTAATCTTGCTTCTTGTAGGTCACACCAAATCTACTTAGGCCTATGCTGGTCGTGTTCTTCTCTGCGGGGAATTAGGTTACAGGGTTCTGGGTTTGTTTTGCTTATTGTGTATCACCTTCAACGACGCAATCTTTGGCCGTTAGGAGGACAAACAGCGAAAATGATAACAATTTGTAATGGGGTGATTGATTTTTGGGAAATTTCCAATTGAGAGAGGGTTTTTGCTACGTCGATCACCGCTTAAGTCGAGCAAAAGAGACTTCCCCTCCTGAGGGCTTGTAGCACATGTAACAGAGGGATGATGCATGAGTTGGTATATTTCTATTTGCAATGTTTGTGTTCCTTTTTTGCGTTTCTCTTCGGAACCACGTGTACTTTATTTGTTTATTTTGCTTGCGTGGTCGTGTGTGTATTTTTTTCTTCTCTTTCGCTGTCTTGTGTTCATTTTGTGCTTTTATGTTAATACAATTTATTCTCTTTTTCTTAAGTTTGTTGTTTTATATATTTCTCTTTAAAGATCAGGGAAAGGGAGAGAGGAACGAATTAAACATTTTCTTTTCTTTTTTTTTTTGTTTTAAACAGTGTACGGGTAGAGTCGTGTCGCGCTACCCTAAGTAACAATGAGATAACAATTCTGCCTTTTATAACAATAATTTTTGTTGATTTTAATTTATTTGTTCGTTAGCTTCGTAGAAGGATTTGTGTGATAGTTACGAAGATATAGTATTCCAATGTGTAAACTCTTTTGCACAAACAATAACAGATTTAAAGGTTCTTTCCATGTTCATTCCATGCTCCCGGAAAGTATCGTCCTACACACGCGGAGTAGCGTTTGCGGTACGAGAATACCGGGGAAGCCTGAGGGTGATAATAATAATAGTGTCCTAACCATAGATTTCAGTTAGTATTAGAAGGCCGTTCGAATTCGATTCTGAGCCGGAATCGTTTGTGATGAATACACTTTTTTTTTCTCTATATCTCTTTTACTTTCTCCATTGTCTAGTGTAAGTGTTTCAGCTGTGTGGTCTCTATCTTTAACGCTTTTAAGATTATTGTTGTAGAGTTGCAGTACGAGTTTTGTACAAAGCTAATCTGCTAATTTATCTCTACCATACAAAAGAAAAAATGGCTCTGAAAGGATATCTCTTCTTGCTACTGATCATTTGATTTGTTACAAAGGTATACGTTTATTGTGACGGCAGGCAGGTTTATATTTTCTTTGGATGTGTATTGGGAGTAAGGTATGAAAGTAACAAGTTGTTTTAAAAAAATATTCCTCGGTAGTTGGAATTTAATAGCTGGATACGGATTAACTTCTTGCGCTCTCTTGGTGTAGATGGTATCAGAAAAATTACAAAAACGCTACCTGAAACTAGTCGTTTCTTTAGTCGTATTAAACGTTATCAGGGCTCTTTGAGTAGTTCTGTGTTTACTAGCATTTACTTTCTCTCAAAGCGATAATAAAGGTTCCAATTGTAACCATTTTCTCGATCTCGTGAATCAATGGGATTGGAAAATGGTGTATAATTAATAACTTCCATCAGGAAGGACTAAGACTTCCCCCGGTGTTTCGTTACCTCAGAATCGTTTGATATTTGAACCATTTTCACACACGATCATTAAAAGGGGACGTTCCGTGTTCTCACGCTGAAGTGCTGCAAACATTGACAACTGAAGTATTGAATTCGGAAATTTAATTAAACGAAGAGAGCGAGCATGCCTAATTATCATAGGGTGGAACATGTTGGAGCCTCATTGGGGGTGTCAAATAAGAATGGGTAGGAGTGAAGTGAGTACGTTAATTATATCAATTATGTTCGCTTTTTGTTTTACCGCTTTGAAGACGAAAATAACTCTGCAAGTTTAAAGTCAAAGAAATCCTGAACGCTGATCCTGTTTTTGTTTTGCAGCTGCTGATTGTCAAGAATCAATTGTTGGAGGTTGAAAATAATTCCTCTGCGTCGCTTGTTAAAAGAGACATTTCGATTCGCAATTAGATGAAGAATCTCTGGTTTATTTTTTATTACTTTCGTTTACAACGCCTCAGGTAGCTACTAGAAGTCATTGTCCCTATCAAATCTTTGTGAGTTCTGCTAGTGCGCGTTAACACCACCAGGAGTTTGCAGGTTGATCCGGAAGTGTTGTTCTCCTTATAAGTGAACTTTTCTCAAGCTGCTGCCGCCTGTTTTGAGTGTTCTGATGCTGTTTGTGAGCTGGTGCGTTAATTTCTTCATCTCTAATAATTTATGTGTGCGTGTGTTAAATGTCCCATGTGGTGTGTAACTATATAATGTAGAAATTTGTAAATAAGTTCTTTCTATTTCTGACCTCTCCTGCTTGCCTCTTCTCTCGCTTGTTGCTGCTTTGCTGCAACATAATGTGTTCGGATTGCGGATTGCCCAGCCTAGTCCACAGTACCCCAAGAGCTTTTTTTCGTAATCTGGTTGAGAGGACTCATCCTGCCGAAGGGTGTTGGCTAAGGTACACTCTAACACAATAAGCTTGTGATGAGTTTTCCGTTTTATTCAGTACCAAGAAATATTCAACTGTCGTTCGATTATGTCCACCGTCCATTCTTGACCATGCCGGTTCCTCTTCTTGCTGGTCAGCAGTTGGGGAATACCTAGAACAGAATAGTTTTACTCCATTTTCTTGTTCCGTGTAATTCTACTTCAGTTTCTTTACACGCACAATAAAGTTTAGTATTTTTAAAGTTACTATCATCTTGTTGTATTTTTTGTTGCTGTTGTTACTACACTTTTCTATCTCTTCCACTTCAATTCTACTCCATTTCTCGTGCCTGGTTGGTGGATTAGTTGTGGTTGTGTTGCTTTACTATACTTTCACACCACTCGCTGTACTTTCATGTGCATATAAATTTGCTACTTTTTCGCAACTTAGTTTGTGTCTGCCTCATCGGGCTTCGCTTCTTCACCATCGCCGGCCGTTGGCTGCCCGTCGGAAGATTCGTTTGATTCCGCTGCTGCTGCGGCCGCAGCGGCAGCTTCCGCCGCAGCTGCTGCTGCCCTTGCTTCCGCATCTAGGTTGGAGAAAGAAATGGGAGGATTTCAGTATTCTATGCTCACAGATACTGCTCATCAGTTATAAGCTACTTACCACGGACGGCTTGTTCCTTCCAGATTTTCTTATTCTCCGCCAGACAGGTCGTCCACGGTTTGCGTATTTTGAACCGGTTCGGCTTCTCGTTCGGATCGGCACTGCCATTCTTTGTCGAGGAGGTGCTGCCAGCACTTTGCGGTTGGGCGACCGGCGACCCATCGGTACCGCCCTTGCTCTCCGTTCCACTACTTATTGCTTCATTGTTGTTCGTATTGTTGTTCGGTACGCTAAGAGTATTGGTAGTACTTTTAATGCTACTATTATTGTTGACGTTGGTATTACTATTAATATTATTGTTATTATTATTATTATTATTGTTGCTGTTGCTACTACTACTACTAAACGTATTGTTGGCCGCACTGTTGCCGGTCGATGCCGCACCGGCACTGCTCGATGCGTTGCACGTGATCGGTGCGATCGGTGCGAGCACAATCTCGAGCATATCCGCACAGACGGTCATGCTCGGCTCGACGATAAATTCGATAAAACCGATCTGCGACTCGGCCACCAGCGTATTGTTCCGATCGCACAGTGGGCTGAACGGTAGACCGAGCTCCCGTTCCAGGTCGCCCTGGCGGAAGAACTCCTCCAGCAGCAGCATCGTCCACTTGTGATGAATGTCCCAGCGTTTGGCCGGGTGCGAAATATCACAACAGTGCAGCACCAGCGAGAGGGCCTTCGATTTGTCCACCTGCGGTTCGGCCAGCGTCAGCAGGTTGCGCATGTTCTTCAGCTGCTGAAAGTGGAAGGACATGTCGGTCGCCAGGACCATGTCGATGATGAGCGTGCGCAGCTCGCGGTACTCGTCTCGCGACAAGTTCTGCAGCACGTTACAGTCATCCTCCTTGAGCACGCGGAACGCCGCACTGATGTGATGGTTTTCCAGCACGGCCCGATCGTTGTACAGCATTGCCGTGTCCGAGCCGGACATTACGTGGAAGTTGTTGGTTGTCCCCGTGTGCTCGTAGTCGTGGATTAGCGCTGCCAGCAGCGTGGCGAAGATCTCCAGATCGGTCAGCCAGTGCATCAGGCCGGTCTGGCAGAGCACGTGGTGTACGGTTTGTGCGACGTCGGCTGCGTGCAGGTTGTTGTGGTACGGGTTCCGGAACCGGCAGTACCCTTCCTCGATGCGCGTCAGGAAGGTTTCGAGGGTGGCCGGCGGTACCTTGAACTTGTGTATCATGCCGTACCGGTTCAGCAGATCGTAGCCAAGATACTTGACCGGCTGACAGTTGCCCGCTTCGGCCAATGCAAACACATCGAACGACCAATCGTCAAGGGTCTGTGAAGTAAAAGGGGAAAGTAGGATTTTAAAAGTGCTACACTTTAATAGATGGTGGCGGTGGGAAATAAATAAAATTATTCCAGTCAATGTTTTCATGTCTTGTCATTCCTTCTCTTCCTCTTCCATCGCTTAAGCTTGTAAATATGTCTACCGAGGAGGAACATCCGGGGATAAGCGATGCGCCACAGCAAGATCAGCTAACAGCGACGCCCGCCCCCAGCAAAGAAGCTTCGGACACAAAACCTGCCATTGAAGTGGAAGCGGAGAATGAACACAAGTCTGACACATCCAACGTGGAACAACGGTCCGAGCAGGACGGTAAACCGGCACAAACAAAACCAGAAGCATTACCCGCAACTTCAGACAACTCCACTGTAAAAGAGGAATCCAAAACAGAAGATGTACTTTTAGCCGATAGTAGCAGCGGCACGTCCGAGTACGTGAAAACAGATCCCTTGCTGCAAGCGAAACAAACAGATTCTAGTCCCCAGCAGAAGCAGCCACATGTGGCAACGGATCCATCAACGGATACAGTTCCTACAGTGGAAAAGTTGCCGACTCCTGTTGCAGCGGGTCGCGCTGACGAGGACGATGATGAGGAGGACGAAGATGACGAAGATCCGGGTGATAATGAGGACCAAGAGGAGAGACAACAACAATCGCATCAACAGCCGCAACAGCAACAACCACAACAGCGCGTGAACAAAGAGCGAAGTGATGGGGGAGATAGTTACAGCAATGAGGAAGATCCGAACCAGAATGCAGCGAACCAGCGGCAGGATCAATCTCAAACCCCTACCGGTGGTCAGTATTACGAGGATGACGAAGAGGACGAAGAGGACGAGGGTGAGGAACCGTCCGAGTTGCGGCAGCTGTTCGAACCGATCAGTGAGTTTTATCTTCGTAGGATCGCCGAAAGTTGGGGAAAGGTGCCCCATTTCCATTCGGTAACTGTTTGTTTTTGTGTGTCTACATTCAGATGATTCTCAGGCGCTGAGCGAAGACGAGGAAGATGGAGATTACATACCGGACGAGGAGGTAAAGAAGACGATCATGGTGGGGAGCGACTTTCAGGCCGTCATACCGGAGGGTTTGTGTAGGTACGATGATGCGCTACCGTACGAGAACGAGGACAAACTGCTCTGGAACCCGACGATACTGAACGAGCAAGAGATTGAGGAGTATCTGGTGAAAATAACTGGCCCTGCGGGAGGTTTAGGAAGTGGGGGAAGTGCTGCCACCGGTGGTGGTGGTGGTGGACAGCCAAGAGGAACAGCAGCCGGTTCTACCGGTACCGCTACAAGCGATCCCCAGTCGAACAGTGTGTACGCGATACCGCTCGGGAATCATCTGCGAGACGATGAACAATCGCTCTATCTACTCCAACAGTGCGGGCACAACATTGATGAAGCGTTACGCCGGAAGCGTATCAGCAACAATGCCGTACCAGTGCCCGAACAGCAAATGAGCATATGGTCGGAGGAAGAGTGTCGAAACTTTGAGAATGGATTGCGTGTGCACGGGAAGGACTTTCACCTGATCCAACAGACGAAGGTGAGCCTGGGAAGCTTTTGACAGAGGAGAGTCGGAAAGAAGAATCCAGATTTAAAATACATTCATCCCGGTCGTGTTTTCCACAGGTTCGCACTCGTTCCGTTGGTGAGCTGGTACAGTTTTACTATCTGTGGAAGAAAACCGAGCGGCACGATCTGTTCGCCAGCAAGGCACGGTTGGAGAAGAAAAAGTACAACCTGCATCCCGGCCTGACCGACCATATGGATCGGTTTCTAGAGGAGCAGGAAAACAGTACCGGGTTCGGTGATCGCAGCTCGTCACCGGGCTTCAACAGTCTGTACAGCAATGCTTCGGAAGCGAAGCGACAGCGGCTGCTCGACTCGAAAGGTTAGTCTTGTGTTGTGGAGCCCGTATTTCGAGAAGCCGTGTCGCGCCGTGAGTTTCTTTGGATTTTTTTTTGTTGTGATTTTGAGTTCCATCCTGAAGATTTTGGGAGTTGGGGTGGCAATTGCGTTTTATTCTTGATGGGGATGTGCATCTTTTCTTCCGTTTCTGTTTCTTCTCTCACCATCTCTGCCGACAGAGAACAACACAACTGCCTCCAACAAACGGTCCGCCTCGAATCTGTGACTCGTGGTTAGGCGGAAGGGATTGAAGTTGCGGCTGAAGGAGCGCAAATAAGCGTTGTGGGGAGGGATGGCAGAGAGGGGGGTAGGGGTAGCCAAGCCGACAACTATCGACACAGCCTTTCGTCGAGACATCGAGAGCGGGAAAAGATGATCTGTACGTTCCTTCTTCATCGGGCCAACGCCAATCAATCATCATTTTGTCTCAATGCATCTTCATCCGGGAGGCAGCAAATGCCGCCAGGCAAACGCAAACGGAACGTGTTGATGCTTATGCTGAAAAAGCGCAAATTAAATCAACCGTGATTGAGACAGCTGACACGTGCGCTTATGAACTGAGGCAGGATTCGTGCTAGCAGTAAAGAGGCATCGGTATATGAGTAGCTTTTTGCGGCGCGAAATAGCTTGTAACAACGCTTTACAGGAAGTTTAAAGTTTGATAGGAATAGGAACCAGAGACCACTCTACTCGGACCAATACCAAGTCGCGTGCTGAATGTTAAATGCGCTTTGTAACATGTAAAATGTAAATGGTGCAAAAAGAAATACAGTCATTTTTTTAACAAACAGGGAACCAGAGAACATTGAGTTCTGTTTGTGCTGAGCAAAAAAAGGAGGGAACGTGGCCCCGTTTCATTTCGGTAGCTATTGTTAAACTTTTTAGTTTCGCTCTTACAGGCGAATAGGAGAAGAAATCTTTGAATGGTTGGATGATGGTTATCCGGTGGGTGTGCATGTCTTTTGATTATGAAAATAAATGATAAAATAACATCGCTATCGTTCTAACAGAAACCAAACAAAACGTTTGGACCGAAACATACTGGAATGTACTGAAGGTTTTTTTTTTAATTGAAAGGAACTCTTTCGTTTTTGAGAGAGGAAAAATATTGACCATAAAGGAAGGTTGCGAAATTATTGATCTTATAGCACACTAGGGGTGGGGTGTATTAAATCGATACGATGATATCACAGAGACTCAGGAAGACAGGAATAGGCAACGCACCGGATATTTAATTCAGTTGGGGATTTGTGTTTTCCTTTGAGGCGATCATTTCTAATCGAAAACGCACACCAACGGTCACGATGGAAGTCAGATTCTGGAACCAGTACTTCCGTTGTAGGTAGAGTTGTGAATTTTTTGCTTTCGTGTTTCAGTGGTTCGGTGGTCATTGTTTGTTAAGGTAAAAAAGTAAAACAAAGATATTATTCATCATACAGTGAAAACATTAATTTATAGAATGCCATCTCTCTCTCCCTCTTTTGTCCCCCTGCTTCCTAAACCGACTGCTTCCAGCACGAAACGCTGTAAAAAAGCCGTTAACGAGTATCGCTATTGGAGGCAGTATATATGTTGAATGTTTGTACAAGTAAGCGTAGTATGTGAGCAATGGAATAAGTGGTAGTATAGAGCTATTGGGTAGGTTTTGCGGGCTGGTGGTGCGTTTAACTGTGTTGATGGTACGCACAACGATTGTGCGCAAAGCCAAGTATTTTCGTATTATTTTTGTATAAAAAATGCTTAGAAAACAGGATGAAGGAGCTTTTGTTTGAGAGTAAAGGCTACCTAATAAAGAGGAACAAAGGTGAAACACGATGAGGAAGAAAATGTCAATCGCTTTAAGTGTGTGTGAGACGCAAAACAAAACATCTTTTATGAAGAAAAAGAAAGGAAAACTTTAAGCAAAATTGTGGATTGATGTGCAATGCATTTTACATAAAGCGTAACAAAGTATTAAATCAAAAATTCAATCACTTCTTGTGTACTCTTGTGGAACGTTGTACTTTTTGACATAGTTAAAACAATAAAAACAAAAACAAATGATAAAAATTGATAACGAAACAAACCTTCTTATGTATTAAAATACAATGCATTTAATGGAATAATTCTAGGACGCAAAACCAAAACAAAAAACAAAAATGATACATGATTAATCTCTAAAATTTGGAATCAATTAACTAAAATCCCAACACAAACACACACACACTTAACGTGGAAGACATGAACGTACATGGCACGCTAGAAGCGGCGTGGAAAAAATGAAAATTGTGGGAAATAATGTAACAATGATTTGCAAAATAATAACACAATTATTGAACAAGGAAACAAATGGGGTGTTGTTTCATTGCTTGAATATCACTATCGTTCTGTTGGCTTTTTCAGCAGTGGTTTTTTTTAAAGATCGTTGAAATGTATAGAAAATGCCGTCCGTCGACGTCGAAGCTAGCAATCTTATTACAGGAAGTAAGAAAATTAATACAGAGGCATGGAATTGTGAATCGATGCTTTGTTCCAGCCTACAAGGTGTATACAGCATATCAGCGGAACTCCTTTCTTCCCTTAATGATGCATACGGCAGCACGTTGTTGCTGTTGCTGGCGTACGAATGACATTGAGCATAACCACATGTTAGATGAAGCCCATCTTCAGTCTGGCACTAGAGAAGACCTTCCGAAACTCGAAGGCCGAATCTTCGGGGACTATTTTCTACAGGTACATTCAGTTTTTGGCATACGCTGATGGGATAGACATAATTTGCGTGAGGCTTTCCTATGTAGCGGAAGCTACAGCCTACATGTACACGTACTCAGCGTCGAATCAAGCTGTTTGGAGGTCCAAAGTGGAATAGGTTATCGGGACCCATCTCCATTAAAAAAATGTCGAGCGTGTGGTGGGGAGGGGGCGATTACAATGAAGACAAGCTGCACCGGAGTCCCCGTAATCTACACCTCTTGCTGGGATGGGGCCCCAAAACGAACATCAGAGGATCTGATTCTCGAGGGACTCCTTTTACGAGGCAGCAATCGGTGTCCTAGGCGTTGAAGGAATGAAATTTATCCGAAACTGCGTTGGAGAGGAAGATGCTCAGAAGAATTGTGGTTTGTCTGGAGCTGGTCATGTCATAAAAATTCCACCGGACAACCCAATCCGAAGAATTTATTCAAACTACAATTTACGGTTCGCCACACTGCCCGGAATATTTAATTTGTAGACGACAGCGCTAAACTTTTCGACGAGCGTCGAAAACTTTTGCAGCAGGCTAATGCCGCAAAACAGTTGTAAGTAACTAGATATTCGGTCTCCTGTTTATACCAGCTCGGAAATATTTCTATCGACTTTGGACAGTAGAAAATTGTCCATAACTAAAAGAAAAGCTATTGTCTGCTCACTGCCCCCCCAGTTAATGTAACAAATTTTCACAGGAAGTGCATTCAAACGCAAACATTTATCACCGCTGATAAATGGTTGCCGGTACTGTAACTAGAGGGCTGCACACTTTGCTTTACTGGGGTCCTCGATCTTTGTGCCACAAGAGACAAGCAGGAAAAATATCGTTTTCAATTTCCGATGAGAAAAGATACAAATGGTGTGCAGAAGGTACGCTGGCATGCGAAAACTAGTCGACAAGATATGCACGCTGAACAATGAAACACACAATGAAAAACTATTTTTCCATCCAAACCGAACCAGCAGGGGTGAGTTTTCAAGGAACCAAAAGGTACAAAAGGTTTGCCCAGATAGCGGGTAGCAATCGAAAGGATGCTTGCCACTGTTGAAACTCCGTTGAAACCGACCAAGATGAAGCGATGGACCAGTGTGTAATTGATTTTGTTCTCGCTATAAAGATGTGTTGTGCATTCATTGTGATGTGATTTGTGCTCCGGCAAAGGTAAATTGTATTTTTCCCCTTTTTACATGGTGGGTTACTTGCATTGCACCGCGCTTTCGCGGAGCTTTCTTAACTCACCTTTAGCACGCGTACGACTTCGGGCGGAAATTGCATCAGGGCGGTACTGGAAACGCGCCGATAGATCCGATCGACGAAGATGCCGGCCCGGATGGCGTGAGCCACCGACCGGAACTTGGGCTTCTCGTCCGACTTCTTCCGCGTTGTTGCCAGCTGCCGGGTGAAGGTGGAAGCCAACCATTCGCGCACCTCGGGCGGCACTGCGTCCGGCTGTACCTCAGATAGTTCGTCATCTTCGTCCGCCAGGCGCCTGCATTTGTGTTGTTTTTTGTATGTGTGTGTGTTTGCGTTTTTTTTTTATTTCACAAATGGGTTTCGCGATGAATGCAACCATTTGAGAAAATAAAAAAAAACAAATGGGAAGAAACGAGAGGAAGAAAAGTTTGCAGTTAGTAAATGTAGCGAAAATTCGACGAGAGCAAAACGAGGAATGGAAAAGGAGGAAAGGAAAAATAAAACGGATAAGTAAATTATAACGTACACTCCGGGTGGGTAAGAGAATACTAATGGAAAGAGTAGCAAACACAAAAGAGAACTTTAGTTGAACAATACATAAATAAAGCAGCAAAACACATAAAACTAGCGATTAGAAAAAAATGTAACAAGCTTTTTAAAAAAATACTAAAACTAATATAAAAATAAACTAAAAACAAAAATAAACATAATATAGCAAACAGACAGAAAAACGAACGTAAAGATAGTGGTAACAAAATATGGCTTCCTTTTTGAACATCAAAAGGCTATAGAAAAAAAAAGTTAATAACACACACAGAAGATCGTCATTATGTCTGTTTGTGTCCTTTGCAGTTTAAAGGACGCTGACTGCCTCCAAACCAGCCTGCTGCATTGATGAAGGAGAAGGGTTCAGCAACAAAAACGGCTATAAACACAATATTTCCTACGAACGAGTTCCTGATCGTGTTGGGCAGGGTTTAGTAGGACGGCCCTGCATGTTATGTGTCATCCTCGTTCAGTGTCTTTGTTTAGTTCGCATAAGAAAAGTGCAACCACAACAACGATAACGGATAACGGCTGTGCAGGAAGAGTTGTACAATAAAACACGTTCCATCAACGTGTTTGAGGAAATGGGAACTGGTGGGGCTGCTGGCCCCACCAGTTAGTTAGCTCGACGTGTTCTGAAATGGCGTGCAAAAGTGCAGTTTATTAGGAGTTGGTAGCGAGTGTCTATAAGTCTAGCGGCGCAATGGTACCGCGCGGTGTGTGTTTGTGTCTGTCGTGACCCATCGTTTGGTGGGATAGTTCGATGACCGGTCGGGGTGAGTTTTATGGGTGCTTACTCGGTAGACTTTCTATAGAACCACACTCGATCTGAATGGGATTCTGCTTCTGCTCGTGTGTAATGATATTTATTTTTCTTTCACAGTTCGAACTCCATTGTTGAATTTACTGTGAACGCTTTTCCCTAGCCGGTTGGGTTAACTTTTCAAATGGGTTTTTGTGTGTGTGTTTTTAGAGTAAAATACGAGGATTTTGGATACTTTCCGATGGGTGGATTAGTAATCTACAGATGTCGTGTGATGTTTGCTGCCTTGCCAGGAAACAACTTTAAACATTCACTAGAAAAGCATTATTTAATATCTATTTCCAAGAACTTTTTGTATGAAATTTTTATTTTTTTTCCCTGCATGGAAGGTTTTTATTTTGAAAATTCGTTAAAACCGACGAGAGTGGTTCTTCGCACAAAAGCTAAGCTGTAATTTAATTTCCTGTGTACGCGCGGCGATGGAGCGAATTTTCCAGTTTTCTAATTGAGCCGTACGCTGTAATATTCATGAAGCATGGCCGAACGAAATGCACGGCCGCAAGCAAACGCCATAATAACGCCATTTTGATGGATTGAAATGCTGATTGGTAAAACATAAAATTTGCTTTGCCGACCAGCGAAACAAACAGGACGCGCTACGGGTTACAGGAGGAGCAAGGAGCATCCCCACGTACGGTTAGAATATTACAGTTTTTATGTCTTTTTATAGGGCGCGAAAATTTTATGCTTTTTTATTGCGCTTTTTTTATTACGATCAAACGACGATAGAAAGTTGTACTAATGAGTTCGGTATTGAGCTGTATTGTGTTTCGGTTCGATTGAAAAATTTGTTTACAATGAGAAAGTAATTGGGTTGTTAAATTTTTAATGAACAAAATATTTGCCCAACAGAAAACGGAACTATTAATCGCATCAACCTGGGTAGCATTGTGATGCCGCAAAACCTCACCGTTAACTACCTGAAATTGAGGATTCATTTTCTGCAATCAATCAATTGATGAAGCCTGACAAAGAAACACGTAACCAACATTTTAATTTGCGTTTTTCAATTTCATCCCTTTTTTTCCTATGGTAAATGAAAAAATCGGTGCGATGATGCTTGCCAGGTGGCCGAAAAGGTCAGTAATTTGCAGTAAAAGCGATTTTTCTTGTTACAATATTTAGCCAGTTTTTTTAAAATTTGGTTTGTGGTTCTTTTGCACAAAATTGACCTCTCCAATGCACTTTTTTCGTAAGAAAATTCTTGCATCAATTAATTTATAAATTTAAAACGTGACGGTTGAGTGAACGTTTTAATAAACGAAACCCGTATACCAATGGAGAATTTGTGATGTAAAATAAATGAAGTGAAGTGAAAAACCGAAACCAAAGGAGTAACAAAATAAATTCATTTATCTGCACACTTCCGGAAAATGGAAATGAACCAGTGCGCAGTCATGTGTTCTGAAGAAAGATTGAGTGAAATAAATCTCTTTCCCCAAAAACCGCCAGTTCTCGCTGACCCGTCCGTGCTGGTTGAAATGATTTTTTGGGGAAATATTATTTTAACTGTTTCCGGCAATTCGTACATTTCGATTCGATCCCAGCACGGTGGGTGGAATTAATTATACAAAAAAAAGGTGATGAACTGATGCTTTGTTTTGTAAAGCGATTTTTGAGCTGCACATTTTTGAACGAAACTGGTTGCGGTATCCTGATGCATGGCGGAAGTAACACAATGGTTCCGCATCTAAAGTGAAGTGTTTCACATTATAATCACGAATCCTGCGGATGCTTCATTAAAAGTGACATGCAAAGAAGAAAAAAAACAACGTAAATGCACACCGGAAGCTAGGAAAAGCGATATTACGAGCGCTTTTACTACCTCCTGTCCAAGTTCGAGGTCGCCTACGAGCGAGAAATGTAAAACAAAAAACAATCAACAAAACAAGTACATAATTTCTGGCCCCAGTACCACGCCGAGGTCCGTACTTTAGTCGATTGCTTCCGACACAAACCAACATCCACACAGCGCAGAACGCAGCCGGTGCAATTAACGACAACTTCCGGTTCGCGTTAATGGGCCATTAGATGGGCAGAGGAAAGGCACCGAGCGAGGGTCCGATTTGTGCGATTTTTTATTGCATGACCCATGGGCACCTGCGGGTTGCTACCGGGCGGTGCTGGATTGTGCTGGGTGGGTATTAAAAGTATGCTTTCGACTCGAGCTACCGCCAGTAGAACACACGGTTTCGACAGAATCGCTTTATAATGAGCGTGGCGGTGGTGGTCTTAACCCATCCCGCGAGCAGTGCGGCGACAAAATGTACGTGGATGGGGCTTTGTAATTGCGGAAAATGATATTTAGTTTAGCATTGTTGGAAGCGTACACGCCGCTCACTCTTTTGTTATACGGTTTGTGAGTGAGCCGGGCACCCATCGGGCACGGTAATTAGGAGGGACCCCGTACAGATGGAGCTTGCCCAGCGGGTTCATTATGGCTGTTCGGTTGTGGCTATTACATTTTGAAATTATTATAAAACATTCAATGGGCTATTGTTTCTGGTGAAGTTCAGATTTGGTGCTGCTTTTAATGGTAGTTTTGGTTTTACTGCAGTTAACAATATGCTACCGTTTTATGGCTATTTATCGTTAGGAAAATTTATAACACTGATATTGGTTTTTAAAGTATCAGTATAACATTTAAATATTTCAGACTGTTTTGTCATAGTTTTCTATGATTCCAACACAGTATTTCCTGCCTTTATTAAAGAAGAGTCTCGGTTCATGCAATTCAAACCAATCGAACCTGATGGCCATTATTTTACGTGAGGCTCTCGGTTCAAAACAATGATAGAAAATCCTTCCATAGTTTTGAATTTACGATATCAGATAAACATTTTAATAAGAGTTTATTAGAAGCGCCATTTTTAAGGCATTGAAAACAACCTGAAGAACTCTTAGCCGCTCAACTGTGTCTCAGCTCGGCATGTTTGGTATAGAATGAGCCAATATAAATGATTGCTAGGTTTTTATATTTAAACAATCCTCAAGTTTTATGATAGACTGGTTTTATGACATCTCTGGATGACGTCTAGACTTGGGTTTATCGCTTTATTTTGAAAATACATCTTCATCTTATCGATTCCTCACTGTTGGTTATCGTTGTGAAATCGTTGGCCCGATGGAAATATGTCGAACTTGTTTTTTAGACACACATCTAAACGTAAATAAAACCCATATGTAAAAGATTTGTACCTTATTGGACCAGTTTTTATCGATTCTATAAGAGATTTAGTTCATAATAATCGATTCCTTCGCTGATTCGCCGCTGATAACATGATATTGATCGTTGGTCTGATGGGCGGCTCGGTGGTGTACGCGACAGCGGCGCTGGTCTTCAAACGATAGGACCGGATTTCAAATCCCATTCGGACCGTCCCTTCGTAGTGAAATGAGGACTGACTATCCAACTACGCGTGGTATCTATCAGCAGTCTAGTATAGTAAGCTATTTGGCGTGACCTTAGAAGAGACTTGAGGATATCTCAAAACATAGCTTCAGAAAACGATCTTAATTCACCCATCCTATCAAGCGTGTGTAAAGCCCTGTTCTATCTCGCAATACTCAAGCTGGTTTGTTCTTTTATAAAGCTCTTTATTTGATTGTTTCTTCCGTTGGAAGTTGTCAGTATTTCACTATTGTTTATCACCCCAGGCAAAATATCTCTACCAACCATCATCATCGTTGCTTGCTCCGGGAACGTTTTAGTTAATTAAACTTTGCTGTGCTGTGTAACCACACACCAAGTTGATCTGCTTTCGCCCTGAACCATACGTAGTCATGCGTGTGTATGTGCAGCATGCATATTTGCAGTTCTAAACCTGTCCTGTTTGTAGGGAAACGTATCTTGCTATTATTACCCCGTGAACCCACGGATGTACCACTCATACCCGAGGCGGTGAAAGTTGTGGCACGGAAAACGAAATCTTAAGCCACATTTAGTTTCACCTTCCGGTCGAGCTGCCGTGGTGGTTCCGTTGCAATAGTTTGCCCTTTGGATCGCTTACTCACCTACCGGAAATGTCGAAAAACAGATTCTGAATTTCCGGAGCTTTTTGAGGGGTTGTGCATGGCGGGTATGGGAAGTTTTGTTACCGAGTTTATTTAGTTGGTTAAAGTTTTCTCCCCTTGCTTAGCTTTGTGTGGTTTTTGTTTTCACTTTTAAAGTGTTGTACATTTTGGGTTTGAAGTTTAGCCTTTTGATCGTGCTTAGAGAGTAAAGTTGGAGATTGTCAAGGGAAAAATTATGATATTTCTGTTGGAAAGTTGGAATGTTTTAGAATGTGTTTTCTCTAATTTACAGGAACCATCCCGTGGCAAGAATTAATTGACTTCTTACGTTGTTTGGAAGAGTAGTTAGTTCTGCTGGAATAAGATTCAAGTGGCACTCACTGTTAAAGGTAAGTTTAGTTTAATGGTCATGATCTCATCACTAGTTAAGTTCTCAACGGATGCATATTTTAGCTTTGTTAGTTACCTGGTGATGAATTAAAAAGATCAGATACAATGGCTCACAACTACTCACATCCAAAACAAAGCCAGTTCCTGGTACAAAACCAACCGTGACGTACAGGAGAGCTGTACTGCTGGATGGTACAAGTTCGACGCTAAGCATCATTTCCTTCTTACCCGAATTGGGAACGTTTTCGCACGAGTATGCCTTATCGTTGGGCTGGTTCAGTGATTTTCTAAGCGCTTGTCAGTGGTTGAAGCAAGCAAAAAAAAAGTCTCATCCTCACAAAAGATCCAGTAAATGGAGGAAAGATGTGGATTATATCTCATCCTAGCCATCCATCAAGTGCAGGAATCGCTCAACTCTTCCGCATGAAAAGTTTGCACAAAAACTATTCATGAAGCTCGAAACAAAAGTGTTGCCTTTGTGCGCTATTGTGTACACCAGTGTTTAGTCATAAAAATAGCCGTGCGTATTGAGCGTAAAAAAAAGCTGATAGCAAGAAATAGGAAAGTGTTGAACTAGTGAGCTAGTGAGGTTGGGTTGTATCGCAAAGACGCCTCTCAACAATAAGCTGATGTTTTGCACCTCTTTTCAGTGAAGTTGTTTTGTATTGAGTGAATGTTGCTTTTAAGACAACAAGAGAAAGAAATGGCTGAAATGCTATTGACAACGAGGAAATGCAAAACGTTCCTTTGTTCATTTGCGATTTTTGTTCTTCAAAATGTAACATTCGTCCCGATTCTTACGAATCAAAGCACAAGAATTCGAGGGAAAACATTATCACACAATCATTAGCTTTAATGGGAATTGAAAATTTCAATCTCGACCCTGTTTGTTTCTCACGAGCCTGTCGAGCAATTCAGCAGCAGCAGCAGCAGCAGCAGTGCTTCATCGGATTGTGCACCAATTCGGTGTTGATGTTAAACTCATCAAAGAATCATTAATTAGGTTGCCGACGGGTGTAATTAAGAGGCAGGCCTGTAAACTGAGTTTGTTCAACATTTATCATCTCAAGTATATCCAGAGTGGATGGGGGATAAGGTGTACCATTAATTCAATGCTGCCACACTCCTGGCCACTACCGATGGAGTGGTAATGTGAGAAAAATATACTAATCTGATTTGCAGCGTGCTTGGCGTCAATGGGAAAGAATTTGAGCGGCATAAATCAATGCTAATTGCTAAACGAGAGGCGAATTGAGCTTGTGTTTCTCAAAAAATGAAGTTTTAATTAAACGTTTTCAGTCGGTAAAAGAGGAGCTACTTTGAAGCCAAATTCCATGAAGATGAAATAAGCTTCAATTAAACGGAATGTATTAAATAAATCCTGACGAAGGACGGATCAGCCGGGATTAAGGATAGGAAAAGCGATGAGTTATCATCGTTTGCACCGGATTTAAGCTTTCGTTTTCACTGTGGACTCAGCCTTCGTCTAGTGAATGTCAAAATCCTTTTTTCCAGACTGCAAAGTATTAATTTAACTATTGCTATTTTAAAACTGCTTGCGAGCTATACTGTTTTATCCTTACGGAGCTTACTTATATTCCACCGAATCAGGCTACTCCGCTCGATAGGTGTAAATTATAACGAGATTTACAGTCTGTGAAAATTCTCACCTCAAAAGTAGCATACAAATATCTCCACACAAATACGCCACTCTATTAGCGGGCTCAGCAGCTTCATATTATGCTTTTAATCAGCGAAACTCTGCAGTGATGTGTATTACTGTGCCTTACCTGACACTGTCTTAAGCAAGGATAAAGTCTAAGTGCAGGATACAAAAACCCTGGGAATTGCGTTGAGCTTACTTCCAGCTCTCACAGGCATGAAACACGCAACGATAGAGACTCGTTTCGCACCGAATAGCTTATGAGTTATGCAAAGCATATCATTGACAGTGGCTCCGGCAGCGTTCCCTTAAAAGAAAAAAGGCGTTAAAAAATACCTGAGCCTCGTAACCGGCTGTCTGTCGGCTGTGAATGTCTTATGTGTGGATTTTCGTGAAGATTTACCTTCCCATCGGCTCGGGATCGAGATCCACTTCACGAGAACTTTCGGTTTAGGTTGAGGGAACGTGCTGCAAAAGTTCACATACACACAAAGCAGGCCCCTCAGAGCACCAATCTTCTTCCCGATTTCCATTCGAAACCATCTCGCCATATCTTCGTTCTTGGTATTTCGTTATAAATTTTAAATCATCTCCTTTTCACGAGTTGTAGTTGGATGCTTTGGTGCCGGGAAGTGCCTGCACGTTGGGTGCTGGTGCCGGTATCACGCTACACACCGCAGCCTCTGTGGCTAGACGTACATCCATCGTACCTTGGGGAGTAACGGTGATGTAGAAGAGTAAAAATAAAGAGAAAAACTGAAAACATGCATGTGACCACCGATGCTCGGTCGGTGGAAAGTATCTGAAATATCGCCCTCTGGAAGTTGGTGAAGTTTTTACATATACGTTGGATTTAACGTTGTCCGCATGTTGAGCGCTCTCCTGGGGGAACCGGGCGTTGTCTCTTTAACATCGTTGAAAGCTTTCCCTCGAACCCGATCGTTGCGAGAGTGAGCGGGCTTCAAGACTGAACCAGGAACGTCAAACTTGCTCCACCGGCACCGGACCAGCAAGAGCTAGGAAAAAGGAGGAACCACCAGAAGGGAAAAACAGCGTACGATGACTTTCAACCGGATGACCGGATGTCCGTTGCACACCCAAGCCGTTTACATCTTGTCAGTCGTTTTTGCAGAACCGTTCTTCTTCCGGACGTAATTTACAAGGCTCCCGTTCAATGTGTTCCTACCGGTAGCGTACGTGTTGGGCACGTATTGGAAATGTTTACATTTAAACGCTTCGTTCAATTAGATGCGAAACATATTCATCCCAGGGTTTGGGGACCGCGCCCCGTAGTTCGCCCGTTTACACGGTACTACATCAGGGCGACATACTCAGCGTTTGTGCTGTAGCCGAACCGAACAGCGTACGCGCACGTACAACGTGCGAGAGTACTCCATATGCCATTAAAATTCCATATCCTTAAGTGATTATTGCGAATAAATTCGGTGTACAGTCGAAGGTTGGGATGAAGGCGCCTGAAAGTATGCAAACTGTGTTCATCTTCTCGCACCCCACGAGGGAAGCACTCGTGGCGGAGAGCGCCGTTGTTGGTGGGTGTGTTTGAGCTTGGTATGTTTTTGTAATGAAATTATTCCACAGCTGCACAGGCAGATTCCAGTTCGGAGTAATAGGAGGATGGTGACGTTCCATCCTGGCAGGAATTTGTACCCAAGTTTCCACCACGTTACAAACGTCACCGGCCCTGCGGTATGTCGCTTTTGATGTCTTTTCTGTGCAACCGACTAAATTGAGCGTGTTTTTGCTCATGATTGGATCGGATGTATTTTTGTATGCGTTTTTTTTCTCTGTTGGTTTTGTTTTGTTAAGAATGTTCGCTCGATACGTGATACGCTGTAGATCTAAATGGTGTTTGCTTTTTGTAATGATGTGTATATCATTGCGATGGAAGTCATGGACGCAAGTTGTCCTTGAGCTTTTATTAGTCGTACGTAGAGGTTTAAATAAAAGTAAGGAACATTGTGCAAGGAATCGCTTTATACGGAGTCATTTGTAGAGCGATAGCATTTTTGGAATTTACATTGATTTGCAAGGCGACACAATTTGGGTAAGTTAGACGACTGAGTAACAAATGTCTTTTAAATGTTATTATGAAGAGCAAAACGTTTCAGTACTAACTAAGACCTCAGCAAGACCTCTCGAGGTTGTCAGTGCTGCTGCGAAATAAGTACATTGAAATAATTTTATAGCAAACTTAACTAAACATGAATTATATTTTTATTTAGCTCTCGATTTATTCTTCTCGGGAGCGACTAATAGTTATCAATCTAGGATTCATCAGTCTTAAATTTAAATTTATAATCAGTCTAATTTCAACTTGTCTATGGAGCAGCTCCGTGAAATAGATAATTTTTCCCAGAATTCTCTGTTCTCTTTCTTAAATTGAGTTTGATTTCCAACATAATAATCCCACAAGAAAAGAGAACAATAAAGAATTTCGTTTAATCTGACTGCCTGCTTGTCGATAAAATAGAATTCTCATGATAAATTTAATTCATCACCTAATAACTGCAATTTCTTTTCTGTCACCAACTTTCGATCCTCTTAAAGGGTACATTGATCGCTTAATAGAAATTCTTCCGCACGTACTGTGCTCTATGACTTTTCTCACAATAAGCTAGGGAAGCTTCAGCCACAACGCATTCATTCCTGACGTTATTAATTTGTACCGGATTAGTTGTGAGCGACCTTCGAACTCGGGACGCCAGGAAGATTAAGTGTTGTTTAATACTTGCTAAACGGTGGACTGTTCTCACTCGTCGCATCTAATTAAAACGCTCACAATACGCGAACCTTAGCGCGCGTTGAGTGCTTTTCGAGCTGAAAATTAATCATTTACAGCACCGAACGGTGAAGTCGTGGCGACATTGTCAGTGGCACACAAAACACACAAAAAAAAAAGCGAACCACGCTTCTACCCGTTTGATCCTCATTAGGCTTATTGGGGTGGGTAGCGGCGATATCCTTTCCTTTTGTTCCCTTTTCCTGCGACCGAGAGCTTAATGATTCGTAGAACCCGGGACGATCCTCGAAAGTGAATGGGAATGTGAAGCTCCATCATTGGTTGAAGCGTTCTATTTTGGAAAAACAAGGTCCCTCGTACCGGTCCCAGCATGGCTCACTTGTTGGGGATTATAAGTTCATGTCATACTTGCCGCACACAAGGCGTGCCCCGGCCATTTTCTGGCCAATTTGGCCATCCCCACTTGAACAGGAAGGACGGTGCGTAGGATAGTTAAGATTTTCAATTTCAGATTCTGGCAGCGAAAAAAAAAAAAAGATTCGA
This sequence comes from Anopheles maculipalpis, assembly GCF_943734695.1. Taxonomy (NCBI): domain Eukaryota; kingdom Metazoa; phylum Arthropoda; class Insecta; order Diptera; family Culicidae; genus Anopheles; species Anopheles maculipalpis. The sequence goes on along the minus strand of NC_064872.1, from coordinate 15,808,268 downwards.
CATGATGCAGAACACGATCGGTAACCGGTTGGATGGATCGATGTTCGATTTTGAGAGGTTTGAGTTTTGTACGAGTCTGGCAGGTTCGTTTTGCATTTTGTGGTTAGGTATCGGTTTCAGGACCAAATGCTCTTATTATTTTTTTCGGGGTGCCTTTTTTTTGCCATGAAGTTGTGGGTCTGCGTGGAACAGATTTTGTGTGCTTCCTTCAAATGATGGAGCTTACGATACGTTGGAAACTGAGACCCAGCTTGATGTATGTCGCCGCAGCAGCCGGTGTGTTGGAAAATCGTCAACGGCTTTTTCCGGTCTTCATCTGAATCCGGGGCGAGACACGGTTCGCCTCAGAGATAAAAGGGACTTTGCAGTGGAATGAATTTCACTCTACCTTTCTTCGTTCGTGGTAATTCAATTTTTGGAGCTGCTATGAGCAGTTGGTTTTGTCTGCCGGTTTCAGGTTCCGAAAATGCTGACTTCATGTCAGCACCGGAAAATTATTTCAATACGTGTGGTTGGCGTATGAAGCTTTTGTTTGGGTGTAACACTCATGCCTTGTTGAAAGCTATTTGCTTTGAACCGTCGGTTTTCCTTTGTGGATCAGAGCTGCTAATTCTAGAGGGAAGCTAAATGTATTTGTGTTCCAAATTGCTTCATAATAATGCAATTCAGTTCCATTGCTGCATCTTTTTGCATGCTAAAGTGACTTAAAAAAACAACGGACGAAAACCTTACAGCTGCCTCGCCTCGCAGAAGCGCAGAGAAAAAGCACCATTTTCCGTTGGCAAAGCAAAAGAAATCTCACCTTCTTAGCTAGAACGCTACCAGCATTAAGCAAACAGAAAGAAAAGAACCCTATTTTCTTCTCCTAGCGCTGCTGGTGAATTCAGTTTTCCCCGAAACACCAGTGTTCCAGTTTTACTGTCGCCTTCGGGACGTGTGCAACTTGCAAAGCGTTCTCGGTTGGTTTTATTTTTTGGGCAGCGAACGAATACTCCGGTAGAGTAAAGGCGAGATAATTTATTAGTTCACTGGCTGGTGGCCCCGTTTGCTACTGTCGGTCGTAACTGTTTGCACGGAAAACAGCTGCTTGGAACGTTTCCAACTGACTGTATGGGATAAGTCTCGGGAGAAATGTGGGAGAAAGTATGAGGCTGTCGGGTTTCGGGTTCGTTAGGTTTCGTACGCCCCTGCGGGTCCAATGCCCTTACGCGAAAAACGTTTTGGCGCCGTTCTTGGCTTGAGCTGTTCCTTCTCTACAATAAAAAAAGAAACAAAACAAAAAATGCTTCATATAAACGCGAACACAGGCATTAAGCTCGCTGCCATTGTTTAAACACAATCGAATGAAAGTCCCAAAATGCAAAAGCAAGTGACAGCGGTTGGTCCGCCCTGGGGTCGTTTCGATTTAACCACAGAAGCATAAATTATCGTTCTGCTCGTGATTCACGGACTGGCTTCTGGTGGGATAAACGGTGCGATCGCGCAAGTACACTTGGCTGTAATTTTTGGCCCCCCGAACGGCCCCCGGTACGCTTTTATTGTTTTGAGACCTTGCTCATGGAAATTTCGAAATGCTCGAACGTGCAAAATGGGTGACGACAGGCTTATCATCCACACCACGCGCAAGAGCATATATTTTCAGCTGTTTCGCTGGCTGTCTCTTGTTTTTGGCAATTACATTTACAGCACGAAGGTCGGTAATGTGTGCCATTTTTGGTGTACCCGTACGTTCGACCTCGAGTGCCATTTTGCACTCGGGGCTGTAAAATTCATTGTCATTGCCATGGTTAATGCTATGCTTAAGGAGAGTGTAAAATTACCGGTGATGAATATAAAACGGAACGAAGAGGCTATTCGTGTTTAGTATTAAAATTGTTGTGAATGGCGCACGGTAAATAGACACAATAATGGAAAGCAATTGCACACCTACCGTAAAAATGTTCGTCTGCGCGGGTATGTGTGTTGAGCATCGTGTGAACAATGACATTGAACAGGTCATTGAAGAAAAAATTGTTTTCTTATTTTTTGAATAGCGTGATAATTCTTGCAACTGTTAAAACCATCAGATTTGATATAAAAAATCAATTACATTATCAGAAATTAAAGCTTCAAAGACATCTTTTGCTCGCCTTCTCCCCATTTCGCAAAAAAAAAAACAAAAGCACACAATTTAAAGTGCGCATAGAACTGCAAATTGAATTTTCACATCGTTTACGTCCGCGCTTTTCCCAGCACCAACCCAAACCAAACTTTTCGATCCAAATTGACGTGGCAAAGTGTGGCGATCGCCAAACCGGAACGTAACCGCACGGGAACTTTTAGCCAAGCTCAATCACCGTTTAGCAGCACCCGCAGTGCCCGTACGGTAACGGCTAACTTTTGACCACCATTGAAAGGATTGTGATTCGATTTTGGTTTGGCAAAAGACTGCTGGCACCACAAACGGGTAACGTGTTGTGTAGCTAAAAATGGTTGGTTAGAAAAGTGCTCAATTGGCAAAAAAGTTTGAGTGAGGCGATTTGCTCTGAAAGCTCGTTATGGTCTGGTGTTATGATAGAATGCCATTGCTTTGTGGCACTACACAAATTTTTGAGAAAAAAAATCAAAAGGCTTACTACTTTTGCTTTGTTTGTATTTTGTACAAATAATAAATTTAACGATAGCATATTAGTAATTTACAGCAAGAGGTTTGGGAAAAGCTTTTAGCTCATAACTAGACATTATTTACATTCGTTGGATCACCGGGACACTTTTCTACGTGGATGGCAAGCATCCTAAAAGAATCACACAGTACTAATGCATTACCCTACACGCTAAGTGTTGCTTTTGTTGTGTGCATTACCACTTCGGTTCGGTTCGCTGACCATTGTTTCACTATTATGACAGTTTTGGCTGCTTTCTACAAAAGCTTTTAACAAAGTATTTGCTTCTCTTCTATTTCCAATGACTGGTTTTTGTTCGTTCCTTTCAGTAAAATCCCTGCGGAGAATGCCAAATTTTTGTGCATTAAAATAAACATGCAGCAACCGTTGTTCGATGGTATCTTTCGTAGTTTTTGATACGTTTTGGTATCAGACTAGGGGTTGCATTGGGCAATTGTGTGCTTCTTCCTAGAGTTAAAGTGAAAAGTTCCCTTTATGGGGTACATCACTCGATCTACAGCGTTAGTGCTCATTAGAGCGCGAAACACAACGGTACAGTACGCCATCGTACGCTAATAACCGCTGGACGGAGAGTGCTGTTCACTTGACTAGGAGAGTTGTTTCTGCTGGAAATAATTTACAGTCGCAGCAGAAACTTTACTTCAAAACTCAATTTTCCTTTTGCCAAGGATATCACTATTAACAAAGTTTTACTACACAGCAAGTAGCTTTCTAGCGATTGTTTTTGATTAGCTGTGTACTACTAGCGCACTGTACGTGACGGGAGCGTTCTTATGAAATTTCTATTCAAAGTTACTTACTGCACAAGCTGTTTTATAAGGCTGAATAAAATTGTGGATTTTGCGGTTGGAGGTTACAATGCATTCAACGAGAGTTAATTGATTTAATAATCAAACACAATTCGTAAACGTATACTTACTTTGATTTGTTATTTTTTGCGCTTCTATTGTTGGTGGATTTAATGGCGTTGCTGATCGATTAGCATCGACACAGCACGGGGGCAAGATAGAAATAGAAAACACAATCGAATCAATGGAAAGGATACCACTTTTGCTTGTGAACGTTTTGCATGAAGGCACACCAATATGGATGTTTCTAAAATAAGTTATACAAAACTTTGCATCCATTTCTATGACCTGATCGAGTGGTACTGTACGACTTAAGCTCTGCTTTGTTGTAGGATTTGTGGTCAAGCAGGAGCAGACCAAAATATGCTTGATGCTTTCGCATGTACAAGGCTTATGTGCTACAGGGCAAACAGCTGCGGGCTCGGACGCGCTCTACAGCCGCTTACAACTGTATGCGTCGTGTTCCAGCTCATTGACTGATTTATGAGCTCATGAATAATCTTGGCATTGTTTTGCGTGTGTCCTCAATGTCTACCATGATCACTAACCCGAACGGCACCAGGCGTCTCCATCGTCAGCAGTATGAAGCTTCCGGTAGCTTTCGTGCCAGCGGAAAGCTTTGTCTAGTCCAATAAAAGCATCGTGACAGATCGATTCTGTTGTCTGTTCTACACATCGATTATAAGCGGGCGGTGGAAAGGAGCTATTTTATGGCCTAGAACATGCCACGATTCACCGCATCGGCAAGTAAAGCCCGTGTTGCCTTGAAGAGTTGACGGCAGACATTAGGGAGGGGCATTTTGCTGAATAATTCCCTTGCTCAGGATATCGGCACATTACGCAGAATCAGTACCCGGAAGCGATGGGTGTACGGACGCTTGCTTTAGTAGTAGACCCATAAATCATTGTTTTCTGACAGGCCATGTACGGGATGTGTAGTCTGGGGTGCCCGCCGTATTTAACGTTAGCGGGCCAGTATTATGGATGTTCGCGTGCACTTATGAAATTGGCGGGGGTGAGATATTTAGAGCAAATAATATTTATTCAAGCACGTGAAAATTGATGGGCAAAAACAAAAGAACACCCTCACCGATGATCTATCATCAGCGGCCTGTGTGGCTTTATCCTTTTCGGCTAAGCCTTTCGAGTAGGATTTTTGTGCATTATTACGTTAACAGCTTGAAGAAGCCTCTTCATCTTCAGTTATCAAGCATATAAACAACTCCAGCGCGAGTAAAGATTTTTCAATGGCCCCATCGTACCCAAATGCTTAGGTCAGGCCTAAGCTTTCTGATTAATGCCAAAAATTAGACCGGTACCTAAGTGGTCGGTTGATGAAAATTTAATAAGCGTTCCATTGCGTGCGTCCATTGGAAGCTTCGCCAGCAAATAGGAAGGCTTTTGTTCGTCTGATAGGGATTTCCGGTTTGGATGTCCTGCGGTTTTTGGCTTTGGGTTCGAATTAAGCTGCGCTACACGTTACATCGGCCTAGGGATGTTCTTCTCGGGTCACGGTGTTCTTAGGTAATTATTGTTTTTCTTCTTCCTTCTGTCGGCCTAAGGCAATAAGGAGGAGAATGTATCCAACCGGCTGGCCGTCGTAGAGCTTTAATTACATTTACGGCCATTCTCTACATTGTGATTACAGTTTGGACCAATGGGATTAGCACCTTTCACTCGAGTGAGTTTACCTTGCTGTGTCTCGAGAGATGCTCTGAAAGGATACGACGACTCAAAGGATCGGCGGTAGAAGGTAGAAGACATTTTTCTTAATTTGGAAAATTATTTCATGGTAATTTGTGCGCTAATGTTCGCGCTAATAATACACCGTTTGGTGACGGTGTTGGCAAAAAAGTTTGGACGGAACATAATTTTTACCAATTTCGTGTTTATTTTATGTAATAGGGCTTTACTTGAAGATTATCATACATGGTTTTTATTGTTTATAAAATGAAAAAAAAAATTTGTTACAATTCTACTGTTCTGTGCAGCAACATGGTTTTACCCCACTTCACAATTTTAACACATTTTTTCACAAATCTATAAGACCTAATGACACTGGACAGTGAATAATATCCTCTTCAATATTATTCCAACTCGTAGCATATTTCTCACTCATTTAATTTCAATAATGTGCTTTCGTTTAAATGAAATTGTGCGCATAATTTTTCTAATGAAAAATGAAACCACAAAGCACGTCCAGTACGAGAACGGTAGCGCATCGCTCAGAACGGAAAAGTAAGCTTTTGTACCGTTTCAATAGGTACTCTCACCTCTGTTCAGCTTGGAGCAGTTGTTCCCCGTTTGAACAATGCGGTCCGCAACAAAGTATCGCTCTTGTTCGGCGGTCGGAAACCACCATAGGTCATGACGATGATGCTATGGCAACGAGCAAAGAGCATACAATCGAGCGAAGTATACACATCGAGCAAGAACTGTCAATTGAGCTTGACATTTTGGATTTGTGTTTATACACGGCGTACGATTGTAGGTCACAACGTGAAACTTTACCGTTTTCAATGGGTTAGTGGTGCGAGCTGTTGGCCGATGAAAATGTCATACTCAGTGCGTGCGGTCGCATCGTTGTGGGTAGCTCGTCCATCAGCTGCACCGGTCCTATTTTTGATTTGCTTTCCAATATTTGATAACTGATCGAACTTTCCAGATGTACCGGGCTCGGTTCAAGTACTTCCGAGTGGCCAGTATGGAATATTCTGGGGCTCTCTCCTACTGGATTGTTCAATTGAAGGACAAATAGAACATCGACAGTTGGAGGAAACAATTCTACAAATGTCACCACCGTCAATACATTGGCAAGACCATACCGCCTGCTTCGGAAAACATTCAACTGTCTTTAGTCCTTAACAAGAACCCAATATTGCACGCTTTATTGGCGCAATATTGCACGCGTTCAGTCAACACTCTTACCTATTTTCGTACTGGTAGCGGATGAGAAAATTCACCAGATCTATCGCTACCGACCGACAGTGCTCGTGACAAAATGCCGGACCATGGTGACGACGTTTGCTCATCGAAATGGTCGTCGCGGTTGTTATCGTACTGGAGGAAGAAAATCCTTTCTCCAGCCTATCCACTGTACGGATCGTTAGTTCGCGGCGTCTAAACATCGTTCACTTTGTACGGAAATTTCGGCACAAAACTCTCAACACTACCGAACACTGTGGCTCATCGAAACGACTGTCCGCGTAAACTGTTCCGGGTATGAACGGCGAACGGTAAAATGCTTGTACGCGAGTAAAAAAAGCAAACTATTTTGTGTGACACCTTGGACGTCCACTGCACTACTAAACCGGATAAGCAAATGTATTCCGTTTGGAATTGTAATTACACGAATACATTGTTGCTGGGATCGCTTGTGGTTAGTTTGTAATGGTGTATTAGTGGTAAAAGAAGGAAAACATTCACATGATAAGACACCAACAGAGAGGGCGAGTGAAATGGAGAAGGAAGCCTCCTAGATGGGAAAAATTATTGGTAAAAGGACGACCGAATCTTCCATCAGTCATGCAATGGGAAATCGATTTCTTTGCGAGAGAAAAAAGGGCGATGTAATACTAAACTGGACATTGAGCAGCGGAGTAGCATTGGAAGACATCTATTGATTGAATCGGACCATGGTGAGTATATTTAGGTCGCAAAAGGAGACTATCGACTGCTTTCGAAGGCAAAAAAGTACTCGACAAACATCAAGAGGGAACAAGTTACACCTGTAGCTGTGTAGCGGTGATGTAAGGATAGAACCCGTGCCGTGTCAGGTACTAATTGATTCTCAATTAAACTGAACACCGGGCAAGTGTTCTGGATCCGTTTTTTTTTTGCGTTCACTTCCCACTGACTACTCCACTATTGACCCTTGGGTGGTTTAAGACAGTTACAACGTGCAAGAGTGCAGGAACAAGAGTGATTCAACGAATCGGTACCCGACCGCAATGAAATTAAATGGATATAAAGCGAGAGACGAGACAGCGAAGCAAGAAAAAAAAAAACACACACAGTCTTCTCCCGAGACACCACAAAACGTGTTTGATATCTAGAAATTAATCAACCCTTCCACGGAACGTCGAGAGCGGGTGTTAGTTTTTCCCATTTTCTTCCATTTGATACCATTTTTAGGACTGGACCGAAACTCACTATCGAGTATGCAATTAGGCATCGTCTCTTAGCCCAGCTCGGTGCGGCTGCTAAGCCCGCACGGACAGGCTTGGTGCACGAACGTGGTCTGCCACGTGTCAGCGCAAACAGTAGGCAAACAAATAAACAAACAGGCAAATATTTGCTTTTTCCTGAGAGACGTTTTTCGTGAGAAAGGTTTGAAAGAAAATGCCTGGATTGTGTGTTTTTTTTTTCGTTGCTGCCTGTTGCCCTGATCCGGCAATAAGGGAAGATGGACATTACTAGCCAGTAAGTGAAAAGCTTTGTCGGAGGTTGGGAGACTGTAATTAGAAAAGTATTTCGGAACAGATAGTTTCGATAGACAGGAGATGGTTTGCGTGAACAAATGCTCCAAATGATTGCTATCCAATTAGATATGAGACATTTGTGGGTGTTATTGTTTGATTGTAACATTTTTGGAGGAAAAAAAAACTGGTCTAAAGCTTATTTACCAAAGACCTTAGTGTCATTCCGTACTATTGCGATTTACATTGCAGCGCAAGAAATTGAATAATAATTGAACAAATTGATATTGACGAAATCGTCAGAGGGTTTTTTTTTTGTTTAAACATTTGAATAAATATTCGCGATTTTTCCGTATTAAATATTCAATTTAATTTAAATGGCCCGACTGTCCATGTTTACATTTGCTACGCGAACAGAAATCTGCACGAGGCTTTCTGTAGTTTAAATTGACTTTACAATGGAATGCACAAAGTGGCACTTGAGTGAATGTCAGGAAAAGGGAATAAAAATGAGAACACCTGCTTGCATAATTTTTCCCTCACTCCAAACTGGGGTTCGAAAAAGTTTACCCGCTGTAGTGCCGCTTGTTTCGGGTCCCTTCTGTCGCAACCTTTGCATTAATTCTTCTCGTCATGTCAACTGTAGCAGTTCGTATTTAAATTGCATTACGGAAACAAATTGGGTAGCTTTGTTTTTGGGTCCTTCCCACACGGGTATACTTCCGGTACATTGAAACTAGAATTAATCGTGTCTGTATGATGGTGCACTGCTACTGCACGTACTCGGGTGTGCTTGTATACTCTTTTGCTATTCCCCTCTCGAAGCCACTATCCAATTGGGAGCAACTTATACAATATCCGTGCTGAGTTTGACGGAAAATTATGTAAGTGTGGAGGATTTATTTCTCTTCCGACGGGGCTTACACGGTTTTTCTTCTGGCGTGGTCTAGCGTGGATAAATGGATGAAGGAAACGGTAAACTACACTTGGTTTTCCCCGGCACAGCTAGGGCACATCGTTACAAACTAGCGTGTATAGCTATTTTCCGGCAATGTTCAAGCTTCCATTTTTTCTTGCTGTTATAATACAATTTGCCCTGTATCTTTATGCTGCAACTGGGACCGAGCACCGTGCTGCCGTTGACAAGTCAAACAGAATTCTTGATTCAAACAGGCACACGGTGACACTATCCCGTTCGGTTTGGAGCACGGGCACTCCGGAATCAGACCTCCGGAATGTGCAGTAATTCAGGCGGAAATAGCGGAAGTGAAGTGAATGCAGCTCGTGTGATTGAAGTGTGCAGAAAAAAGGGGCATGTAAAGTAGGTGTGGAAGGGTACGCGGAACCGAGGACGGTATGTGAAATATGAAAGGTAAAATCAAAAGGACCTGCTTGGGATAACGGAAAGCTGTGCCCCATAAGAATTTTTTTGTTTGCTTGTTTGATGCACACGATGGGGTAGAGTGGATTCTGCTTGATACGAATCGATTGAACGAAGGATAAACTCGTGACGACTAAGGGCACAGTCGATGTAGTTTCGAGTCGATGTGTAGGTTATAGTTCGAATGAAGCAATCTGTTCAATCTTGAAAATTGAAGAAAAATCAATTGAAGAAAGAAGCAGTGAAAATGATGAATTTTTTAAACGATCTTGTTATCAAAAGAATGAAATTGATTTACCGCATGTGGTAAATAGATTTCCGCTTCATAAATACACGTGGTCGCTGGACGTACTTTGACGATGGAGGCGCCTGGTGGTTCACTCTATAAAACAACGCATTGTTGGTATATTTACAAAAAATAAAGTTTTTGTTTTGTTTTATCAAACAAAGCTTAAACACTTTTACACTATTCAATAAACGATGCTGCTGGGATTGTGCAGTAATACATTATTCAGTTTGAAAAATAATCTTCTGTGGCTTTACGGTTTGATCCGTCCAAACTGATTCTCTTTGATTGTAAGCAGATTCATTTTTTTTTCCTTTATTCGGTTGGTTGCTGCTTTGTTGAGATGTAAGCTTTGTGTTTCAAAATTCACCGAAGCACGGGCAATCAAATCCATTTTTTGGAAACTGAATTGAAATATTTGAACATCCGGCGTTCGAAGAAATTCGAAGCAATAGATGAATGCAGTTTTACATTCGAAATAAAATTTAAAAAAATGTCTAAAAGAAGAAGAGTTTTTCGAAGTAAAATAAATATATTGTTTTTTAAAGGGAGCAAATGATTTTATTGCTACCGATATCTTACTTTGTTTAATCAATTTTAACAAAAATGTTAAAGGAAAAAGAAAGGTTAAAGAAAGTTGCCAGTACCTTCGTTATCTCTGTAAATTTGCATATTTAATTATTTTACATTAAATTGCTCAAAAAATTAATTGGTTTATAAAGTAGTTTTACCTTTTACCGGTAAGATCTATATTTTTTTATTCTTTAATTTATATTTTTTATGACTCTTCGACGCTTCGCCATATTGTCAAGATCGATAATGTCTGTTCAAGAAAAAGTTCAATCAAGTACGAATACGAGTAACAACGGTTGGGTCTAGCTTGCGATTTGTGTCGTTGCTAGCAATTAAAAGTAATGATTCTTTATAAATGGTTTACTGGCGTGACAAATACGAGGTAGAATGATCTCTTTTTCCAGGAATACATTGTTTTGCTCCGGGATTCTTTGTTACTATACAAAAAAAAACATGGTTATGTTATTGCTGTTTTATTAATAGCAAATAAAGACTGAATTATTTAAATGCAAAAGTCAGTCACAAATCAATATCAATGCTACTACATAAAGCTTCTATTTTAATTTACTCTTCAAGTTTTACTTTATCTAGCATTACGCCAAGCTTACAAAACACAACTGTAATCTTTCTGCCTAAAATAAATGAAAAAGCAAATACTACCGCCCTACTGCTACAGTAGGTAAAAAATCTTTGTGTATAAAATAAAATGAAGGGAAAGTGAAAATATTTTCATAATCCGTAAAAACGACGCCACATTAGTAACGGATATGCCAATTGTATTCGCCCCGTTTGGGGAGTTTTGTTAATCCATATGAATTGCTGCTTGTTGGTTTCATGTCTGTCCTTTATCCCCCATTACCATCTTCCCGTTTCTATTTCTGCTCGGCAGGGCACTGGGGATACCAAGGATACCAATTAACAAAATTATTCGTTGCACATTCCAAACATGTTTCCTTTTATTTTATTTTTTGTTAGCTGCCCACTTTCTCCAGCTTGCGTCGAGTGATTTGCGTGCGATGTGATGGGCGTCGGTCAAAAATGTTTTCATCAAATTATTTCCAGAGAATGGACTATTTTTGTGAATCACTTGTTGATGTGATTCTTTCTTTCTAGAAAATAGGTAATCTAGGTTATGCGTGGTTTTGAACTTTTTCATAGGACTTTCCACATTCTCTCTAGCTTAGCTTTTCATGAATTTTTTCCAATTAAGAGCGAGGAGATTTTTTTTCCTGTGAACTTATCTAAATCTAAAACCGAACCACCGTTTTCATGGCAACATTATTTTCTTTGCTTAAAATCACAAATTGAGATATATTTATCATCTTCCAGCACAATGTTTCACTAGGCGTGGAAGCGTGAGACGAAAAAAAAATAGTCGTGAAATGGAAAATTCCTCGAATGATTATGATTATTAGCGGTATGACGCAAACTGCCCACTGACCGATTGGTTGGACACGTGTACACTAGCAGGGAATAAGTCACTCCTACATTATGTCCAGCGTCATGCAAATGTTTACGACGCAGAAGCAAACATCGTTTGATGCACGATTTATTTTTATGGCCAACGATTTTCAACCGTGCGACAAATGGGTGTTATTAATGGGTAATGTTTTTTTTTTCTGTCCTGTGATATGTTCTTGCCATCATACCAGGGGGAACAGGAAAACAAGCAATTCAAATATATAATCCAACTTTTACGAAACGTTGTGATTTGGTTCCTTGTTTTATGTGTGCCATTATGCTTTTAAAAGAGCTCCAATAATGAAAATAAAATATGGAACAAAACATAACAGCAGAATAATTGTTATGAATTGAGGTACTTTGCTTGTGAAAGCTACCTCGATTGCTCGAACTTTATGCCAAAACCTACCCATTGGGATGTTGGGGATGTTTTGTATCCGACAATTACGAACGGCTTTCAGATGGAGGAGCAAAACAAACCGTTCCTATTTGGCTAATGCATGTTAAGAATGAAAACATCATGTTCTATACATCGATGGGTAAATATTTTCCATACAATGGCGGTCCACAAGAGCAGTTTGAACGCAAACAGTCACACGTGGATAAATGCAGAATGATCGCAATGCACTGATGGCGTGATCAAGAGTTATAGTTGTCTGACGCTCGATGGTCATTAAATGGCTACAATAACATTGCTCTAGTAAAATGATAAGTTGAGTGAATTAAGATTTTACATTTTTTATTTCCAAAAAAATTGAGTTAAAAACTCGAAAGTTTTAGCATTTTTTGTTAAATCATCGAATTTCACCATCGCCATGAATAATATTTAGCAAGAAACAAATGCGCTTTTATTACATAAGTAAACTTATAAGAGTTCCACCATAACGTTTAATTAATGTGTAAAGTGTCATTTATTTTGGTTTTGAAACCATTAAATATAATTTTCGATCTTCACATGGCAGGACCGGTCAAACAAATCCAATCTGGATCCAAATCCGAATCCCCCGTAGTGAGGACGAACTATTAAACTTTCTTTTTAACTAATTTATGGTCCAATAAAAAGAAAAATATTGTAGCTACTTCCGAGGACAAAACTCATCATAACTTATCATTCCATTATCGACAATGGACATTCGCCTGAGTAGCTCGCAGCAAGCTCCGAGTGCACTTTACCCGTCGTACCTGCCAAAATTCAAACGGTCAAGTGTACGTACCAGTGTTATTGTTTCTACTGGCGCACGAAATGCACAAAACCGGCCTGGTCATCGTACCCCAAACTAATTTGCCTCCCACTACACCAACACGTTTCACACCATTTGGGCATAAATTACGATTCGTGAAAAGCCACCGCGGTGTAAATATTTGCACCCAAAGTTTCTCGCTGCCAAATAATGTCCAACCGGTGGCGGCTGTCGGTTGCGTGCCTCTGTGTGCTTGTGCGATATCCGTACGTGTGCAGGCGTGGGTGTGTAGTATTTGATTGGATTTGTGCAAGCATCAGCGATTTAATAGTCTGGAGCATAGTCCATATTCGATCGAGCTGTCGATGTTTAAGCACCCGCGCTATGCACGGACTTACGGGCGGTGTGGTGCAAAAGCATTTGGACCTGGGCTACATAATGGATTGGAAATATTGTACAATCGGAATGTGCGGACTGTTGGCCAAATCGGCACAAATATCAAACATCAAGTGTAGAGAGCTGTTAATGTTAGTGACAGTGAAATTCGAACCGTGTCACGTCCGTTGTGTGTGGATTTTTCTTTTCGTTTTGGATCGGTGCATAGTTATATGTAGCGACGATAAAGCGGATTCTACTAATAACATTTCATTCTGAATTACTTCACGACATTGAGTTTACAATGGATAGAATGTTTCTTAATTAAACGTATGTTACGAAAAGCAGTTATAATCTCACTACTGTATTGATTTCCCATCTAAAAAGCGATTGATTTGTTTGGAGAAACCCTTCTCAACACATCCATAAATGATTCAATACCAAAAACTTCAACACAATAAACAATACGGCACACAAAACAAAGCCAAACCCCTATCCACGGCCGGTCGAGGAAACCCTTGTCTTCGAGGGGAGGGGAGGCTTTGCAAAGTTTTCGATTGCTGGCCGGAGGAAAATCAATCCATATGCAATCCTTACGCCCTTTGCAAGGCACAGCAAATTGGTTTTGCTGGACCCAACTACAACAACTACATGGGCACGGAGAAGCGTAAACAGACCTGGTTCGCGGTAAGCGATCGAAACCGTTCGTCGAACCGTTCGGTGGTGCGCTCAGGCCTCGTGCATATCCTATCGGATGATACTTTTGTCGATGGATGGGTCTGTGGAACAGGAGAAAAGTTTCAGGAAGATAAAGGAAACATAACAAAAAAATCCCGTAGCGAAAGCATAACTTAAGGGCAAGGAAACCAACCAAACGAGCTTATCCTTCGCCCCCCAAAAAAAGACAAAACAAATTAAATACCACTCGAATGTGTCGGTGTGATTGGTTGGCCGTTCGGGCGGTAAATGCCCTGATGTGTCCATTTCAACCTTTCGCTGGTGGGCAGGATTTTATTTTCGCTCACACATTTTCCCTTTCCGAATGTAGTCTAATCTCGAACAAAATAAAACCAATCACACTTCATTAAGAAGTTAAATTTAATTCACCTCTATTTTCGGGCGTTCGGTGTTCCCTGCTGCTGCGGGGCTTTGTGCCGGTTTGATGATTCTATTTGCCTTCGATTACTAGGCAAAGGCAAATTTGGGTACGACATTCGAACGCCCGTAGGACAGCTAGGGAAAGGTTGCTTTATCCCTTCGTCGAATCACCAAGATGGTGTGATTCGGTTTCTCCTTCACTACATGCTTGTGAGTGTGTATATTTGCCCAAACCCAAAATTCTTAAACCTTCCGGCGGTTTTGGAGTTGAGTTTGTGTTTGGTGTGTAATTGCTTCGGAAACGACGGCATGTTATTTGAATATGTCCGTAGGGCTGGCAGTGGAACATGACGAAGATTTATTCATCGTCTTGATTGTTGACAGCAGGCGCATGGAATCAATAATTTAATGCTTCATTGGGCATGAGAACGAAACTTGTTTGTGAACAGATAAAGCTGCGAGTCGTTGTCTTCGATGGTAAATTTATGGCTGGGGATCTGATATGCATGGGGTTGAGTATTGGTTGAAATTGATTGTCATAGTCGTGGGAAAATGAATAAGATTTAAAAATTGAATATTACTCGTTTGTACTTATTAATAAATAAGCAATCAAAAGATGAAGTCAAGTTGTAAAAATTTAATTTCATTACTCGGAAAACTATCATCCAACCTGGTATCTTGGAACTAATTAAAAGTGATTATCAACATCTACGTTCTTCTTAGTTTGAATCATAATAAAGAAAATCCCTGTTTAAGGTTGAAAGGAGCATGATTTTTTTGTATGTTCTTCAAAACTTTTCCTCATCCTCATTTTCACCTCAGTTTGTCATTCTTTACAAACCTCAACGGATCATCCCAATCATCCCAAAAGGTGTTCCTTTAACCTTTCCTATCCAAGGTTTAACGGGATCCCATCATCATCCAGCCAGCTGATCCCATCGCAAAGGAAGGATATTGCAGAAAGGCAACAAAAGTTGCTCAAAACCTTTACTGGTGATACAAAAGATGTTGAACTTTGTTCGGCGGATCCACTGCCAAGCTTCTTCGATTCCATGGCAGGGTTGAAGCCCTCGCAGAGAGAGAAAAAAAACTTTCGTCTAGTATATTTAAAGCAGCGCTAGCTGATTGCGCTAGGATCTCTCGAGGAAGATGACATTTCGAGATTAATTAAAAGTTTTACAACCGAAAGCGTCTCGGGGGGAGTTTTATTGTGCGAGAAGTTCGCTGTCGGTACTGAAATGTGACGGGTGTAGTTGTAAAAATGGTAATACGAAAGTACGCAGCAAGTGAGGGATGATGCTCCGGGGGGAATGGAGATACTTTTATAGGACCAGCAGAAGAAGCAAGATTTGCTTGATAAAATCATTTAAGTGCATAAAGTTTAGTCATGAAGGTCTAGATAATGGAAGCTAAACTGACAATAATTTCTTGTCTAAACATCACGGGTAAAACAATTTTCTAGTCAAGTCATCGTAAGTTCGACAGAAAAAGGAGTCAAAATTTGAATAAAAAAAATTTAGTTTGCTAGCAGAACATTTTTTATCAAAAAGGAAAACGTGCAAAATGAATAAAAACAAAATTTTTGTTAAGGTGTCAAGAACAAAACAAACAAGTGTGTTAGCAACACAGGAACTTAAAATAAAACAAATGTCAGTACACTACAGTTGGACAAATCAAAAGAGCAAAAAGAAAGAGAAAGAGAGGATAAACGTGGCGTTCGTATTGCCGTTTGCCGTACATGGACCGAGCCCACACTGGGGCCCGTAAGCGTCGCCTCTGTATGACACCTTTGTTGGCCGGTGGCCCCGTAGGACCACCGTGCGTTGGCGGAGCGGACGTCGTTGCTCCCCGTTGGTGTGGCTCCTTGCCGCTCGCGTTGACATTTGGTGACGCGCCGCTGGTGCCGCCCGTACTAGTACCTCCTCCACTACCGCCACCAGCGTTGTTAGCACCAGTACCACCACCACTACCACCACCGTTGCCTCCACCGGTACCACCATCCTGACTGTATCGGATTTTTTAAATGTGTGTTACCCATTACCGTCGCGAGTGTTCGAGTTTGTTTGTGTGATTTAATTGTATGTTTTGTTTTATTTTTTTCACAACATCAGTGGAGTCAGTGGTGGTAGGTTTTTTTTTTGCAAGCGGTTTGAAACCAAAATTGCAAGTACGATTTAATTATTCGCGACGACCGTGTACGAGGAATAGCGAGAGGATTTTGTATTGTGATTTTGGTTGCCCACGGGGTTTGACGGGGTGCGGATAGTTTGGATAGAAAATAATTCAATTTCGATTAGCATCCTTGTCGACGCGTTGCAAAGGTTAAATGATTCGTGTAGTTGATAGCATTGTAGAGCAGTGTATCTACCCGTCAGTAGATCGAAATGTTGATAAATTTAATTAGTTTGTCACAGAGACGATGAAAATATTTCACTCCCTAATACTGTACGTGAAAGGTTTAGCATATGCCTGGGAAAGCTTTTTGATCACTTTAATTCTCAAAGGAAATAGTTTTCTAGCAGCTAATAAAGCAATCATACACCGAAAGGGGTTCAAATGTGTTTCAATGCTAAATAAAAGCGTTAAGATACATCCTTTTTTTACTGACGTCTAGCTTAGCTAAATGCACTGCTAATATATAACTTCTACACCATCATCACTCTTCTACATCCGTTCGAGAGTCACACCGGAACGTGCATCTGAGTGGGAACATTATGTCACTCATACATTTCACACAAATTACATGCCAAAGCATCGACTAGTGGCATCCCATTGGAGTTGCAAAGTGAAGAAAGCAAGCATAGAAATGGAAAAAAGGCACACGAAGTACACGCTTCTCCGTGTAAATTGGGAAAAAAGACTTGCAGCTTAGGAGATGTGCTTTTTACTGGGCTGATTCCTCTTGCCACCGCTCCTAGAGAATGTCCTTTTTTCCATTCCGTCACACGCCAACATTGAGTGGAAGCGAATGAAACAATAACAGTTAGAGAGAATGATTTTTAAATGAAAATAAATGCTCGCTCAGCTTGCAGCCGCTGACAGTTTTGCAGGGTGGAAGGCGGGACACAACCAGGGAGGAGTAAGTAGGGCGGGCTCGGACGATTGTCTGTCAACTCCGACGGTATGGTGTGGTGTGGTGTGGTGCTCTCCCAGCCGATGCCAAATCCAGCAGCGAGGACAATGCTTGAGATAGGTAAAATTACATTACATCGCAGGGACACGAGCATCGGAAGCATCGGGCAAGGTTGATGTTAAAATTGTTTCAACAGAATTGGATTGTTACCGTTGTGTTAGGTGTTTGGGCGGCGAAAAACGGGAGACCGGGGTACGATCGGACGGGACGAAAAGTATTGCATGCTGCGAACCGATGATTCTTCGTCCGTTTTTTCTGCCACACGAGACCACGATCGCCATTAGTGTTGTTGGCGCGTGATGCTATCCAGTGTGTGCGTGCGCCACAACGCCAAACGCAATCGCAAATGGATCGCACTGCTTCCTATCCCAATGTGAGTGTATTTTTATCGACATCTCCAGTTGCGTTCCATAGCTCCTGGACCCAAGCGCTCCAAAAACCCGCGGAATCATGGGGATTGATGGTGATATTTACTTATCAAATTGAAGTAGATTCTACCAATCCTAATGTTGATGCTATTTCTAGCACCAGGCTAGTCTCGTAAGGGAATTAGCCGAGCAGAGTGTCATTAATTTTAGGGGAACAGCTTTACCAGACAATGCCATACTTTGTGTGCCCGTGTGTTTGTTCTTTTTTTATAGTCACCATCATCCTAATGCCTGCGGATAAAGCTCAGGCATCAGCGCGTCTGGTGCTTTTGGTCCATGTGAGTGATGATAAAATCTTGCAAAAGAGGATCGCGAAAATTGGATTTTGCAAAATGCGCACCATTTACCAAATTCATGTGGTGTGTAAATTTGATTACCACGCCAAGGAAGCTTACAGGAGATGAGGTGATGAATCGGCCATGCGCTTGAGTTACAAGGTTGTTAAGGACCTAATGCGTAGGTACAGCGGATTACGAGTCACTGCACTGACTGTCAAGCAGCATGAAACATTAGAATATTGAATTGTTTTATTGAGTTGACTAGGTGTTTGGATGTCTAATAAAACTCAGCAGACTTGATTATCCAGCCAAGAAAAACGAACACTGAAACCGATTTGAACCCTTTCTGGAGCGATTGCACTTTATAGCGCGAATATGGTAGTTCGAAAAACGTCAAAACAAATTCCAAACTAATTTGCTTTACGAACAGTTTGCTCTAGTTTCATGGCAATCAAGTGTGGCACTAATTGACCGCGATACATGTTGAAGGCTTTTATTTTTAAATAAAGAGATGAAAAATCTCATCCCACGAACGAGAGCTCGATTGATTCACGTATTAAATGCTTTATAAATCAACATTATCCGTTGCATTGTAAATTCATACTGATGGGTCGGTAGGCAGCGAATGGTTTCATACTTACTTTGTCTCGTCGATAAAAACGGCTTCAAGTACGCGCGCGGCGTAATGAAGGTTTTTCTGCAGCAGCTCGGCGGAAATTTCGCCTCGCTGCAGTTGCCGCAGCAGACATCGTAGTCTAAAACAGAAGGGAAAAGAAAAATGGTGGAGATTTAGTGAATACTGTCAGACTGATTCCCCTAAATGAATCTGTCATATGTTTAGTGAGAGTTTTTAAAATTGTTTACAAAAAAAATCTATCTGATTGTAAATTGTAGATTTGCTTTCTTGTGTACTGAACATTTTATATTTTCCTATCTAAATACACAACTATTTGTGTTTATTTTACCTCAATAAAAGTTAGACCGGTATCTTTTCCATTTTTTACTTTAAAAACAATATGGCTTTATTTAGCAATACGGCCTGATCGTCCTTTATGAATAAAAAATAAATAAATAAATAAAAAATAAGGCTTTTTTGTGCCAAAACCGTACCAGATATAGCAAACATTTTCTAAACCTTAATCATTTAAGAAAACATTGACCTCGATAACCACATCGAACGGTCGAACTCACCTGACTGCGGCCTTATCACATGCATCTGGTGTATCGACAGCCGGCAGGTTGTCTGTTGCTAGGTCCACATTGTCCAGCTCATCCCCGGTCGTCGAATCGGTACGATGCGCGACGACACTCACGGTCCCGGACGTCGGTTGCATGCTCTCGAGCTCCCGACTTAGCTGACTGTTGACGAAGGCGAGTTCCGACTCGGACAGGGGCGGATGCTGCTGACCGTACTCAGCCTCCGAACCGCCACCTCCACCCCCTCCGCCTCCTCCTCCTCCTCCTCCGCCTCCGCCTCTTCCACCACCACTACCTTCGGCACCAGAATCGTTACCGTATGGGGGCTGCTGCTGGTAGTCCGACTCGTCCAACGCTTCCTGGTACTGGAGCTGCTGCTGGACGTTGGTATTTTTTCTGCTATTGGTTCGCCGAACGATCGTAAGGCTACCTTGCTCTGCGTAGAGAAGGAAGAGGAAAGAAAAGAAAACAAACATTAGCGATTAGAAGCAGCACATATGCATTTTGGGCTACAAGTTATGGATTAGAAGAGATAGGGATTCATTGATCTGTTAATATATTGAGATTAGATTCGTCGGTTATATTTTCTTTATCCGCACTAGAGTCACTGGAGCTATTGCGTTGGAATATTATTCTGTCGGTTCCGATGAGTCAATTTGGCTGATGATTTCATTTGGTTTTGATACGGATCATGAGCTCAAAATGTCCTTAATCTACCCATTTGTGATTTAAAAAGATCAAGCTACTGGAGAAAGATTGATTGATTATTCAAGATTGATTAAGATTAATGTTGCATAACTTGTATATTACAGTTCGGGATTTCGCGCTTTATGCAATTTTTATTCCATGTGATGACTGTGTTAGCGCACTGCACTGGAAATGCAGATTTGATGATAGCTATTAAGCTGAATGAACTACAAATCAACAAATCCATCATCTGATGCAGTACCAAACACCAATACGATGGATAAATTAAAAAAATGGTTAAGACGTCACCTGGCAGAGCATTTCTCGAATCTCGGGCATGAGCGATTAGCGAGAATGGAAGCTATTTTAAAATGCTTTTAGTTATCTTGTAACACAAAACTGCTTACAGTGCATATTTTTTGCCTGTTCTTAAGCACTTAGTACGAAAAACACGTAAAATAAACAGAAAGATTGATTGCCTCTCTGCGATTGCTTTTTGTTGCACCATAACTGCATCATCAATCAGCAATCTTCGATTATAGAACATGGCACAGCATGAACATTTACAAAAAGCACAAAAAACATTGACCACGTCATTAACTTCACACTGGCATTCGGCTGTGGAGAGTAGTGATTTTTCCCGTTTCTGTTTTATATTATTTATACTTTCTTGGAAAAAACACATAAACGATTCTTCAATACGTTTTGTGCAGTACGTGTTGGAAATCCTTTATTGCCATCTTGCTATTATGTGACACAGTTACGGCCAACGTCCTACATTAAATGTCATATTTTCTATTCAATTCATGTCTAGGTCAACTTTTAGTTGGCAACTTTTATAATGTCACATGGACATCATTATCGTGGCAGCTGTTGTGTATTATGATGGAGACGCCTGGTCCGTCATAAAACGATTGTCAGCTGGTCTGGCGATGAAGGTTAACGATCAATTACGCAAAAGTCATCCGTCTCCAGACATTTCCGGGTCTTTCCTTTTCCAATAGTTTTCTGCTAAACGTGGCTTGGTAACCTTGGTTTTATTATTCTCCGATCGTGGCGCGTGGCTTCGTGGTGGGAGGATTTTCTTCACGGAACACTAATTAATTGATGATTAGTGTGTGGAACTCCTGCTGCTTTGGTTGTATACCATGATGATTTTGTTATGAGTAGGTTGGGTTTTGTTTTTGAGGGAAAAAAGCTTTGAATTACGTACAGTAAATTAGGCCTTTTGTAATTTTTTTCTCTCAAAATACTGTTAAGATTTGGAGGAACAAATTTTATTTAAGGTTTGCTTATGTGTTGTATCGAATCTTATACATAGTATAATCGAATTCTTGTCGTTACTAAAACTGTTCTCAGTTTTAAAATATTTGATGGAATTTCGATACTTTCTAGAGTTTTCGCATAGCACTAAAATAACTATAGCTATTTGATACGCTTTAAATTCAGTCGTGCATGTATTATTATGTTTCACTCTTATCTTCAAGGATTGCATTTTTCATGAAGCTTACGCCAATGTGCTGCTGATTAAAAAGGATTAATTACCAAAGCTCTTTGCGCTACTCCAATTTGCAAAAGCTGCACATAATGCATATTAAAACCAGCCACAAAATGAAACAAACCTCAGCGTTTTTGGGTACAACTTTCGATCCCATCGCAAAACCATACGTGGAAATTACAGTCAACCAATGTAACCACCAGCATCCAGCAGAAGCATCATTTCTGCATCCAACTGTGACTTCAAAGCTCGTTTTGTCAATGATAGAATGTGATAGAAATCCGGGAGTTGCAGGTTTAACCACGGATTTCAATTTACAAACCATCGGGCGTTGCAGCTTTGTTACGCATATTTGATGCGAACGCTTTTTGCGTTGGAACGAAACCGCACGACTGGAGTCGGGCAAACTTAAACCAAGTGACTGCTGTTGACGACGCTGACCATTATATCGGATGCCGGAACTGTAAACTAATCCGACTTGCAACGGTACATCATGTGCTGTTCTGGTTTGGGAATATGATGTTGTCTTGTTCCCGTGGTGTAGCTTTTTGGTGCGTAAGAGCTTCCCTGCTGAATGGGTAGTGTGGTTTTGCATGTGGAATATGATGCGATGGGAAATGATAAGCTCGTGTAAATACTTATAGAAAAATGTTTCGTAGGTCGTGAAGCCGTGTACATACGCAGCTACGAGTAAATCATGCTACGAGTAAATCATATTCAAAATCAATATCTCAAACGGTATACAAGTTAAAATTTGTAAACGTACAGCGTAAAAGTTAAACAACCAAGAAAAAGTTGTACAAAAGCTTCAGCAAACAAAAGAGAATCTAATTTCAATTAGCTTCAATGTTGTTTTCCAGGAGTTTGTAGACAAACAACAACACCTTCGTAAATGAAGTTATGGTACGGTTCGTTAGCATTGGTTTGTACTTTGGTTTAGGTGTGTGGTTATAATCTGCCAGCTGGTAGGTAGAATTGTGTTGCTTAACAGAATCTGCATACTCTCTTTTATTTTCAAATTACTCTTGCTTCCCTTGTATAGTATAAATTTTAAAAGTTTTTTTTTGTTTTGTAAACATTGAAGGAAGTCAATTTTGGTACAGCATAATTTGCTACAAAGCTGAACCACATGTTGTTGGTGATTATTTTCTAGCAAGACCATTCTTTTATACCTATATATAAGACATTTTAATATTATTGTATTGACTCTTTGCTTCAACAACTGATATTGTTCCGGTCCAAGAAAATTTATCACCTCACATTACTGTCTCAACCTATTGTAATTGCTTTCTAACGAGAGAGTATCAAGAGATTTACCTCTCGATCGACTGTTGGTCGACAGTCGGCAGAACATCAAACACCTTGATGATGCTGCAGCTGGCCAGTGTTGCTGCGCCAGCTAAATTTAATAAAGTAAATTCTCTGGATACTGTGCACTTGTGCTCTCGTTGTTCGTTGAGCTTGCGTCGGTAAGGGTCTTCATTTCTTCGAGCCTTTTGATAGCCCTGGCCAGGAAAGCTCGAAAGAACAAACAAGGTTAAGCTCCATCGGATTCAAGAATCCCTCGAGCAGTATTCTCATTAATCCCAATGCTAATGCCAGGAACATACTCTACGCCGGCTTAATGAGAAATTGCTTTGTTGCACAACACGGCCACCGACGACTGTTGGAAACATTTCGCTTGATTACATCCTCTTTCATTAGTACGCGAATGCCTTCCGGCAGGCAGTTCACCGGCCCGTAGGAGCTAGGAAGTCATCTTTCGATTCAGTAAGAACGGTTGTGACGGTACGTTGAGATTAGCATTGTGGCCGTTGTCTGGTTTTGACTTTTGCTTCCCACGTACAATGCACTCCCAGCGGTAGTGTTTGTGTGCTCTAACTTTCGGTTGATATTCTACTGCATGTTGTGGTGTGTGGTCAATGTTTTGTGGCATGCAGGGGCACCAGGTACTGTGCCTTACTGTGAGGTGAAATGCATCACGAAACGCTTCTGCATATCGATCGTATCCGATTAGCTTCAGCGTGCGTATACTCCTCGTACGTAGGAGGAATATTTTTCGTTTGGACCACTCAAGCAACAGCATCTCGAGCTCAAACTGTACGACGGGAAGCAGCAGGACCTTTCACGGCTGCTAGTAAAAGGTTAGTCTTACGCAGGCAGCCACTTGCACCAGAGGTGAAAGAGTGTGCTTAATTGAAATGAATATCACTTTACAGCAGCTTGTGCTTCGTGTAGCCGGTCGCAAGAACAATGCGGAGATGCTTTTTCTCCTTTTATGCACTTGAACACACTGTGAGGAAGTGTGTGTGTGTGCGAAAGTGGGAGACAAACAGAGAGGTAGCATTCATTAGGCTAGCAGACTACGTGCATAAGCTGCGAATGCATTACGCTCGTAGGTTGGGAAATGGGCTTAATTGAGTGGTGTTGATTTTGCACAGTTGCATTTTATGACTGTGACGCCTCAGACGTACGTAAGATGTTAAGGAGTTTTGGATAATTTCTGCAAACATTGGAAGGCATTTAATATTGTGGTAAAGTACTTATTTAAACACATGTCGCCCTTGAAATATTTGCTTTTGTGTCAGAACATTTTATTTTTGTTCTGCTTTATTGAGAATGTTGTGAAAAATGCTTCGAAAATCTTGCACTGCAAGAACGACAAACATGGAACGCAAATTCAAGCGTTTTGTCACACTCATGTTTGGGTTTGAAGGCCATAAACGTTAAAAACAATGATTTGCACTCAAATTTTCAAGCACAAACATGTCAAACGTGATATCCATCGAACAGTGCGAAGAATCGTGAAAAACGCGATATTTTCTTTGGGCAGACATGCCAAGGAAATATACAATTTGAAAATTCGATTGGATAAAGCCATTTACAATTAATGCTGCCGCATATTCGGGCAATCTTAACGATGAAGATGTTCACCCTGAATGTGCATTTTGAGGATTCAAACTAAGCATCTGAGGTGGTCCAATGATACACACTCCAACGGTGCCATTATTTACGGGACAGGACCGTAGTTAAAATCACATCCGGACCGTTTCCTCGTAGTGAGTACTGACCATCCAACGACAAGGTACAAATAAGTTTGGATGACCGGCGTCTTAACAGTCTTTTTTAACCAAGAAGGGAGAAAGAAATCCATCATACTAATGGCCTGCAAAAAGTTGCAATTTTTAGTTTCTATAAGTAATTGATTCAGGGCTGAAAATTTTGGATTTCGATCTAAGTTTTGGACTTGTTTCCTGCAACGTGGAACAGAAGTAAGCGGTCAGTCATTAGCATACAATATTAACAATGCAACAAACAACCAAACACCGTCATGGGTTCTTAGATGTTCTTATAATTAAATGCCAAAGTACTGTTGTCAGGCTGTTCTATCGGAATATTTAAAAATGCCAAAGTACTGGTACTGGTTATAAAAATTCTACTCAAATAATTATAGCAAACAGGCACAACATTTACGTCAAAAAACCACAACAACAACAAACAACAACTCACACAAGCATACCAAACTTTAAACAAATTAATAGTACAAAACACTTACTTGCTATCTGTCCGTTCCGTGAGTGACAATCCGCTCGCACTGGCTGATGGCAATGGTGGTGATGGTGGTGGTGATGAAAGTGGTGATGATACGGATAGCAACTGCCAGAGGACTGCTGTTGTGAATGCTGCTGTTGTTGGTATGATGATGATGATTGCTGTTGTTGGGTGTGCGACAATGCGGCACCACTACCGCTGCCGACACCGGTGCCCGATGTGATACTGGCCGGTGGAATCGAGGTGATTGGTCCGGTAGATCCGCACGATCCGTAGCTGGTGGTGGGACCGCCTGGACACGTGGCCGGATCGCAGCAGGGCAACTGTTCGCGCCCCGGGCCAGCACCGGCGAGCGTTATATCATCTTTGGTAAACTTATTCTCTGGCGAGCTTGCAACTGTTGCGAAGAATGCCCAATGCATGCGATGAATTAAGAAGATACAGAGAGGTATCGTAATACGAGAGTGATAAAAGAGAACAAGAGAAAAGAAAGAAAAATAGAAAAAAATGTACACGATAAGATGCGAAAACGGAAGTGTTGTGTAATGTATCGGGAAGTTTGACTGTAATGTATCGTGTGATTTGTTTTTGTGACTTTTGTAATGTACAAAGATTCATATTCGAAACCATTAAACGGTAAGTTGAAATAAGATGTTGTGTAAAGGTAATATCATATTTGAAATGGAAAAGTCCAGGAACATTTGGGTGCAGTTTTGAATATTAAACATCAAATCGGGAAAAGAAATATAGTAAAGTTTAAAATAATTGAAGTTCAAAAGACGAATTTATTCGGGGAAATATTGCTTCACGTTGAAAATTTTTGCATTCTTTAAGGTTCAAATAAGTTTAATAGTACCACGTTAACTAAGGAAATAAAATTATACTTCACTCACATAGTTAGTTGTTAGAAAATCCTTCAAAAATGTATTGCTTTGAAAATGTTCTTACCTTTTTAATTATCTCTTCTTACACTCTTCATGCTAAAAATGTTGATGTTGATTACTCTTAATGCAAAATTTATGGAATGCTATCATTCAAATTCTCAACGTCTACCATAAGAAGTACTGCAAAATGTTTTTTCTACAGCTTACCAGCTTCTATAACTATAATATAACAAACTATCGCAGCATATGGTTATTTGTGTAAGTTATTTGCAACAGTTATGCATCTCGTTTAAATATTTAATCAACAATATCAAACTACTAGCAAGCATAGAACTAGAGGAAGCAATGTATAATAATCTAGCATATCTTGAAACTATCTGAAGCAATATTTTGAACATTATCGCATACACTACGCATCGGTTTAATTATATAAAGTACTCGAACGCTGCTAAAACCAACCAGGCGTCTCCATTAGCGGTCGTGATTTATTTTAACATCCAACCGCAACATGTTGTGGTAATAGTGTTTTAATTGAGAGATACCACCAATTGGAAACAGGAATGAGCTAGAACGGTTTTGAAGTATTGTTTAGTGGTGTTGGAATTAAGCCTATCTGGCGATTGAAATATTATCACAACAAGCCTCGCTTTCAGTGGAATTAAATGATCCAAAGTACAGTTGCGCCACTGTGCCGCTGTTGACAGTTTCTAGCAACACATCCGGGCAGGTCATTCAGAGGAAGCATTGTGATTGTGACAAATCGTGATCGGTGTATTTCTTCATTTGAGATGCAAATGGCACAAGCGCTGTGGTCGATGTGAAACTCGGTTTCGTTTTAATTAGCAGCGTGCAAACGATCGTTCCATGCCTCCGACGATTCCTGAACTCCGAGTTCCGTTTCGTTATTATCGGATTGTATCATTTAGTTTCCCGTACCTCTGTTCGTTTTGGTGGTGGTGTGTCATGTGTCTAATTGTTTGATGCAACCATTATACAATTACGCACGATTATGTGTGAAAACTATGCCCGACAGCTGTCAGGGATGTGTTTCAACAATTTATTTGTGACGGCACGGGAGTAAATGATGATGTATTATTTAATGGTCAATTGAACGGGATGTTCATGTTGCTTCAGGTATTAAATTTAACTTGGTCATGTACAAACATGGATAATATTTCACAAATTAAATGATAAAGATTTTTGGAAGTGCAATAATTTTCATTAAAGAATGCAATTTTCGAAATGTGTCTTTATTTTAAGATTGTTTACAATTGGCAGTCTTCAGTACAGAAATTGGCTATATAGTAACTAGCTCATAAACATTTATGAACTCATTCGCACACCGGGACAGCTGGCAATAGAATAGCTACCGAACGGACATCCTTATAAATCATCCACCGAGTAAGCAGTAACCTTCACCGGACACAAGCACTAGCGTGTCCGATATCTTCTCCTTCTGACGCAATGTGTTCATTTTCTCGGGAAAAATAAAGTCATATTTTTATGACAGGTCGGACTGAGCGCACAAGGAGCGTTCTTGGCGACTCAATGAACTACTCAGACGCTACTGGACGCTTTCAGTCATTTGCCAATACGTTGTCTTACGGTGCAAAGTCAATTTCTGCTCGAGGTGAAAATGTAACATTTCCTCTTTGCACTCGTTTACACGGGTGTTGATTCGAGAGTACATCTTGCTCGCTTGGCACAGAGCAGAGGCATTACATTTCCTCAGAAATGATGTTCGGACTGCCGTATGGTAGCTAGTGGATAAGATTGTCTGGCTCTTGGACTGACCATTATTATGAAATGTTAGTTTTAGATATCGCACACGACTGCTGATTTCTTATGGTGCTGTCTCCCTGTTCAGACACTGACGGTGGAGCAGCTTTATCGGGAGCTTTTTCATTGTGAGTCAAGTCTCTTCGTCCAACAAAACGAAACGTAGTTTGTGAATGAGGATTATATCGGATGGAGTGGATGTTTGCGGAAATGTTGAAACGGTTTCGCCTCAGTCTGTTATAGATTGCTGGAACTTGTTCAGGGCAATAAGCAATGGATGCTTTTAATTGATTGGAATACGAGAGTTTGTGTCTTAGATTTGATATGATTTGTTATACTCCGAAGAGGGCGTCATATTATTGCTCTGGATTGAGTTGTGTGATGCATTACCATTACGCTTCACTTCACTAGAAGATACAGATTAATTAGGACCTAATAAGTTTTAAGGTCGAAAAGGATTACTTGTAACAATATTGTACCAATTAGTTTGTTTTTTTCCCTAGGTAGTTTTGAATATTAATTCAAATTAGGAATGAAACTACCAATTGAAACATTCTTTTAGGCAGTAAAACACTTTCTTCTAAAACGTAATACGTCTAAGACATTGAGAAGCCTGCATTAAATCATAATTTTATTCAAATTTATGATCTCTTAACACCCAACATACTGAAGCAAAATTAATTTTTATGACGGAATCATTAAGCTAACACAAACAAATGGGCGCTTTAGCATTGAAATATGACTAAATATTTCATGAGTAATTAAAATCATGTCTCGGATTACACGGACACATTTCTTCCTCCGAGCACAGCGGTGGTGTGAATTCACCATCGTAACAAACACTTCACGTTATCTTAAGGATAAAGGATTTGGAACCTGATGGAAAGGTGCTGATAATTCGTTCCGCCTAACCGTTCCCTTTGCTGACTCAGCGTGAATATTCCACAACATAGCTGAGACTTTTCCCATACTTGTTCCCAAGGCACGACGCTCTGCAAAGAAATATGGTATAATTTATCGCATCCGCGAGTGTGGATCTGTGCAAAAAGGTTTTGTGTAAAATTTGTGTACTCGACGTTAGAAAAGGTCGCGCTAAAGTCGTACCGAGCGCACCTTACCCACACACACACTTACATCGGTTCGCAGAACGTGATGGATTTAAGTGTGGCAAAGTTATTACGAGGACTATTAATATTTGATGCTCACGAATCTGAAGCTCGCGTATCGTGAAGGTCGCGGTAAAAGGCCGACGAGCTGGGCCCGCTAAACAGGCATGCAACCCATTAATGGAAGTTACGGTTGTTTGCATTTGAATTGCGAAGGCTCACCCAAGAGGGAAGGAAGGAACCCAGCGCACGGTCGCGCATATTTGATGCTGTGAAAATTGGACCGGTATTGAACGTGTGGCGGCAGCGCGGTACGCAACCTAGGCTAGAAAAGGGTTTCCCTATGATTGGGAACAGCATTTTTCCACTCGACCGGAAACGACCGGGTGTCTCGGAAGTTTTGTTTTCAGTTACCACCATCAGGCAGGTCGGAAATCGGCTTCGCTTTGGTGGGTGGGTAAGTACGCACAAGAACGCACAAGAACACTCCAAACATACGATCGATCGCTAAAGTTCAACGAAGTTCGTTTGCGAAGTGGAAAGTGTTTTAGGGAGAGGTTAAGTATCGGGAAAATTGTTCGCCTGCTGTTTCGCATTCTTGAGCCGTGTTAAAATATTACAAACCGGGTATGTGTGAAGCAGAAAAAAAAATGTTGGTAGTAAAAGGGTTTTTAAATTAAGCTGCATGAGCAAGTACAGTTCAAAGAATACGTCAACGTGTTTTTATTTTTATGTCAACAAACTTGACGAGGAGGATTTTTCGTTTAGACAGCTCCCGCAGGACGTTACATAAATTGTTGTAAGACCAAAAACAAGAGCGAAATGCATAACAAAAATTGAATGGTTAATGAATTTTCTTTCAAGTTATAGAATTTATATGAATTTCGCCAGCTTAATATGAAATATAATAACTTTTTTTACACTCGTAAGAATGTTAATTAGCTTCTTGACGAGCTTTTCACTCCAGAACCCTATTTGCAGTGCCAGCAACTAGTTAAACTCCATAAACTCTGTGAAATGAGAACAATATGAACTTAACACAAAACGCCAGCCAGTAATTCCGTCAAGTGTCACTGCCATCAATGCAACCCACTCGCTTCGCTCTCACCCCACCCCAAATGCTGGCAGAGAACTCATTTTTCTTTCACTTTTTGCGGTAAATAAATGTCATTTTCCGCTTGCTCTCGTTTCATCCATC
The DNA here is from genome assembly GCF_943734695.1 of Anopheles maculipalpis. Classification (NCBI taxonomy): domain Eukaryota; kingdom Metazoa; phylum Arthropoda; class Insecta; order Diptera; family Culicidae; genus Anopheles; species Anopheles maculipalpis. The sequence continues at coordinate 15,778,244 of NC_064872.1, read as the reverse complement.
AAAAGCACCACCGGTGCTGGGCTGCATCGTACGCTTTGTGGCAAAGCGCTTGCGAAAAAAAAAAACTGAACAGTCTGAATGCACCTGCTTGACTGTTGGTGCAGACGGACAGAAAACCGCTTACCCACTCGCTGACGCTGCTTGAACGGTGAACGAAAATGCGTTATAAGCATGCTTAAGTGGTTGCATATTGCAGCGTGCATCGTCGGTCACTAGTGCCCCAGTTCTAAAGAAGCTGTCGGTTGGCAAAGTTGCTGGCTTTCTTTCAGCATTGGGGCAAAAGTTTTCCTTCTGGGCGTGATGTGCGGAGAGTTCGTTTGAGTGGTGAATGGCAAGACAAAACAACGGCTTCAATGAACCAAGACGAAATGATTTTCTTTTAATTTAATGCATTGGCTCTAGAGCGTGGTGCTTCTTGCTTTAGTATTCACTTATTAGAAGAGTTCTAAGTGCTGTTGTAGCGATAGTGTTTCGAGAATTTTCTTCTGTTATGTTCTTGTAGAAATTGAAACCGTTGTTAGAACTGAGGCTGATTTTAAAAAGACAAATGAATAGAAAAGCTCCACAAAAGCTCAGCAAATAAAATTGCTTCAAAAACGCAGTCAATATTGAACCTAGCTCGAAGAAATTATTATTATTTTTATTAACTTTTTCCGGTGATAGCACAGTATACAGTAATCGTGACAGCCATGCACAAGCAGAGCTAAAAATTCGTTCCTTTTCTAAGTAATATAATCAAAATCCAATCAATGCCGAATGTGGCAAATGAAAAGCAAGAACAAGAACCATCCACCAATCCCGGCTGAAGATGCTGCCAGCATCTTCGTGAATCAGTATGGCAGTGAATGGTTCAAGGGAAAATTAGAACCGAATTCTCATCACGTAGCTTGCCAAAACCCTCATGCACGCCTGTCCACTCATGTTCGGCTTGAGACGAGATTACTCCCCGTCTCGAATGATTGGATAGATTTGAGAAATCTCGCACTGTAAACATCCATACAAAGCCATAGCCACCCATCACTGAAGCACACGTTCTTTCGACATGCACTCGTTTGCCAGATTTGTTGCTACACAATCGTATTCACATTTAAAGCATCGACACTGTGTCGACTGGTAGGAAATATTATAAAGGCTGGCTGTGATCAGAAAGCTGGTAAAAAGAGCTGTCAAAAAACCCGTCAGACCGATAAATGATTGGTAGCTGGGTAACGAATAACTGGTTTAGCTCGCGATTTGATACAATATCGGAGCTTTTTCGCCGGGTATGTTTAGAGTTTCATCACAATTTCGGTTGAAAAACGGATTCTCACATTACGCCCTCAAACCAGCCGAAAAACTGATGGCGGTAGCGATTTTTTCATTATTGCGTGTCGGTCATTTAGCAGCCAAGTGGCTATGATGGTGATGAAAATGATGGTAGCCCACAGAGGACACTTTTCCGCACGGAGCTTTTGGGCAATATCCCGCTGTTAGGACGATACCGATACCGAGTGTATATCACGATGACAGAGTAGAGAATCTTGATGATAATGGTCAAACATTGGTAATACGATGACTGTAGCCACTACCACGGGGTGGGAGTGGAAGCATGCCGAGCGTTTACTCGTTTTTCACACAGCAAGCAAACAAAACGCCAAACAAAAAAACCAGTTCAAGTTGGCTAACAACTTCTGCAACTTCTCGCCACCGTCAGCACAGTGAGCCGCTAGTCGTAAAATATACTAATAAATTCGTTTACGATATGATACTAATAACGAGCGGTCTTCTCCTGAGGCAATGCTTTTGATTGGCCACCATCACCCATCACCACCATCTCGCACTTGAAGTAGGTGAAGATTTTCTGGAGAGGACAGGTTGAAGTAGTCTTTGCGAAGTGCGAGTAAGCACAGCAGCGGTTGTGTTGGAAAGATTGGTCGAGAAAGTTTGCTGGATACAATACTCGTTATGCTTCACTGAAATGGGCTGATAAGTTGGTTAAATGTTTTCTTTTATTACTTGTAAACTACTTGCTTTTTGCTGCATGTATTTTGATTGTTATGTGAACGGATTAGGGCTTAAGATTCCCATACATCTTTCTGTGGTAACCATTTTCTAAGAAAGCATAGTACCTAAAATTTCAATAGATGTTTCATTCGATCCTTAAACCCTTCTGAAGTGTTAAGTGTAATATAGCATTAACTTAAATGTAAGTTTTAGCAAAAACTAAGTCAAGGTTCCAACTGAAATTAACGTAGCGTAGTGGGAGTTTAACTGAATAAATTTTTAAACAATGTTTTACAGACTAGCATTTCTTTCGATTGGTATCAAGCTCGGCATAAAAATAGCCCCGCCTTGGTGAACGATAAATATAATAATCTCGTTTAGCGCTGCAACTTTATGATTGTCTGCAAAGTGTTGCAAAATCCGTGGCCGGCGACAGCACAAAAAAAAAAAAAAACCGTCCCATGTTGTACGTGTTTCATGACAGTAGCGCAAAAGTTTTTTAATTCCCTCTTGCCAAATCCAGAAGATAAACGAAACGGCCGCTACAGTCTTCTGCACCGCGTTCGTCCATTAAAACGATTTCACGCAGCAAGCCTGGGTGGTAGAGGGACAGACTTTGCTTTGGGTTTTGGGGTTTGGCGTTGTGTGCCACACATTTTATGCCACAGTATTATCATGCGTCTAACGTTGCGCTTACCAACATGTCTGCCCTGCGGGACTAAAAATCCTAAATAAGTCGTTTCGGCCACCGCACAGGAATCAAACTTCAATTACACACACACACGCTACCTGTCTCGGAACGCTTTGAACTTTGGTCGGTCCTTCTTTGTCATGCGTGTAAAGGTGTGCTTTCGTTCTCCAGCCCTCACAGGCGTGCGAGCCTGTGAGTCCACTTTGGGCAAGATTTTATCAGCAAAAGCGGGACGATAATTTCGTCAGTGAAATATTCCATAAATTTGCATTATATTCGATGATGCTTTGGAGCGGAATGTACAGTACAACAAAAAACTGAAAGCTTCAAAGCATCATGGATATTCTCTTCACGAGCGAATACAAGACTATGCTGCCGGCACACAGTCCGCTTCTTGCAGAAAAGCACCGAAGCATGGAAGTTAGTTTCTGAGTTTTTTTTTTCTGGGAACTAAGGTAGCAGCTTCGTTGGGCTGCTGAACGTTGGACGTGTAAAGTTGAAAGACTTCCGACAGAAAGCCTCTAAAGGTGCAAAGTTGCTCTCTCGAATGGGGACGCATGGTTGTTGTTTAGTGTTGTGGTGCAAACATCTTGGATTGATGAGTTTTCTAAACTAACGCTAGAAGGATTATTATGCATATGATGGTCGATATGATGCTATGGTTACGCTAGTGAATATAGAATTTATGCAGAACATGAACCAATAATCGTTGGCTTGGCAAAACCGGATGCGAGTGGAAAGTTTAGCCATCGACTGGTGTGCTAGCTCTATACCAAGAGCTAGTATGTTAAAACACTCGTGAAACTAATTCTCTGTCGCGTCTGTAGTCCATTCGGTGAAACGAAAGTTCACCGAAAAAAAAGTTCAGTGCCGAAACCAAACCCCAATGCACGGCATCGCCAGTGGCGACCCGGTTTTTGGGATTGTTCAGAATGGTTGCGACGACATTCCTTAAAACCGGGCCACCATCCGGCAACGGCATCCCGTCATGGTTGGTTTGTATGGTTGGACGCTCTTCCAGTCACTTCACAGTGCAAAAAGGAACGGATGCGTGACGGAAGTGAACTACCGGAATGTCAGCAGGAAACGAAAATGAATCGTTTCGTATAGGGAGTTGAAGTGTGTCTGTGTGAGTTTTTTTTGTATTATGCTTCGGACGCGTCTTGAAGGAAATATCTTTCTTATGGAGGGTCTTGTCTGTGACGCTGAACACATGTCGCTTTGTAGTGTCCATGGATTCATGCATTATTCTTGACCATAAATCACCAAATTGTAGTTATCGGCATTGCACGCTTGAGCGCACTTAAATACGGAATGGAAAATGTATGTTAAAGTACTTATTGAGGTTTGGTAACTGTATGTGTGTATGTTTAAGATGATTTTTAATTTGATAAATTGTAGATTTTAGTATAGTTTGGTATTGTGTTTAATATTTAGTTAGTTAGTATTATTTTTTAAATGAAATAATTCACGAAATATTTCAATTCCACGATCGTGAACCCATATCGAAGCGTAGCGAATGAAGTTCTACTGCATCATCGCTCGATGCAACTATTGATAGCCTTTTCTGTTTGTTTTGATTTACACTTTAAAGTGTTGGTATTGCATTTTCATTCCCATCCCGTCACCGTAATCGTGAACTCACCCATGCCTGAGATCGATCCACCAACGAACGTTGATCCGTTGACAATATAAACCAAACACAATCCAATGCAAGCGTTTACACTATCTCATTTCAGTTTTATTTTCTCGCTCGTAAGGGACGGAACGAAGCATATTGCAGTGTGCCGAGCGAGCGCATCACGGTCGGGTGCATTGTGGCATGTGGTAGCAATCACACCGAACGTGTGATTAAATTTATTCGCCATCTGTTGGCCTTTGCTTTGTGAGTGCATATTCAACCCGAAACCGATAGAAAAGAAATTCATCTCGGTGTGTGCAGTGTGAGGTTGAGGTGATAGTTGATTCTCGATTTGCATAAATCATCGCAAGCTACGTGACACTGCAAATCTCGGAGCAGCTCTTTGCGCACGATGGTGAACCAACGTCGGACCAACGGCGGCACAGGGTGGCTTTACTTTGTGCTGCTGGTGGCAATAAGTCAACCCGGCGCAACGCATACGTCGGACAGCGACGAATGGTGGCAAAGGACCGTTTTCTATCAAATTTATCCCCGCTCGTTCATGGACTCGAACGGTGATGGGGTAGGCGATTTGCGCGGGATTACGAGCCGCTTGGTACATCTGAAGGATGCCGGAATTGGTGCGACCTGGCTATCGCCCATCTTCCTATCGCCGATGGTAGATTTCGGGTACGACATTACCGACTACACCGCCATCCAGCCGGAGTACGGTACGATGGAAGACTTCGAAGCATTGCTGGCGGAAGCCGACCGACTCGGCATCAAGATTATCCTTGATTTTGTGCCGAATCACACGAGCGACCAGTGCGAATGGTTCCAGCGTTCGGTAGCCCGTGAAGCACCATACACCGACTACTATGTGTGGCACGATGGTCGCGAGGATCCATCCGCTAGTAATGGGACCCGTTTGCCACCAAACAACTGGGTAAGTTGGCCACTCGTTCTACTCGCATATGGTGGTTTCAAATGGAGTGCCAAAAGTTAACGAAACGGTTCCTTTGTTTTAACCATCTCGCCCACCAGCAATCGGTTTTCTATGGTTCGGCCTGGACGCTTCATCCGGTA